>NC_140012.1:3380839-3980839 GCF_964263955.1 Coregonus lavaretus
CACCAGCATCCTCACTATACTGTGCTGCCAGTGCCTACCAAACAGACGTTGTGGAGTTTAAGATGCAAAAGTTCCCCACTCCTCCCCTCAGTCCCCCCTTCTACCTCTCCCCCCTGAGTTGGCCTGGCACGGGTGTGCCATGTGGCAATCCATTCCCCCTGGCACCACCGCTCCGACTGTGCCAACTCTGCCATGTCTGGCAGCTGCGGATTTGAAAGCCATGCAGGAATTGGGAAAACCAGGAATACCCAGACCTCTGTACTGTATATTGTAATGTAGGTCTACGTATTTTTGTTAAGTGTGTGAGTATGTGTGTGTTGGGGAGGGGGGACAGTGTGTGTGTAAAGTGTGTGTGTGTACTGTACATCGCAATTTGGGTACAGGGAATGCTGTTATTCTGTGAAGCTGCTGTTGAACAGTTAACCATATAATTTGCATATTGTATTGTCTGTATGGATGATACAAGTCACTGTTAGTATGACCTACGGGTTTGTGTGTCATGGTTTGTGTGTGTGTGTGTTTTTGTGAGTGTGCTTGAGACAGTGTGTGTGTGTGTGTCACACACACACTTTGAGGGTCGGTGTGGCAGTGCATGTCACACCGACCTTCTGTAGTGAGTTGCCAATGCGCTTGGGAATGCTCGTAAAATTCCTGTTACCATGGAGATGCCCGAGCACATTTGTAATGAAATCCAAACTTAACCTCTAAAAGCCTTTGGGGGTTCTACTAAGCTAACATATGGAATTGTTTTAAGATGGTTATACCATAGATCATTTAGCTATTTGATTTAGAATTTTAGGACCCATGTAGGTATAGTTTTTATTATTCATATATTTGATAAAATATTGAATTTGGCCTTAACTACTATAGCCCATAGGAACACATTGATATATTTTTTTAAACTGACAGTCCCAAAAATATTATAAGGAATAATGTTTTGAAGTGCCTGTCCTATATCTAGGAGATATCAGAAAGCTCAGGAAATACTTTTGTTTTTTGGACACACATTTAACCCCTTTTATTGTTGGCACAAAACTACCTCCGAACTTCCGTTAATTTTATAAACTGGAACAGGGTTACCTTCAGACAAGTTCCGTGACAGTTGTGGGGGTAGTAGACTAAATGGAGAACACCATCGTGTTCGTGAGAGTCTCCCCCTTTCCACAGTGGGGTCATATTCGTTTGTAGCCCAAACACTACAGACGTTTTCGTGAGAAGACCGATTTTCGGGATGTCTCCTCTGACAAACAGCTCTGCCACTTTCCACCGCAGATGCGGAAGGGGATACCTAGTCAGTTGCACAACTGAATGCATTCAACCGAAATGTGTCTTCCACATTTAACCCAACCCCTCTGAATCAGAGAGGTGCGGGGGGCTGCCTTAATCGACGTCTACGTCATCAGCGCCCGGGGAGCAGTTGTTGTTGGGGGTTAACTGCTATGCTCAAGGGCGGAACAGCTGATTATTCCACCTAACTGGCTCTGGGATTCGAACCAGCAACTTTTCGGTTACTGACCCAACGCTCTTAACTGCTAGGCTACCCAACACAGGTGGATACGGTGGATTGAGATGCAAAAAAACAGATATCTCTAGCTTAAACTGATTGATTTTGATGGGGATTTTTGTATTATGTTACTTAGATTGATGCACAGGTGCGTCAATAAAGAGAGATTAACTCACAGGAATCCGTTGATTTATTCATTGCTGTGGATGCTGATTCACACTCCCATTCACTGTGATGTGGGATTGGAAATGCAATGATGCGTCTGATCACTTCTGACTGATATGAGTTTTGATTTTCTGTGTTTGTCCATCCATTCTTTTTTTTTTTTACTCAAAAACGATATTTAAGTATTTTGTTCATAAGTCCCCCCAAAAAAAGTGATTGTCAGAAGTCAAGTTTTCAAAATAGAGCACAGAGAAAAACTGTGATGATGACGCCTTTTTGAAGTTAAGTGATCCTTAGAAGGGGCAATCTGCAATAAGAAAGAGCCACCCGCCACTGACTTGGTAAACAGCTGAGGGATGGGGCTGGAAACATTTTACCATGTTCAAACTCATGGACAGAGCTATGGATACAAGGACTGACCATCCATGATATAAAAAGTATAGCTTTAACCATGTTTGGAGACTATACAGTGTTTGCTTAATTGCTTAAAACAAGCTTATATTTTGGGTTCTGATGGGGAATGTATGACAGTTAAACTAAGCTCATGAGGCATCTAAGTTATATCAGGCTCTCCAACCCTGTTCCTGGAGAGCTATCGTATTGTTACATTGTTACGTATTGTTACATTTGCAACATGTTTCATGAGCTAAAATAAAAGATCCCAGACATTTACCATATGCACACAAAACTTATTTCTCTCATATTTTGTGCACAAATTTGTTAATATCCCTGTTAGTGAGCATTTCTCCTTTACCAAGATAATCCATCCACCTGACAAGTGTGGCATATGAAGAAGCTGATTAAACAGCATGATCATTACACAGGTGCACCTTTTGCTGGGGACAATAAAAGGCCACTGTAAAATGTGCAGTTTTGTCACACAACACAATGCCACAGATATCTCAAGTTTTGAGGGAGCGTGCAATTGGGATGCTGACTGCAGGTATGTCCACCAGAGCTGTTGCCAGATAATTTAATGTTAATCTCTCTAACATTAGCCACCTCCAACGTCATTTTAGAGAATTTGGCAGTAAATCCAACCGGCCTCACAACCGCAGACCACATGTAATCACGCCCGCCCAGGACCTCCACATCTGTCGTGTGGGAGAACGGTTTGCTGATGTCAACGTTGTGAACAGCGTGCCCCATGGTGGCGGTGGGGTTATGGTATGGGCAGGCATAAGCTACGGACAATGAACACAATATAATTTTATCGATGGCAATTTGAATGCACAGAATACCATGACGAGATTCTGAGGCCCATTGTCGTGCCATTCAACCGCCGCCCTCACCTCATATTTCAGCATGATAATGCAAAGTCCTATGTCGCAAGGATCTGTACACAATTCTAGGAAGCCGAAAATCACCCAGTTCCTCCATGGCCTGCATACTCACCAGACATGTCACCCATTAAGCATGTTTGGGATGCTCTGGATCGACGTGTACGACAGCGTGTTACAGTTCCCGCCAATATCCACCAACTTCGCATAGACATTGAAGAGGAGTGGGACAGCATTCCACAGGCCACAATCAACCACCTGATCAACTCTATGTGAAGGAGATGTGTCACGCTGCATGAGGCAAATGGTGGTCACATCAGATACTGACTGGTTTTCTGATCCACGCCACTACCTTTCTTTTAAGGTATCTGTGACCAACAGATGCATATCTGTATTCTCAGTCATGTGAAATCCATAGATTAGGGCCTAATGAATTAATTTCAATTGACTGATTTCCTTATATGAACTGTAACTCAGTAAAATCTTTGAAATTGTTGCATGTTAAGTTTATATTTTTGTTCAGTGTAGTATATCTACCGTGTAACCCACAAGGTTCCATGATTCCTTGAGTGTGTATAGGCTGTGGGCTCTGCCCCAGTAACTCCCTAGCCACACCCATAGACACTTCCTGGTTTGAGTTGATATAGGACATGGGTGTGTCAGGTAAGGCGGAGCTATTTCTGACTGCGTGCACTAGAAGGCAATGTTTGTGACTAGGGCCTTTTATAATTTGGGCAAAAGTCTGTCCTCCGGCCTCTCTCCTCCGTCAATTCATTAGTAGGCAAATCGAAGACAGTCCTCCCCTTCTTCATATCCTCCTTTTGGCGAGGAAGCACATGTGCATCCTACCTGAGTCTTTCGCGAAAGAGTTTGAAAACTGCCACACCCCCTTTGAATCAGCTATTGTTTTCTCGAAGGAGAAAAGCATGCAAACATTTAAAAAACCATATGCTACTTATCATTTTATCTATCAAATGTATTGCACAACTAGGTAAATTAATTTGTATCACTTTATATATTTATTTTGGGATTTCACCCTGTGAACGCATATTTGTGCACTTTCCCTCTCCTTGCCGCCTCTACTCGATTACTTTTGACCTTTTTCAAAAGGAGGCCATAGAGGACGGAGGAGAGAAAGTGTTGAGCAATTCCAATTGAGAAACTCCCTAGGAAACTGTTGAAAATGTAAAGGCCTAGTTTTCTCACGCCATATACAGTGGGGAAAAAAGTATTTAGTCAGCCACCAATTGTGCAAGTTCTCCCACTTAAAAAGATGAGAGAGGCCTGTAATTTTCATCATAGGTACACGTCAACTATGACAGACAAATTGAGAAAAAAAAATCCAGAAAATCACATTGTAGGATTTTTTATGAATTTATTTGCAAATTATGGTGGAAAATAAGTATTTGGTCAATAACAAAAGTTTTGTCAATACTTTGTTATATACCCTTTGTTGGCAATGACACAGGTCAAACGTTTTCTGTAAGTCTTCACAAGGTTTTCACACACTGTTGCTGGTATTTTGGCCCATTCCTCCATGCAGATCTCCTCTAGAGCAGTGATGTTTTGGGGCTGTCGCTGGGCAACACGGACTTTCAACTCCCTCCAAAGATTTTCTATGGGGTTGAGATCTGGAGACTAGCTAGGCCACTCCAGGACCTTGAAATGCTTCTTACGAAGCCACTCCTTCGTTGCCCTGGCGGTGTGTTTGGGATCATTGTCATGCTGAAAGACCCAGCCACGTTTCATCTTCAATGCCCTTGCTGATGGAAGGAGGTTTTCACTCAAAATCTCACGATACATGGCCCCATTCATTCTTTCCTTTACACGGATCAGTCGTCCTGGTCCCTTTGCAGAAAAACAGCCCCAAAGCATGATGTTTCCACCCCCATGCTTCACAGTAGGTATGGTGTTCTTTGGATGCAACTCAGCATTCTTTGTCCTCCAAACACGACGAGTTGAGTTTTTACCAAAAAGTTATATTTTGGTTTCATCTGACCATATGACATTCTCCCAATCCTCTTCTGGATCATCCAAATGCACTCTAGCAAACTTCAGACGGGCCTGGAAATGTACTGGCTTAAGCAGGAGGACACGTCTTGCACTGCAGGATTTGAGTCCCTGGCGGCGTAGTGTGTTACTGATGGTAGGCTTTGTTACTTTGGTCCCAGCTCTCTGCAGGTCATTCACTAGGTCCCCCCGTGTGGTTCTGGGATTTTTGCTCACCGTTCTTGAGATCATTTTGACCCCACGGGGTGAGATCTTGCGTGGAGCCCCAGATCGAGGGAGATTATCAGTGGTCTTGTATGTCTTCCATTTCCTAATAATTGCTCCCACAGTTGATTTCTTCAAACCAAGCTGCTTACCTATTGCAGATTCAGTCTTCCCAGCCTGGTGCAGGTCTACAATTTTGTTTCTGGTGTCCTTTGACAGCTCTTTGGTCTTGGCCATAGTGGAGTTTGGAGTGTGACTGTTTGAGGTTGTGGACAGGTGTCTTTTATACTGATAACAAGTTCAAACAGGTGCCATTAATACAGGTAACGAGTGGAGGACAGAGGAGCCTCTTAAAGAAGAAGTTACAGGTCTGTGAGAGCCAGAAATCTTGCTTGTTTCTAGGTGACCAAATATTTATTTTCCACCATAATTTGCAAATAAATTCATAAAAAATCCTACAATGTGATTTTCTGGATTTTTTTTCCTCAATTTGTCTGTCATAGTTGACGTGTACCCATGATGAAAATTACAGGCCTCTCTCATCTTTTTAAGTGGGAGAACTTGCACAATTGGTGGCTGACTAAATACTTTTTTTCCCCACTGTAAGTGAGACTTTTCTCAAAGACTTGTAAGGGTCTAGTTGACTTCTAAGGATCAACATTTGGAAGGATATTTCTAAGGCCTACTTATACAGTACCAGTCAAAAGTTTAGACACACCTACTCATTCAAGGGTTTTTCTTTATTTGTACTATTTTTTACATTGTAGAATAATAGTGAAGACATCAAACTATGTGTAACCCTTTCACCAGGCTCGAATTTGACTCTCACGATATTACCTTACTTAGAATATCTGAACAGCATGGGATATTAGGTGAGAAGGACATCTCCAATAAGAATCCCTATTGTAAACTCGCTGGGGTGACGACAACTAGGGTGTTAACTTCAGATAAAATGATTATAGATTTTGTTATTATTATAAGGACATGCTTTCCCATGCATTAAATTAAACTGAAACAGTAGATGACTGTCACGCTCTGGCTCCGGGACTGTGTATTTTGAGCCAGGGTGTGTTCTTTTGGTTGTGTTTCCTTGTTTGGTCGTGTGACTCCCAATCAGTGGTAACGAGTGTCAGCTGTCGGCTCGTTATCTCTGATTGGGAGCCATATTTATACTGTCAGTGTTCACCTTAGTGTTGTGGGTTTTTGTTCCTTGTCAGTCATTGTAACCGAGGACTTCACGATTCGTCATTGTTTGTTGTTTTTGTAGTGAGTACTTTAATTTAATAAAGTCATGTTCGCTCAACGCGCTGCGCTTTGGTCTCCCTCATTAGACGATCGTGACAATGACTCCACCAATGCAACAGACATAAGGTTCAAGATCTATATTATCACATTTTCAATGTACCACATCGAAATAAATAAAAATAATAAACCCCAATGATTTTTCCACAACCCATGTCCAAATTACTTGCGCGTTTTGGAGCTAAAACAAATGACGTCATAGATAAAGTCCCGAAGTGCCCCACATTTTTAGTTACTCACTACTCATAGATATTGCCTCAGCAAAGTATAGCAGTTCCTTGCACGTGTCCTCACAAGATCTACAGCAAACACAGCTATCAATGCAGCCAGTACTCCGTAGCAGCAACAGACATCCCGTGGAAACCCGAACTCGTCGATCGTCCACAAGCAATTCTCTCCAGGTCTCGCACGATGCTAGGCTAACCTCGAGGATGTCGAATGTCTCCACAATGCGAAGGTTGCTTCAGTATCCACTAGGTCTTTCTTAACAAAACAATAATACTCTCTTATTTAAAAAAAAATCCCTTCAAAACACTGTAGGTATGTTTTTGTTCTCTCTTTATCGTTTCCTTTAATCGTTTTTCTAACACCGATAACGTCTCTCCTCTCTTTCCTTTCAACGTTTCCCTCTCCTTCCTTTCAGGCCTTCCTGTTAAGCAGTTAACTCTCAAATCAAATCATGTCAAATTGTATTTGCCACATGCGCCGAATACAACAGGTGTAGACATTACAGTGAAATGCTTACTTACTAGCCCTTAATCAACAATGCAAAGTAATTGAGGTAATATGTACATGTGGGTAGAGTTAAAGTGTCTATGCATAAATAATAAACAAATAGTCCGGGTAGCCATGATAAGCTGTTCAGGAGTCTTATGGAGTCTTATGGCTTGGGGGTAGAAGCTGTTAAGAAGCCTTTTGGACCTAGACTTGGCGCTCCAGTACCGCTTGCCATACGGTAGCAGAGAGAACAGTCTATGACTAGGGTGGCTGGAGTCTTTAATAATTTTAGGGCATTCCTCTGACACCGCCTGGTATAGATGTCCTGGATGGCAGGAAGCTTGGCCCCAGTGATGTACTGGGCCGTAGGCACTACCCGCTGTAGTGCCTTGTGGTCAGAGGCCGAGCAGTTGCCATACCAGGCGGTGATGCAACCAGTCAGGATGCTCTCGATGGTGCAGCTGTAGAACTTTTTGAGGATCTGAGGACCCATGACAAGTCCTTTCAGTCTCCTGAGGGGGAACAGGCTTTCTTGGTGTGTTTGGACCATGATAGTTTGCTGGTGATGTGGACATCAATGAACTTGAAGCTCTCAACCTTTTACACTACAGCCCCGTCGATGAGAATGGGGGCATGCTCAGTCCTCTTTTATTACCTGTAGTCCACAATCATCTCCTTTGTCTTGATCACGTTGAGGGAGAGGCCGTTATCCCAGCACCACACGGCCAGGTCTCCGACCTCCTCCCCATGGGCTGTCTCATCGTTGTCGGTGATCAGACCTACCACAGCTGTGTCGTCGGCAAACTTAATGATGGTGTTGGAGTCGTGCCTGGCCACGCAGTCATGGGTGAACAGGGAGTACAGGAGGGGACTGAGCACGCACCCCTGAGGGGCCCCGTGTTGAGGATCAACGTGGCAGATGTGTTGTTACCTACCCTTACCACCTAGGGGCGGCCCGTCAGGAAGTCCAGGATCCAGTTGCAGAGGGAGGTGTTTAGTCCCAGGGTCCTTAGCTTAGTGATGAGCTTTGAGGGCACTATGGTGTTGAACTCTGAGCTGTAGTCATTGAATAGCATTCTGACATAGGTGTTCCTCTTGTCCAGGTGGGAAAGGGCAGTGTGGAGTGCAATAGAGATTGCATCATCTGTGGATCTGTTGGGGCGGTATGCAAATTGGAGTGGGTCTAGGGTTTCTGGGATAATGGTGTTGATGTGAGCCATGACCAGCCTTTCAAAGCACTTCATGGCTACAGACGTGAGTGCTACGGGTCGGTAGTCATTTAGGCAGGTTATCTTAGTGTTCTTGGTCACAGGGACTATGGTGGTCTGCTTGAAACATGTTGGTATTACAGACTCAGTCAGGGACATGTTGAAAATGTCAGTGAAGACACTTGCCAGTTGGTCAGAGCATGCTCGTAGTACACGTCTGGCCCTGCAGCCTTGTGAATGTTGACCTGCTTAAAAGTCTTACTCACATCAGCTACGGAGAGTGTGATCACATAGTCATCCGGAACAACTGATGCTCTCATGCATGCTTCAGTGTTGCTTGCCTCGAAGCGAGCATAGAAGTGATTTAGCTCGTCTGGTAAGCTTGCGTCACTGGGCAGTACGCGGCTGGCCTTCCCTTTGTAGTTTGTAATAGTTTTCAAGCCCTGCCACATCCGACGAGCGTCAGAGCCAGTGTAGTACGATTCAATCTTAGTCCTGTACTGACTCTTTGCCTGTTTGATGGTTCGTCTGAGGGCATAGCGGGATTTCTTATAAGCGTCCGGGTTAGAGTCCCGCTCCTTGAAAACGGCAGCTCTACCCTTTAGCTCAGTGCGGATGTTGCCTGTAATCCATGGCTTCTGGTTGGGGTATGTACAGTCACTGTGGGGACAACGTAATCGATGCACTTCTAGATGAAGCCAGTGATTGATGTGGTGTACTCCTCAATGCTATCGGAAGACTCCCGGAACATATTCCAGTCTGTGCTAGCAAAACAGTCCTGTAGCTTAGCATCTGCGTCGTCTGACCACTTCCTTATTAACTGAGTCACTGGTGCTTCCTGCTTTAGTTTTTGCTTATAAGCAGGAATCAGGAGGATAGAGTTATGGTCAGATTTGCCAAATGGAGGGCGAGGGAGAGCGTTGTACGTGCTTCTGTGTGTGGAGTAAAGGTGATCTAGAGTTTTTTTCCCTCTGGTTGCACATTTAACATGCTGGTAGAAATTAGGTAGAACGGATTTAAGTTTCCCTGCATTAAAGTCCCCGGCCACTAGGAGCGCCTCTGGATGAGCATCTTCCTGTTTACTTATGGCCTTATACAGCTCATTGAGTGCAATCTTAGTGCCAGCATCGGTTTGTGTTGGTAAATAGACACAACTTAACAAGCTACCTCATTGGTCAAAACTTAACAAGATACGTGGGAAACTTAACGTCGGTGCACTGCCATTCCTCTAAAAAATTGGTGGTTTGCTCAGCCCATGCGTCATACTCTTCCTCTCCACTAGGAGTGGACTTCACACCTGAGAACATACGTAGCTTACGGTAACTCCGAGTCTCAGATGGCACATTGTTGCATTTCTCTACCAGTGAACTTATGGCAGTAACCAGTTCAGCGTTGAGGTCAGCACCAGAGGGACTCACCAGGCCTTTAACATCAGCCACAGTCTTCCCTTCATATCTCAGAAGGGATAATAGCTTCGCCTGAAAATCTTCACCCTCTCTCTCAACAGGAGATGTTACTTGTGAAACTACATGTACAGGCCAGGGACTCAACTCTCCAGGTATCCCAACAACACTTTGCACAACTATTTCGTTAAGGTTGTTTGATATCTCTACCAAAACATACTGCTTGTTACCAGCTGAACAAGAACAACGACCACACAGTCTGATTTTACCAAAAGCCTTAGCATAAATCAGCGTTTCCAGCAGAACCTCATCAGACATATCATCTGTAACACTGCTAAGGACAACTGCACGATTAGTAGCTAGCTGTTTCTCTCTACACCAGGTAACAATCTCTTCAACATCCATGTTGTAGGTTTATGCCTATACAGCAATGACATTCCATTCAAAATTTTCAAATGGTGAGTCAGTGTAGAATCATAGTATAGATGTCAGCAGTGAAAACAGTGAAAATAAATTACACCAGAGTCATTTCTGAAAATATCCATCAACAATAACAAAATTCCCTGACGAGCCCCCAAAAATGTAACCCTCTCACTAGGCTCGAACTTGACTCTCACAATATTACCTTACTTAGAATATCTGAACAGCATGGGATATTAGGTGAGAAGGACATCTCCAATAAGAATACCTATTGTAAACTTGCTGGGGTGATGACAAATAGGGTATTACTTTAGATTAAAAAAATAAAAATCATTATAGATTTTGTTATTTTTATAAGGATATGCTTTCCCATGCATTAAATGAAACTGAAACAATAAATGACTCCACCAATGCAACAGACATAAGGTTCAAGATCTATATTATCACATTTTCAATGTACCACATTAAAAGAATACAAATAATAAACCCCAATGATTTTTCCACAACCCATGTCCAAATTACTTGCAAGTAAGTTCCCACATATGCTGAGCACTTGTTGGCTGCTTTTCCTTTAATCTGCGGTCCAACTCATCCCAAACTATCCCAAGTGGGTTGAGGTCGGGGGATTGTGGAGTGCAGGTCATCTGATGCAGCACTCCATCACTCTCCTTCTTGGTAAAATAGCCCTTACACAGCCTGGAGGTGTGTTGGGTCATTGTCCTGTTGAAAAACAAATTATAGTCCCACTAAGCACAAACCAGATGGGATGACGTATCGCTGCAGAATGCTGTGGTAGCCATGCTGGTTAAGTGTGCCTTGAACTCTAAATAAATCACAGAGAGTGTCACCAGCAAAGCACCCCCTCACCATAATACCTCCTCCTCCATGCTTTACGGTGAGAACTACACATGCGGAGATCATCCGTTCACTCACACCGCATCTCACAAAGACACAGCGATTGGAACCATAAATCTCCAATTTGGACTCCAGACCAAAGGACACATTTCCACTGGTCTAATGTCCATTGCTCGTGTTTCTTGGCCCAAGCAGGTCTCTTCTTATTATTGGTGTCCTTTAGTAGTGGTTTCTTTGCAGCAATTCGACCATGAAGGCCTGATTCAAACAGTCCCCTCTGAACAGTTGATGTTGAGATGTGTCTGTGACTTGAACTCTGTGAAGCATTTATTTGGGCTGCAATTTCTGAGGCTGGTAACTCTAATGAACATATCCTCTGCAGCAGAGGTAACTCTTCCATTCCTGTGGCGGTCCTCATGAGAGCCAGTTTCATCATAGCGCTTGATGGTTTTTGCGACTGCACTTGAAGAAGTTCAGACAATACCTTCCTGTTTCGGCACATTTTCTTCCGTTTTCTGCTGAACACGACCCTCGATTATCTCCTGGCTTGAGACTTCTATCTTGTTCCCGTCCTATAATCTCTTTTAATCAGAGAGAGGCTACAGTGCCTGCTGTGTCAACACTCTATCTCAAGCATCTCAAGCCTCACATCAGGACACACACATGGATGTGTTTACTCCTCTTATGGAGGAGAGAGAAGACAGAGAAGACAGAGACCGGAGGGAGAGAGAGCTGGGGGTGATGGGTAAAGAGAGATGGAGAGAAAGGCAGGGAACCACACACATGGATGTGTTTGCTTCTCTTGCGGTGTCATGAGAGAGCGCGAGAAGACAACAGGCGCTAAGGGGGAGAGCACTGAAGACAGGTGAGAGGCTAAGAGAGATGGTGAGCCATAGGGAGAGACAGGAAGGGGAGGTAGGAAATATGTGCCAATTTGACATCCCACAGCCAACTCGGGACGCGAACCCTTGCCAACAATGACACTCTGTACTGCAGAAACTAGCATACTGAAAAGAAGTGCTAGTGAAACTCCAGGTACCAGGTACAGCCAGGTGTTTTTATAGTTTAATTTACAGCTCATAGAAATGTCCACCGGTCATACGTTCGAGAAACCCTGTACGCACATGCAAGCATTATAGATGTAGCTACGTCAGACATACTGTGTGGACATCACATTTTACATATTTAGCAGATGCTCTTATCCAGAGCAACTTACAGTTAGTGAGTGCATACATTTTCATACTGGCCCCCCATGGGAATCGAACCCACAACACTGGCGTTGCAAGCCCAATGCTCTACCAACTGAGCTACAGGGGACTATGCTGTCATTATGTTCTTCCATGGTCTTTTATTTCTTATTTCAGCATGAAAATAAAATGTATATTATGTTGTTGTATGATAATAAAATAGACTAGGGCCCTGCGATAGACTAGTGTCCTGTCCAGGGGGTGTACTTGTACATCAAGCTGCCTCACGCTACAGAAACAGAAGATCCTGCCCTATGGGCCATTCTGACTCGGACAGGGACTTATTAATGGCAATTTAGTAGACATTATTGTGTAAGCTATACGTCAATTCAGTAGACCTAATCCGTTACTTGAGTACCCCCAAGATTGCATATTTCTGTTATTCTGGCCCAGAACCAGCACACCTGATTCAACGAATCAACCTATCACTAAGCCCTTTATTAGTTGAATTAGGTGTGCTAGTTTTGGGCTGGGGTGACTTGAGGTGACTTGAGGTGACTTGAGGTGACTTTGTTACAGTAGTAAAAGGTCAAATTCTAAAGTAAACAAAGAAGCCCATAGCGGACATTCAGCACCAAAGGATGGTGGACAGCGACAGTCTTCCTCTTTTTTGGCCATTGTTTCCTCATTTCATTAATTGAGGAAACAGGTCATTCTATTATACCCAGTGGTGCGGCCAGTCTGGCGGCCTGGTTGTGTGTCTGCCTGTTTTGGAAATAACCAGGGTGTGGTTGTAATGTGCTAATGAACAGCTGTCACATACACATACACATGCACACACACATACACACATGCACATACACACACATACACACACATACACACACACACATTAATTCCTGAGACTGTTTGGCTGAACCAAGAATTGTCAACCTCCTGCTCTTTTAGAGTACAAGAACAATGAATTTAGATCATTTTCTGACACATTCTCTCTATCTAACCTCTGTCTATCTAATGTATTCATTGCAGCAACGTTCCTCTGATGTTGTCTTCCAATATTACTCCTAGAAGCCACACGTTGCCAGGTCGGATTGATTCCTGGCTGACATTTGTAATTTCCCTTAACGAACAAAAAGAGGGATATGCTCATATGGATATGCTACTCTGACAGGTCATCATTGCAAATAAAGAATCTCTTAATTGACTAACAAGTTTAATTAAAGGTTAAATCAGTAAAATAATTAAAATACTCTCAGTCAGAGGACCTGTAATCTGTGCTGTGATTTTTATTGATACCTTGCAGTAATAACAGGCTAAAATCTTGACATAAATAACACATAAATACTCATGAAAATAGATTTATAAATCTCCCTAAGTAACATATTTTTTAAAAATCTCCATAAAAATCCGTCTGTTTAAGTTACAGATATTTTTTTGCATTGGATGCGTCTCAAACCACTGCATCCGCCGATGTCACACTTCCACATCTGTGGTGAAACGTGGCAGAGCTAGTGCAGTGTTTGTCAGACCATGAGACAAACCGGTCTTCTCACAAAAACGTCTGTAGCCTATGACTACTCTATGGAAAGGGGAGACTCTCATGAACACAATATAGGACAGACACTCCAAAATGTTATTCCTTATGATTATTTTTGACTGTCTTTTATGAATGTGTTATTCAATGTTTTTCTATGGGCTATAGTAATAAAGGCCAAATTCAATATTTTATCAAATATCTTTTATATATTTTTTTTGGGGATACCTAAAGGGGTAAATGATCCATGGTATGACCATCTTATAACAATTCCTTATGTCAAGCATAGAACCCCTCCCCCCTCCCCAAAATCAGAGGACATACTGTAGTGTGGAAAACATATTCATGTCATAGGCTAATGATCAAGTTTAGAGCAGAAGAGAGAAAGGAGAACGTGTGTGTGTGTGTGTGTGAGAGAGAGAGAGAGAGAGAGAGAGAGAGAGAGAGAGAGAGAGAGAGAGAGAGAGAGAGAGAGAGAGAGAGAGAGAGAGAGAGAGAGAGAGAGAGAGAGAGAGAGAGAGAGAGAGAGAGAGAGAGAGAGAGAGAGAGAGAGAGAGCATACTGGATGTACATACGTGCACATATGAGAGAGAGACCAAGAGAAAAAGAGAGAAAAAGAGACGAAAGAGAGGGAGAGAGATAGAGGAAGAGGAAGAGAGGAGAGGGCAATGAGCTGGATGCAATGTCATCTGACAGGTCCAGCTTGGAGGCTACCCGCCCCACAGCTTTGCAAACTGGTCAATATGGGTGCCAATTACTAGCTGCCCATGTGACCACCGTGGCATTGCATCCTCAGAGCTGCCCATTCAAAATCCCCCCCACACCCCACCATCTGTGCAGACCAGCAACCACCTCTATACCCTCCCATGCACATAATACTGTATACACACACTCCTGAAGTATAAACAAACACACATATATTGCAGGTACACACACACACACCTGCGATATGGTCCACACACACATCAATACAAGGTAACTTGACAGAATCAGAACTTGACAGAATCTACAATATTAATTGGGAATTTGAGATGTAGAGACTAAGGTGAAGTGGCACACTAATGTTTAACCATACATGGTATACTGTACTATACAGGACAACACACATAAGAGAAAACTCCTGTGAGGATTTGAGAGTCACACACACCTGCCGCCATTGTGCACTGATGCAGTAGAATTTCGACTGCCTCACTGCCACGCCTGTGCCAGTTCTGTTCCTCGTTGGGCACTGGGTGTGGCATATAGGCTGGCAGAATGAGATGGCCAGGCAGGCGGATGGGCAGGGCTGAGGTGGGAGCCAGTGCCCACTGCGGAGGAATTGACCTCTGTAGGTGTAGTCATTCACAATGTGGTGCCCATGTTTTTATAGGCTTAATACTTTATAATAACTTTATACAATTTGGTGTGTGTGTGTGTGTGTGTGTGTGTGTGTGTGTGCAACTAGCTCTCACGTCAGAATTAGACGTTCATCCGTTTCTCAAACGTCAAATTTCGAATTTGTTGCAAACGTCAAATTTCGAAGTGGTTAGGGTTAAGTTTAGGAATTAACTCCGAAATCTTAAGGTTAGGCATTAACTCCGAATGGTTAAGGTAAGGGTTAAGGTTTGTGATAGGCTTAATTAAAGCTAAAATCTCAAAAACGACTTTCTATTGCTTGATTCAAACTTGCATCTGCCTTTGATTCCAAAGGTTGCAAGTTCCAATACAGTGACAGATAGTTGTTTTTGAGATTTTTGTTTTAAGCCTATCCCAAACCTTAACCCTTACCTTAACCATTTGGAGTTAATACCTAACCTTAAGATTTCAGAGTTACAAAAATCTTGAAACCAACTTTCTATTGCTGGATATGAACTTGCAACCTTAGGAATCAGAGGCAGATTCTTACACCCATTCACCATCCCTGTCCACAACACTTCTGCAAAACTGAAACCTCCTTGAAGGTAACAGCGCTCACTGTTGCCCCTAGTGCCCGTTTCCACATCATCTCCCAACGTTCTCAGACATGGATGGACGTTAAATACTGACTTGTATCATGGGTGACCTGGCTAGTGTGTGTGTGTGTGTGTGTGTGTGTGTGTGTGTGTGTGTGTGTGTGTGTGTGTGTGTGTGTGTGTGTGTGTGTGTGTGTGTGTGTGTGTGTGTGTGTGTGTGTGTGTGTCTGTCTGTCTGTCTGTCTGTCTGTCTGTCTGTCTGTCTGTCTGTCCGTCCGTCCGTCCGTCCATCCGTCTGCGTGTGTGTGTCTCACTCAAGAGGGCACATAGCGGCCAGAGTATCCACAGGAGGCATTGCTCGAGTGATGATGACCTCACTACAAAATGTTGTCACTCACCTTGAAATATTTAAATTGTTATTTTGAATATTTAACCACTTTAGAAATCAGGGGCATGTGCTGTATGTTGCCTAGTTTATGCCTTTTCATTATGATAATGGATTTTTCACATAGCAAGCTAAAAGTGGGCTATAGGTTTTGTGCTTATATGGTACTATGAAAATGATTAACCATCGTGAGCGATTATTTAATCCCAAAATAATTAAGATATTAATCAGAGAAAATGTTTAATCTGATCATTTGAAATACAACTACACAGATGGCGAGTTGAGCATTTTAAATCCAATTTGGAACATAGTGTCCAATCCACATGTGGCATATTTTCAGTGGATCATGGGATATAGTGACTGATTAGTGAAAATTAGTCGTAGTTGCAGAATAGTTAGTCCAGATTAAAACAGATTATTGCATTTTGTTTCTGGATATCATCAGAACAGCCTCAATTTGTCCGGGCATGGACTCCACAAGGTGTCAAAAGCGTTCCACAGGGATGCTGGCCCATGTTGACTCCAATGCTTCCCATAGTTGTGCCAAGTTGGCTGGATGTCCTTTGGGTGGTGGACCATTGTTGATACACACGGGAAACTGTCGAGTCTTGTGAACATTCCAAATGTGTCTGATTGATAGCTGTGAATCAAAGCTTTCCAATGATATATGATTAATGGGTATACATTAACAATAACGTGTTGTATACTGAGATTGTTTGTCATAGAGTAAAATCCCTATGGGACAAATGAATGGGATGGAGGGATGAATGAGAGAGTGATAACAGAGAAAGCTCCCATTGCTGCACTGCTATCACACATTTTCCAACTCTAGGGACATAGACCTTCAAGAAAATCACTATGAGTCATCGTCACCCCAAGTGAGCCCGACCGACCCCCTGGCTCATGGACTATATAGGCCTATTTTGCTGTCATCTGCTTCATCGGGGGTGTGAAGCAAAACACTTTTATTTAGCATGAGGATTAGGTTACTAGAGATTTGTTGTTTCATTAATCAGCAATATTTTCTCAAACTTGAATAAAGTAGGCCCACTCACATTTTCCTATTTATCTCCTCTCAAAAGTTGATCTTATTTTTTTATCTTATACTAAAGGTATGGAAAATAAATAGCAAAACAGATTTTTATGGGCAATTTTGAAAGTAATTGAAACATATAATTTGTTGCCCACAAGGGTTGGTTAAAAACAAATGAATTATTTTATAACGACCATATACATTTTATTGTTAGGCCAATCTACACCAAAATCAATAGTTAATATCATAGCTAATAATCTAATTACATATTAGATGTCAGTATGAATGTATTATTATTATTATTATTATTATTATCCTATTAATATTATATGAGCTGTTTCTTTGCAAATCATTCGACTTCCATTTTCTTATCTCTTTTACATTAATTTCAGTGAATATAGGCCTAATTTATGTGAAAATAAACGTGATCTTTTTTTCATGAAAGCTATCCACAGCAAAAGGGGTTGTATTTTCATCAGGCCCCATAGACCTATCGAGCGAACCCCTTACGGCTATGGAACGTATCTCTTTCTCGCTCCCAGAAATGCCCAGACAACAGCTCTGCAGTTCACTGTAAATAAATACATTAATAAAATGGTCGCTTTTGTTTGGGAAAGCGCACACAGCCCTTCTTCAGCCTATAACGGTTGAGAATAATGAACAGATGCCACTGAATTAGGAAATAAATACTCGCCCCTCCCAAAGTACCACTTTGGCCGGGCGCTTTGGCAGGCACTTGCTGCAGCTGGCAGCGCGATGGCGGGCTCCTTTTCTCGTGCTTAGTTAGGCCTACTCGTGCTGAGACATTTAGCGTTGTAGCAGCGGTCGCCACCTCCCCAATGCCAACCACCACCCCCCAAACTGTACATTACAGTTTGAGTGAGGGGATAGCACAAAACTATTGCACGCCCCACTCGTTTTTTTGTTGTTGGGATAAATCAGCTATGAAATTAGCAGATATAATTTAAGTCAATCAAATAACATTATAACACTTTCCTCCTGTGTCCTTTATGGCCTGCCCTTCACCCTTGACTGTGGAAATATTTTTTTTATTAGAAGCTCAAATTAACTGAATTCCAAATAAAGAGCCTATATTTGTTAGAGGCTAGCCCTATGCCTATAGTTTATTTGGCTATCGAAATTATATTTGCGTTTAGACAAGTTTAGACAAAAATTGGTCAAGGCCTCTTTCCCAGTTGATTTTTTGCGACTAGGCTACTGTCTGTAATTTTGTGCCGCAATAGCTTGGTTTCCATCCAATTGGCCATACGTTTTCTTGCGAATATTCTGAAATCCGCATAAAAACAATATGCGCATTTTCCCACCAGAGTTGTGTTTCCATCAAATTGACTTGTTGCAGATAAAAGGCTGTGCATGATGACGTAGTGTTTTTTTTATTGCTTTTGGGAAACCGGCCCCAGGTCATTAGGCTGCAATGTTGTTGTTTTATATTTTTTTTACTTCATAGGCTACAACTGCAAGTTGGGGTAATCTATAAAGATAACACCAAACGTTATTTTAGAAATTGAAATCACACACATGCATTCCCGAATCGCGACGTAATCAGCTCTCGTGTAACCTGTGGTGTTCTGCGCGCCCTTTCTCACTGTTGACTTTCAGTGAATTCTTCAAAATAATAATAATAGGCCTAATAATTTATAACATTTGTAAAGTGCTTTTCATTATACAGAATAATCTTAGTGCATGAAATTAAAAATTAAAACCAAATAGGCTAGAAAAAAACTTGACAACTCGACAGGGTAACTGGTAAAGGACATAGCTGACGCTACAAAGGACAAGGACACCAAGGAGCACAGATATCAACAGAAAGCCTTCCTGAAGAGAAAGGTAACAAATAGTGAAACGTGAATAGCAAATCGACGACGGGTAAGCCTGTAAATACGGTCATTTGTCCCATGAAGTAACTGGTATTCGTATAATTTAATTCATATTGATATCTGTTGGTGGGAGAGCAATATTTTAGTTTGGTTCAGACACGTTTAGGCCTACATTTGAGGACCTGCCAAGTTGTAGCCTAGCAAGCTGTTATCTTAAAAGTGGTGGGCCTATTGCCTCGCCAAAGTGCCCATGGCCCCTTTGATGTTAAAACGCTTAAATATAAGTAAGGCCTATATGGCACGATAATATATATATATATATATATATATTATTTCTGGCAAATATAATTTTGCATCGGAACCAACAATAAAGGTAGACTGAGGCAAGGTCTCACACATAGGCTAGGCTACTCAACACTATTGAACTTCTAATGTTATCGTTTTATTGGCCACTGACTATTGCCTGAATACCCCACATAAGCGTGTTATTTTAGGCCCATTATTTTAGCATATATCACCACAGTTTTTCTGCATATTCTGAGCCATCTGACCATTGTATTTGATACCATATGAAAATCATTAGGCTAGCTTCTGAACAGAAAATGTTACAAATAAATATATCTGTGCAGCACAATATATTAGGCTAATTATTCCCTTTTTGTTTAGGGGCAGACCTTGATGGGCCAGACCCCTCTTCGTGCACCCCAGTGCCCGCTGCTGATCATTCCCTTGGAAGGACGGTGGGTCATATGGGTCCCGGGGCAGCAGTCCAAAGTGGCGGGTCCTTTCAGTAAGCAACCACTGACAATATTAAATCCATCATGCTTATAAAAGACTAACCATCTACAAACACGCATGGTTCTATGCTATAAAATGAGAATATTGGAAGCAATATAATATAACATTGGCCACAATTCTAAAGATATACATGTGGTTATAAATGTGTCTTGCGTTTGTTATTTGCAAAAAGCTATCTCGGCGAGAATGCAATGTTATTAGAATGTGTTACATGGGTCAATGCATGGTGGTTAATTTTGTTCATATGAAATGATTAGTTGCAACTGGTTTTAACATACATTGTGGATAACAGGTGAGACAGTTTCGGCCTACCAGTTATTACTTTCATTACTGTCATTAACTACTCATCTTATTTTAAAATATGTAAATACATGTAGGCCTGTAACTAATTGCTTGTAACTGGGGAAATAAGTTTGTTTCAAATATATTCAATTCAACCAAAAAATTACACTAAAACAAAAATAGTAGCGGAAAGGCATATCCAAATGTGTCATAAACTCTGGTGTAAATATTCCCCATCCACAGTGGGGAGAACAAGTATTTGATACACTGCCGATTTTGCAGGTTTTCCTACTTACAAAACATGTAGAGGTCTGTCATTTTTATCATAGGTACACTTCAACTGTGAGAGACGGAATCTAAAACAAAAATCCAGAAAATCACATTGTATGATTTTCAAGTAATTAATTTGCATTTTATTGCATGACATAAGTATTTGTGATACATCAGAAAAGCAGAACTTAATATTTGGTACAGAAACCTTTGTTTGCAATTACAGAGATCATACGTTTCCTGTATGTCTTGACCAGGTTTGCACACACTGCAGCAGGGATTTTGGCCCACTCCTCCATACAGACCTTCTCCAGATCCTTCAGGTTTCGGGGCTGTCGCTGGGCAATTCGGACTTTCAGCTCCCTCCAAAGATTTTCTATTGGGTTCAGGTCTGGAGACTGGCTAGGCCACTCCAGGACCTTGAGATGCTTCTTACGGAGCCACTCCTTAGTTGCCCTGGCTGTGTGTTTCGGGTCGATGTCATGCTGGAAGACCCAGCCACGACCCATCTTCAAGGCTCTTACTGAGGGAAGGAGGTTGTTGGCCAAGATCTCGCGATACATGGCCCCATCCATCCTCCCCTCAATACGGTGCAGTCGTCCTGTCCCCTTTGCAGAAAAGCATCCCAAAAGAAAGATGTTTCCACCTCCATGCTTCACGGGTGGGATGGTGTTCTTGGGGTTGTACTCATCCTTCTTCTTCCTCCAAACACGGCGAGTGGAGTTTAGACCAAAAAGCTCTTTTTTTGTCTCATCAGACCACATGACCTTCTCCCATTCCTCCTCTGGATCATCCAGATGGTCATTGGCAAACTTCAGACGGGCCTGGACATGCGCTGGCTTGAGCAGGGGGACCTTGCGTGCGCTGCAGGATTTTAATCCATGACGGCGTAGTGTGTTACTAATGGTTTTCTTTGAGACTGTGGTCCCAGCTCTCTTCAGGTCATTGACCAGGTCCTGCCGTGTAGTTCTGGGCTGATCCCTCACCTTCCTCATGATCATTGATGCCCCACGAGGTGAGATCTTGCATGGAGCCCCAGACCGAGGGTGATTGAACTTCTCCCATTTTCTAATAATTGCGCCAACAGTTGTTGCCTTCTCACCAAGCTGCTTGCCTATTGTCCTGTAGCCCATCCCAGCCTTGTGCAGGTCAACAATTTTATCCCTGATGTCCTTACACAGCTCTCTGGTCTTGGCCATTGTGGAGAGGTTGGAGTCTGTTTGATTGAGTGTATGGACAGGTGTCTTTTATACAGGTAATGAGTTCAAACAGGTGCAGTTAATACAGGTAATGAGTGGAGAACAGGAGGGCTTCTTAAAGAAAAACTAACAGGTCTGTGAGAGCTGGAATTCTTACTGGTTGGTAGGTGATCAAATACTTATGTCATGCAATAAAATGCAAATTAATTACTTAAAAATCATACAATGTGATTTTCTGGATTTTTGTTTTAGATTCCGTCTCTCACAGTTGAAGTGTACCTATGATAAATATTACAGACCTCTACATGCTTTGTAAGTAGGAAAACCTGCAAAATCGGCAGTGTATCAAATACTTGTTCTTCCCACTGTATCTGCTGAAAGCAATTTGCGATAGGCCAATATGTCCCATAATGAAATGATACAATTGAAAAAGGTCAGTTATCCTCAATTGGCGGGTATTAGGGTGCCAAAACCTCATTACCGAGAAATAAGCCTATTGTTGATAATGTTAGGCTACGAACAACTAGGCTATTTGCGGCATGCCCCGTTTAAAAGATTTAGAAATAAATATTGGGTTGAGTTTGTTTTGCAGTATGCTAGAATTTCTCTGTGTAATAGGTAGGCCTAGACAAGTTGTAACAATGTGCATGCTTCACTGTAATTACACTATGACATTTAGCTTATCATTTGATTCCTGCATTATTCCCTTCTTTTAATGGAGCCAACATATCCAATAGATTTACATTTACATTTTAGTCATTTAGCAGACGCTCTTATCCAGAGCGACTTACAGGAGCAATTAGGGTTAAGTGCCTTGCTCAAGGGCACATCAACAGACTTTACACCTAGTCGGCTCGGGGATTAGAACCAGTGACCTTTCGGTTACTGGCACAACGCTCTTAACCACTAAGCTACCTGTCACTCCATCATAGCCTGGTCCCAGATCAGTTTGTGCTTTTCCTTACTCCATTGTCATTGTCAAGCAAAACATGACGGCGTGACAATTCCATAAGGAGTTGGTAAGAAGCATAAACAGACTGGCACCCAGGTTAACTCCATCATGTCACTAAACCCTGTATTGCAGTGCGTCATAAACCTCAACCTTACCAGTCACCTAGTGAGATTTTTCTTTTAGTTTTTCCTTTTTATTGGAGCTTTACTGAGATGTTTGGAAAAACTATACCATTTCAAGTGTTCAGACTCAGTTCCTAAATGGAATTCCCATGGTGAAGACTATTGTGTCCTTGTCTTCACCCCGAAGTGTAAGAGTGACTGATTTGAGATTCCGGTCTACGCAGAAGTTACAGTGAACTCGTAGCCTATAGGTATTTGGGGACATTGGAGCTCATTCTTATAGGTCTAAAAAACCAAATAGGGAATATTATGAAACTCTAAGTTTAGGTCCTATAGGCCTATCAGCCATTTTCCTTGCTTGACTCAATCGGTTTTCTATTAAACTTCATCTTCCTAAATGAGCCCAAAAAAATGGTATGGTTGTATTTTGTTTTCATCATAAATGTGTCGTCCGTTTTTATAGGCTATCATATCACTGTGTAGCCCACATTGATTCTAAAATCACTGTGGGTGGTGCTCAAAGTCTAAATTAGCATAAATCACATTTCCATCTGTCAATGTATGAGTAGCCTGTATCGTTTCTCTAGAGGGATATGCAATTTTGCAATGAAACTTATTTAGAATGCAGTGAGTTGCGCAAAATGGGATCCCAACGAATTTAAAGAAATAGGAAAGTTACACGGAATATCCTATAGTTTATAGTCTCCATGAAATAGTTAGTTCAATAGCTACCCTGACTATCTGCATTGACCCCTTTATGTTACTGTTTGTTTATCCTGTTGCCTAATCACTTTATCCCTACCTACAGTATATGTACATACCTACCTCAATTACCTAGTACCCCTGCACATCGACTCGGTACTGGTACCCCGTGTATATAGCCAAGTTATCATTACTCATTGTGTATTGATTTGTGTTGTTTTTCTATTTATTTATCTTTTTTCCTCTCTGCATTGTTGGGAAGGGCCTGTAAGTAATCATTTCACTGATGTCTACACCTGTTGTTTACGAAGCACGTGACAAATGCAATTTGATTTGAATCGCTCTTTCATTAAACTTGAGTGGGGAAACGCAGATGAAAACCACCACAAGATGAAAACAGGGCTATAGCTATAAAAAATATTAAAATTCTGGAGGCACCTTTAGAGGTTCCTCAGAGTGCAACACCAGCGGAACCCCTAAAGGTGCCTCCAGGAACCTTTTCAAAAGGTTCCTCAAAGACACTTCTAGGGTTTTAAGGTTCCTGTAGGAAACGTTTTATGTCCCATGTATTCTATTATGAATAATAATACAAATAACATTGAGTGGCAAACTTGTAAAGTCACTGTAATGAATACTCAGGGAGAAAAAGGTGTAGATTCACGTGCAGAGCGCAGCAGGTGTTTATTTCGCCTTTGCAGAAGGCAGGAATTGTGGTCACAGGCAGGCAATGGTCATACACATGTAGGCAAACAAAAATGAAAGATAGGGCTATGTTCAAGAACACAAGAACCCCCCCACCCCGGTTCTACAAGGTCATGGACTGACCCGACGTTCTGCGTCGAGGCTGATGTCCAGTGGGTCTATTCGGGGGTCGACCCAGAGGTCGGGGAGCGGGACGATCCGGACGGTTACGGTGGAATGCCTGAATCATCTCTGGGTTGAGGATGTCCTGGTCGGGGACCCAGGACCGGTCTTCAGGCCCATAACCTTCCCAGTCCACTAGATAGTGGATGCCACCTCTCAGGCGTTTGGAATCAAGGATAGCCTGAATTGCGTAGGCAGGTTCCCCTCCAACGTTCAACGGTGGGGGCACACTGCGGGTTAAGACTGGAGGATGAAGAGGACTGTAGGTGACCGGAGACACATGGAAGGACGAGGAGATTTTATACTGACGTAGTAACTGGAGGCGGTACATGACAGGGTTGATGCGATGGGTTATCTTGAAGGGACCAATGAAGCGAGGACAGAACATTTTGCAGGGGAGGTGGCACCGAATGTCTCTGGTAGAGAGCTACACACGCTGTCCGGGGTGAAAGAGTGGCGTAGGTCGGCAGCGTCTGTCGGCAAAGCGTTTCTGGGTATTAGAGGCTTCCTGCAGATGCCGGTGAGCGGTCTCCCATACCCGCTCACTATGCCGAAACCAGTCGTCGACAGCTGGGACAGTACCAGGCTCCGCCTCCCAGGGAAACATGGGGGGTTGGTAACCAAGTACACACTGAAATGGAGTAAGGTGGAGGGATGAATGCATGAGTTAGTTCTGAGTGTATTCGACCCAGGCCATAAACCGACTCCAGTCGTGTGGAGAGACAGAACATTGTTGGATTAGGTACTTCCCCATTTCTTGGTTCAGGCATTCAGTTTGCCCGTTGGTCTGGGGATGGTACCCAGAGGAGAGGCTGAGGGCGACCCCCAGTCGGTCACAGAAGGCTCGCCACACCCGGGAGACAAACTGGGGCCCGCGGTCAGAGACGATGTCCTCCGGAATCCCATTCAGACGGAACACCTGCTTAAACATACACTCAGCCAATTCCATGGCGTTAGGTAAATGAGGAAGAGGAACCAGATGACACATTTTTGAAAAACGGTCTACTATGACAAGGATGGTGATGTTACCAGAGGATTCAGGAAGGTCTGTGATGAAGTCAACAGCTATGTGGGACCAGGGTCTGTGAGGGATTGGCAAAGGTTGAAGCTTACCGGAAGGGAGATGACGAGGGCTTTTGGTTTGGGCGCAGACTGGACAGGAGAGTACGTAATCCCTTACGTTGGATGCCAGTGAGGACCACCAGAAGTTACGGGCTAGAAGTTTGGTGGTTTGTGTAATGCCTGGATGTCCTGACCCCAAGGACGTGTGACACCATTGCATCAGTTGGGGTCTAACAGCTGCTGGTACGTAACTCTTCCCAGCTGGGGTCTCAGGAGGAGCCGGGTCTGAGGTTAGGGCTTCTTGTATGGCAGAGTGAACCTCCCACAGTACCGGTCCCATAATGCAAGAGGAAGGAAGAATGGGTGTAGGGTCTGAGTTACTGGTCGGAAGGTCAAACTGGCGGGAGAGAGCATCAGCTTTTACGTTTTTCTTTCCAGGGATGTAAGTAACATGAAAATGGAAGCGTGTGAAGAAAAGAGCCCAGTGGGCTTGTCTGGAGTTTAACCTCTTGGCCCCTTTGATATATTCCAGATTACGATGAGCTGTTAGGACGAGAAAGGGATGTTGTGCGCCCTCCAACCAGTGGCGCCACTCCTCGAGGGCCAGCTTGAGGGCGAGTTCTCTGTTCCCCACATCATAATTCCTCTCAGCTGAGGATAACTTCCTGGAGAAAAAGGCACAGGGATATGATTTTGGAGGTGTTCCCACCTACTTCGGAGGCATCCACCTCCAGGATGAAAGGAAGGGTTGGATCAGGTTGGCGAAGGACGGGAGCTGAGGTGAAGAGGCGTTTCAAGTTGTTGAACGCAGTCAGGGCGGTATCAGTCCATTGAAGGGTCCGGGTCTTTTGTCTGGTAATGGCAGTGAGGGGAGCGGTAGTAGAACTGAAGTTCCAAATGAACCGGCGATAGAAGTTGGAGAACCCAATGAAACGTTGGAGTTCCTTAACGGTGGTGGGTTTGGGCCAGTTACTGACAGTGGAGACTTTGTTCTCATCCATGCTGACCCCTCCAGTTGTCAGTACGAAACCGAGGAAGTTTACAGAGGTTACATGGAAGGTACTCTTTTCAGTCTTCACATAAAGGTTATGGTCAAGGAGCCATTGAATAACCTTTGGTACATGCTGTATGTGTTCCTTCAGGGAGTGGGAGTAAATTAGGATGTCATCAATGTAGACGATGAGAAAGCGGTTGGTTATATCCTGGAAAACCTCGTTAAAGGATTGGAAGACGGCGGGGGCGTTAGTAAGGCCGTAGGGCATGACCAGGTATTCGTAGTGTCCTCGTGCGGTGAGAAAGGCCATCTTCTATTCATCGCCTTCACTTATACAGACAAGGTTATATGCACTTCGCAGGTCGAGTTTTGTATAGATGTTGGCACGGCCCACTTGTTCAAGGGTCGCTGGGATCAGAGGGAAACGGTTCTTGACGTCATTCGGGGAACGGTAATCAATACATGGACGAAGACCACCATTCTTTTTTCCAACGAAGAAGAAGCTGGACGCAGCCGGGGAAGAAGAATGACGAATGATTTTCCGGGATAGATAGGGGGTAAACACGGCCCTTCGGTGGGGACACTCCACTCCAGGGAGTAAGTCAATAGCACAGTCCCCTGGGCGATGTGGTGGCAGAGTGGAGGCCTTGATTTTGCTGAAGACATTGCTGTACTGGGCGTATTCAGATGGTATGGTGGGTGGCACTACAGAGGCAGAGTCCTCAATTGTGGTGGCTCTGCAGGGTAGGCTGAGACAACTGGTGAAGCAGGTAGAAGACCAGGACAGTAGTTCACCTTGGTCGCCACGAGATGGCAGGGTCGTGACGACAAAGCCAGGAGTGGCTGTTTGGGGGATGAGAGTTCCATGAGTTGAATGGTTTTGGTGTGGAAGACTCCAATCTGGAGGGTGACGCTCTGTGTCAGGTGCGTAATGAAGCCCGACCCCAATGGCTGCCCATCCAGGGTGTTAATCCTTAAGGGAGGGGTGACAGGTGTTAGATCAATGTCAAGCTCTTGTACTAGCTGGTGATCGATAAAATGACCTGCTGCTCCCGAATCTATCAAGCCCTCCTCGTACTTAGTAACCCCTTTCCCGGTTATCAATACTGGGATGGAGAATTGCTTCTGGGAGATATTTATCAATAAGGACACGCCTACCTGCATGGCAGCGGAGGGACCCTTCTCATCTCTCCGTGGGGGGGCGAACAGGGCAATGGCTGGGTAGATGATCTTTCCCTCCACAGTATAGGCAGAGCCCTTCTTGGATCCGACTTTGACGTTTGATAAACGGGAGAGGAGCATGGCCCAACTGCATGGGTTCTGGAAGACTCGGATGGGATGATGGAATCATGGAAAGAGAAGGTTTCGGGTTCCTGGGTGGCAGAGTTCTTTGGTGGTCGGCGATGAGGTGGTCGATGGAGATGGACATACGAATGTATTGATTTAAATCCTGAAGGTCACCTCTACAGGCCAGCTCCGCCTGAAGTTTCCTGTTGAGCCCTCTTCGGTAGATGGTAAGTAAAGCAGCCTCACTCCATCCTCTCACTGCAGCCATGGTGCGGAACTCGAGGGAATACTCGGCAGCTGAATTGTGTCCTTGTTTAAGTTTTATGAGGAGGTCTCCTATAGGACGACCGGAAGGAGACTGATCGAATACCTCTTTGAAGAGGGTGTGGAAATGGGTCTCGGATCTGAGTTCTGTGCTGTTGGCAGTCCATATGGCGGTGGCCCAATCCAGGGCTTTGCCTGTGAGTAGAGACAACAAAATCCACCCTGCTCTTGTCAGTGGCAAAGTTAGTGGGGTTGTGCTCAATGTATTTGCTGCATTGCATTAGAAATCCCTGACCTTTCCCAGGTGAACCGTCATATTTTCCAGGCATGGATATGAATGAACGAGGGCTATGGGATACGATACCTGGCATCGGAGGAGTAGGGATAGGCTGGCAGAGAAGATGGCAGATTTCCTCCATACACTCCTCTTGCTGGGTTAGGCGCCGCTGTAGCTCCGCTGAATCCATTCCGTTTTTTTGGTGAGGTATTCTGTAATGAATACTCAGGGAGAAAAAGGTGTATATTCACGCGCAGAGCGCGGCAGGTGTTTATTTCGCCTTTGCAGAAGGCAGGAATCGTGGTCACAGGCAGACAATAGTCATACACAGGTAGGCAAACAGGCAGGTGAATCAAAACTAGGACTGGAGGCTATAACTGGTTCTCACAAACGAGCTAGGAAAAGGCTAAGTAGAGTCAAAACGAACAATACCTCACAACTCACAAACAGAATGAACTGAACTAAATAAGGAGCTGATGAGACCAGGTGAGTAACTAACACAGGTGAAATCAATGAACAAAAATGAAAAACAGGGCTACGTTCAAGAACACAAAGAAACAGGGCTATGTTCAAGAACACAAAGTTGACTAAGAAAAGAAATACAGAATCACAAATTAATTTTATTTAAAGTCACAGAAATCCAAATATGCAATCAATAAATAAAGTACAATGTCAACCCTTGACGGACATTCATATTTGATGTGTATCGACCACAAGATAGGAGCCTATACTAAAAATACAATAATTATTATTGTCATTAACCATACCAATCAAAAGACCCCAGCTTACTGATAAGAATGAAATGTTTAGATACATGGAGAATATGTCACAGGTCAAAAATGAAACTCATAGGCATGTAGAGACACTAACAAAGCTTTAGCACATCGAATAACAGCTTTCTAAAGGGTTTCTAATTTCAGTAATGTGGCTGTTACAACTGACCTCAAGTTACTTTGTGCTCCGCTATCCCTCTCTACAGCAAAAAGTTTCCCATTGTTGGTCATTTACCTCCATACACAGTATTACTACTAATTTTCCATGTATTTATTTGTCTGCTGGGAAATACATACCCTGTCTGTGATGTACAGCCCACTTGGATCTTCTTTGAGGAAGTAGAGGAGGAGCTAAATGGCTTCAGTGACCTTGAGACCTTAAATGGGAGGGTGTGTAATAAAAAGGCTGGATTATAATAAATAGAATTAGAGCGGCTGCATACTGTAAAGGGTACATGAGAAATTTCATGACAGATTGTTGGGACCGAGGTCAGAGGAGCATACTTAGTCAATTACTGTGCATAACTAGTGATGGTCTTGTTAAGCTGCTGTAAATGTGACTGAATAAACAATTTGAGAAGAAAATATCCAAGCCAGCACATCATGGTCTGGGTAGGCACAATGGTGTATAGAAGTTTTTTAGTGTGTGAGTACTTTTGAAAGAGTGCTGTGCACACTTTAGGTAGTGGGATACCTAAAGCATAAGAGAAACATACAAGATTACATTTAGACTAACAATTATTTTTGTAATAAAAATGACAATGATTTATGGTGTTGATTATCATCAATTAAAAGTTGAGTATGTGCTATGCAATCAGCTGCAGTGATTATAACAAGACAGTGTGGAGAGGGAACGTATGGAGGACAAAGACAGGGTAACAGAACACACAATAATCACACTGTAAATTCATTCACTATTCAGTTAGTATTGGAAAAGACAAAGAAAAGCACAGAACACTATAATCACACTGCAAATACATCCAAAGACTTTATAGAGGCTAACCTGTTTGTATATCCATAGTGAGCTTTAAACATTGTCTTGATTTCGTCTGAAATACAGAGGACAGAACAGGCCACCACAATATACCAGCCTTAAAGACATAAATTAGACACAAACACAACATCAAAAACATGAGTATGCGATATCAAATGCATCTAACTAATCTGATCTGTTTTATTTATTATTATTTTTGTCAAGTTTAACATAACCTACATTGGGTCATCTCTCTCTCTCTCTCTCTCTCTCTCTCTCTCTCTCTCTCTCTCTCTCACACACACACACACACTCTCTCTCTCTCTCTCTCTCTCGCAGTTTGTGTGTGCCTTACCTGTTTGTGGAGGTTGATACGTTTCTCTATCACAGCTCACAGTACCCAAACTCTCCACCACTTAACTGGACAGGGGCAGGATAAGACAGGGACTAAAGAGAGGAAGATGGAAAGAGATGTTTAAAGAGTGTTTAAATATTTTTGTAAAGTTTACAACCCAGTATCCTGGGTTGCAAGTTTAACATAACCTTGATTGGGTCTTCTGTGTGTGTGTTTTACCTGTTTGTAGAGGTTGATTTTCTCTATCAAAGCAGGTCGCCCCAACACACCAGCCTGAAATACATACATTTGACACATTCAACGTGAGCAATTGATATCAAATGTAACATCTAAATGTGTTTTCATTTTTGGCAAGTTTAACAGAACCTAGATTGGGTCATCTCTCTCTCGCTCACTCTCTCTCTCTCTCTCTCTCTCTCTCTCTCTCTGTGTGTGTGTGTGTGTGTGTGTGTGTGTCTGTGTGTCTTACCTGTTTGTGGAGGCTGAGTTTCTCACAGCACCCAAACTCTCTACAACTTAACTGGATAGGGGCAGGATAAGACAGGGACTGGAGGAGGACGGAATGAAAATGGTGAGAGTGTATCGTGGGTTTAAATGAGGACTAACATTTCTCAATATTGAATCTATCTAGCGTTAAGTTAGCTAACGTTACAGTAACTTCAACTAGCTAGCTAACGTTAGCTAAATCGTAGGCCTACCAACAATTATACAACAATTACCAGCAAACTTTACAGGCTATGTAGCTTGGCTAGCTGATGAAAAACGAAGAGTACATTACATTATATACTATTAGTATTATAAAAAAATTCATAGTAGCTAGTTTGATAAATTATTACCTTTCACGTCGATCCTTGGAGGGAGTTGTCACACAATAATTCACGGGTTCGAGGGCATTATTGCTTTTATAAAACGGTTGCCAACATATTTATACAAATATTGATTACATTTTACAATTAAAAACATTATCTTAACGAGTAAATTCGTTTTTGCATTCTGAAGTTGATTGAGTTCTATTCTCATGTTTTGACCCAGTCGTTCATTCTAAACATTCTATTCATTCGAAGTTGATATGCTAAACAAAAAAATGCCAGGTAGCTAGCTAGCAGAGATTCAATGATGATGAGAGACAAGAACTTCAATAAATAATGATTGAATAAATATCCAATAGGCCTACATAGGAAGAAGACGAGTCCGAGCTAACCAAGGTAGTTGGTGATGTTAATAGTGACGTTTCCGTCGATGGCACACGAGTGGAAGATATGTCCATGGTCCTGGCGCTGGTTGGCGACAGCCAGTGCTTGCGTCTTCTTTGCTGGCACGGGAGAGATCGCATTTCAAAAATGATACATTGTTGCACAGGTTGTAGAGGCAGACAGGTATGTTTATACAACCCCCAACTGTTGCAAACCAAATAGTAGCAATGGAAAATTATGTGTAGACGACTTTTTCCCGAGGGAGATTAAGTGTATGAATTTGCTGCCTGGGCTGCAGACGTCATGGTATTTTGCGGGAGTTATTATCAACCAATCAGCATCCAGGAACCAAACAACCCGTTTTATAATTCGAATTATACGCACTAGCGCTATTTACTCAGTAGCGCACTGCTGGTTCCAAAATGAACCCCTCTTTTGAAAAGGGTTCTTCAAAGCACCCCTTAAGTCTACAAAGTTTAAAAAACGAACTGATGGCAGACTATGGGTTCTTAAATTAAAGTTAAGGTTCCTTTTTTAACCTTATATTATCCTAAAGGATCCTACAGGAACCTAAAGGTTCATTACTTTAAATTACGCTGAAGGATCCTCCAGGAACATTTTCTTTTTTAGAGTGTAGACTAGGCTATATGCCTATTCCTAAAACGCGGATTAAACGTTTGGTCAGTTGAATGAAAAATTGTCATTCGTTTCAATATTGGATTTGGAAACGAACCTGCTGCAGAAAGTGGTTGTTGTCACTGAAATAATAGTTTAATTAACTCAGCTATGAATTACTCCCGTGGAATAGTCTATGTATGTACTCAAATACTGTATTTGTGATTCCATGGTGGAGCTCTTGCCCTTCAGCATACAGTGAGATTTTTCACCCAATTTCTCAAGTCAGAAATAACTTATTTGGTCAATCACCTCATGTCAGACAGTTATAAAATATTGTTTTATTTTTATTTTTATAACATGTTTCGTTCATGTAGGCCTATAGGCCTACATCTTTTATTTTGGTTGCACTCGTATTCTGCATACACATCGACATTAGATTGGAAATATTGATTTCTGACATACCTTAAAATGTACATTATGACAATTCAGGAATGACATCAATAAAACAGAGGACCAACATTGAGAATATTGGGCTTTTTCTCTCAATTCCTGCCACCCCACCTCCCGTTTTCTAAAAACCTCATCCAGAGTCAAAATGGGTAGGCTATTATAGCCTAACATTACGATTGTTAGTTGGGTATTTAGGGGTCCGGTGGGTTTGTTAGGGTTTTGAGAGATTCAGTTGTGGAAAGGGAAGTTCAGTTCATCGTACACGGGCGTCCTGTCATGGTGTAATAAGTGCACGTCATGAAATGGCGGCGGCACGTTTTCAGAGTGCGCGGAACCGCTGCGCGCTCCCGATGGGCCGAACGCTAGGCCGTGGACAGCAGGTGCGCGCGAGGCAGACAGTCCGGAGTAGTGCATAGCATAGTGATAGTTCCTGTCTGTGTCCGGCGACCCACACTCCTGTTGCCTCACGGAAAAGTTGCCGCTGACGCACACAGGCGAGCTGTGATGGCCGTCATAGTCTGGGCTATTGTACTCCGGGGAGATGGCCCCTGGGTAGACCGCGTCGCCGTAGCCGTAGTTATGGGTCCTCATATGCCCACTGGAGCCGGGTTGGCACTGAGGGCTAGAAAGACGGGGACACTGGTACGAGTAAGGGTGCACGGAGAAAGAGGAGTTGGGGACATGAAACCGGGCCCCGTCAGGACACTGCTCTGTCAAGAAGTTCCGAGAGTTGAGCTGCAGACAACCAGCTACTAGATTTGTGGTGGGCTGGGACAGGCCCTTGCACAGTGTCTGCACGTAGGATAGTACATCTGGCCTTTTCCCATTGCGCAAGATCTCCCCGAGCGCCCAAATGTAATTCTTGGCCAGTCTCAGCGTCTCTATCTTGGAGAGTTTTTGCGTTTTGGAATAACAGGGGACCACTTTGCGCAAATTGTCCAGCGCAGAGTTCAAATCGTGCATACGCGTTCTCTCTCTCGCGTTGGCTTTTTGACGCCGCACCTTGGAGCGCTCAATCCGTGCTTGCGTCATCTTGGGTTTCTTTGGCCCGCGCTTTTTGAGTGTGTCTCCCTCCTCGTTCTCATCCCCACACTCCTCATCGTCGACGTCAACGTCGTCGTCGTCATCCCCAGCCATCTCGGACTGATCCCGGCTGCTTCCCACTCTGGCATCGCCATCATCCAAGTCGTCGTCTTCCAGGTGACCCAGGTCTTCCTCATTGGTTTTGGAATCCTCGCCCTCGCTGACCTCCACCCAACCCGAGAGCTTCTGGACATCCGGCAGAACCTCGCTGAATAGCCTTGTCAACATGGTGGCACTGGAAAACACGTCACAAGACAGATGAAAACTGGAGGCCTAGAAAAGCTGTTTCAGACAGTGCATGGTCTTGGTGATAGGCTGTCTTATCCGAATATAGATTATTGTTTCTGGAAATATTGATTTTGATTGACAGACGAGATGCAACAAAAATTGATACAAATAATATGCCTAATCTAGTTGAATGCAGATGGGCGACAGACGCGACCCAACTAAGCGTGCCATCTCACAGCAGGTTTTTCGGTGCTGGCTCTATCATGAGGTCCCATGGGGCACATTGTGGGGCGAGTAGACCCGTTCAGCCCATTACCACACATACACTATTTCTGGCCACATTCTAACACAGGCAGAATAAATTCTGGACTAATTTTAGAATATACCCTACCCATAAATGAAAACTAATTTCAGATAATAATCATAATTTACTTTATTGTTATTTGCATCGAATAAGAACCGATTCTACGCATGGGTGATGGGCCTAAATGGTTAAGCCAACTTGACATTACAGATTTAATGTAAAATAGTATTTGTTTTATTTTCTTTCCTTCCCCCCTTCAAAATTAGCGGGCTACCACACTACAACTGTCAAGCCTTCAGTCTATAGCTGGGGACAACTCTGCTGATAGTTAGGCCTAATACACATTACCAGGTTAATTACATCCTATAAGAATACAGATGTTCTATTGATCGAAATAAATGGACAATCACGATGCTCCTCAATGAATTGATAGACTAAAATATATTCTATTTCGAAACAATACGTTTCAGCTAACCCATGGATTTGAACTGATATATTCGATTCATTTTGGCACAACAGGCTCCAATTCCACAACAAATCACGCCAAATTAATTAATTAATCTATCAAGATATTTTAGATAAATCATTCAACATTGATAGGCTATTAGAAAATACTTCGTAAATTATTTTTAGCGTTCCAAATATTGTGATCATGTTCATTAAACCCTAATGCTTCTTGTAGGCTAATGAGCCCAGCAGTGCATGTGAGTGCGTGGATACATTTTTCTAATAATATTAGTACAATGTAATTAACACAAACCAATACCTGTCAATTAACCTACATATAACTCTATAGGGACTTCACACGTAGTCTACTACATTTTTCCTGAAAATTGCATTAACATCCTGTTACATTCTAAAATTGTCGTAGAAGCTGCTGGCTGCACTGAGCCACGTAAAACTATGGAAGCCCCCACCACCAAAAACATGTCAAATGTAAATAGATCAATAGGATATGTCATTGTTGAATAGTTTGTCCTTACTGGCTAGTGGCTACGGTGATATTAGCTGTTCCTGATCTGGTAGTAGGCTAACCTAACCAACTCCGGACCCTAGTTGAGGCATTTTATTTTTTGGGTGGCGAATATGAGTTTCCATATAAAACAGCTAATCTCGGTGTAATAGCCTACCCACGTTTTCAGTCGCAATTACCACATGTAATGATTTGCATGACATTGATAAAAATTAAGCCTGGTTTGTTGTAATGTTGTAAGGTAGGTCTACTGTAGCCTACTTTTATATTTTATGAGAGGGTTCATCTCTCATTTTTTATAGGCTACCTTTACTTGATGAGGACATGCTGTTATAGCAACTCTGTATTTTGTCTTGAAGCTAATATGTAATGCGTGTAGCCTACAGACTAGAAAATAAAACCTATAATTGATTGCTTGTGAATTGTTGCATTATTCAATATTGTAATATGTTTTAGAAGAAAAGTTTCTGTCATTGTTGAATAGTTTGTCCTTACTGGCTAGTGGCTACTGTGATATTTATGGTCAATTTGAGCTGCGGACCAATAATGTCGCGTTGCCAGCCACAACGAAAGGTAAGGCAAGGATTAATGTGAATTGAAAAGTAGAATTCTCTTTCGCCACCCAGACACACACACACACACACACACACACACACACACACACACACACACACACACACACACACAAACAAACACATTTACCATATCCCGTGTGCTGCTTTGCATGATTTCCTTTTATTTTGATTTTAGGTTCTGTCCAAATCAAGTCTGTCCCGAAATGTCTCCATTTCAAACGGAGATAAGATTTCAGGGACTTTTAAGATAAAGTCCCAACCCCCTCTCAAAGCAAACGACAAATCTCCTTCGATAAGCCTCCGATATGAATAGAATAATGCATGTAGATCTTTATTGGGCCTATAATGTATGTCGAATTGATTGTTAAAGGCTATGTTATTAAATGCAGTCATCCGCGCTGTGCATGGAATCAATCCCCTCCCGTGTTCGCAATACATGTTAGCTCGGATAAAGAGCGTGGAGCAGGATTAAATGATGTCTTTGACTTGTTCTGTCACACTTGATAGGAGATGAAACAACGAGGGTTGAAAAATATAATTTGATTCTTGCGCAAGATACGCAGTAGCCTCGTTTCTCTAAAGAAATTATGAAATAACAAATGTTCCATTCAACATTTGTATAAATTCTCTCGTTGGTGTTAGTTCCATAATTCGTTTAGGGCGTTCCAAAAAAATGTCTACCTACCGCCGTATCCGAGCTCGGTGACGCGCGTTTGTTTACACCATCTCGGGGTGGCCAGTCCAAGTCCACACCACTCCTGCATGGGCACTTCAATAGGTGAGGCTGTAGCCTTGCTTGCTGCTTCTTCGCTGTGCTATCCCTACCCCAAATACGCGGAAACAGTAGTGTGGTATCCTCTACCAGGGCTGGGTGGGTTACATACAAGCTATGATGCCAGGCCATATGGCTGGCACGTCATTGGCAAGAGCCATCACATGAGCACGGGGGATTGACATGCGCCCGCATTCACAGGGATTGCCTTCCCGAGGGAAGAGGGACTCGCCATCTGTCACAGCGCTCGCACTCACACAGCCAGTAAGTGAGAGAAAGGAAGTAACAAAAACGGAGAGAAAAGGAAGGAAATGTTCTCATTTGATGTCGTTTTTAAGACAGATTTCACTCCTATCAGAGCATAGGCCTAACAATGGACACCCATTTATACATCTATTTAGGCCTAGCTAGGTCATTCCAAAATTTCTGGTGCCTTTAGGATCTCATAACCTTTGAAAAAGAAAATGTTTTGTTTTGTTTTTGTATACTATCAGAAAAAGGACACGTTTGATTTTTCAGAAAAACATATTGGTCAAGGTCAGGTGCATTTTCCAACCTGTTAGTGCATAATCCTAACAGGGTGTAACCTAACAGGGTGGACATTTGGAGCCTAAATTAGCCATAGCTCTGTGTGTGAGCCAGATTGAGCTAGAATAATGGTGAACACTTGAACAGGATTTTAACTTCTCTATCAAACATATTTTAACATTTAGAAATTGGGTTCATTTTCTTCATAATTTAGCCTAACAGGGTGGAAATGTATGAGTGCAACACACAGACTAACAACATGAAACATTGAAAAATAGATACAACTGAGTGTATATGTTTATGTAGCTTTGTACTGTTGTTTTCCCACCAAATAAATTATGACACTTCCTGAATGTGGTGTCATTGTAGGAAGGTGTTGTTTTCTTAAAGGAGAATTACAACAAACGAACAGGGTGGAAAGTGATATCAGGGACACACAGAAAATCTAAAATAAAATAATAATAAATACAATAATCATGAAAAAAACGTTATTGATGAGAGAGAATTTAACTAGGACTATAAAACAATTTTAAATATTGTATTATTTTATGGCTTATATTTCTCGTTGAAGTTGATGAATAACACCTGGGGACATGGCAAAAACACCTACATCCACTGAAAAAAAGTGTTGAAAATGCATAGAATTCCCTTTCAAGATCCATATTTGTGTGGTTTAAGGACACCTGACCTTATAATTAAAGCCTTATTTGCTATTTTACACTAAATAAGAAGTGATATTTCCTGGGGACAGAAAAGGCACCTCATTATAGGAATGACCCAGCTATGCATTTTGGCTATATTATCAGGGATGTTATACACTACATGACCAAAAGTATGTGGACACCTGCTTGTCGAACATCTCATTCCAAAATCATATAAATTAATATGGAGTTGGTCCCCCCTTTGCTGCTATAGCAGCCTCCACTCTTCTGGGAAGGCTTTCCATTATATGTTGGAACATTGTTTCGGGGATGTGCTTCCATTCAGCCACAAGAGCATTAGTGAGGTGGGGCACTGATGTTGGGCGATTAGGCCTGGGTCGCAGTCGGTGTTCCAATTCATCCCAAAGGTGTTCGATGGAGTTGAGGTCAGGGCTCTGTGCAGGACAGTCAAGTTCTTCCACACTGATCTCGACAAACCATTTCTGTATGGACCTCGCTTTGTGCACGGGGCATTGAAATGCTGAAACAGGAAATGGCCTTCCCAAACTGTTGCCACAAAGTTGGAAGCACATAATCACTCCAGAGAACGCGTTTCCACTGCTCCAGAGTCCAATGGCGGTGAGCTTTACACCACTCCAGCCGACGCTTGGCATTGTGCATGGTGATCTTAGGCTTGTTTGGAACTCGGTAGTGAGTGTTGCAATCGAGGACAGACGACTTTTACGCACTACGCGCTTCAGCACTCGGCGGTCCCATTCTGTGAGCTTGTGTGGCCTACCACTTCGCGGCTGAGCCGTTGTTGCTCCTAGACGTTTCCACTTCAAAATAACAGCACTTATAGTTGTCAGAATTTGACGAACTGACTTGTTGGAAAGGTGGCATCCTATGATGGTGCCACATTGAAAGTCACTGAGCTCTTCAGTAAGGCTATTCGACTACTGCCATTGTTTGTCTATGGAGATTACATGGCTGTGTGCTTGAGTTTATACACCTGTCAGCAACAGGTGTGGCTGAAATAGCAGAATCCACTCATTTGAAGGGGTGTCCATATACTTTTGTATATATAGTGTATATCACTGTTTCTTGCAATCAGAGAAAATATAGCATCAATGTGAATTGCACACCAAACCACAGAGTTAACCACAAAGACCACCTAGGTACATTTGTCTAAATGAGTCAATTGAACAGAGAAAATCAGGGCTGTGCTCTGAGAGAGCCCACTAGCTTAGAAATGCCCACATGCCTGGCAGGGCTATCAATCAATCACATTTATTTATAAAGCCCTTTTTACATCAGCAGATGTCACAAAGTGCTATACAGAAACCCAGCCTAAAACCCCAAACAGCAAGTAATGCAGATGTAGAAGCACAGTGGCTAGGAAAAACTCCCTAGAAAGGCAGAAACCTTAGAAGAAACCTAGAGAGGAACCAGGCTCTGAGGGGTGGCCAGTCCCCTTCTGGCTGTGCCGGGTGGAGATTATAACAGTACATGACCATTAAGGCCAGATTTTTCTCCAAGATGTTCAAACGTTCATAGATGACCAGCAGGGTCAAATAGTAATCACAGTGGTTGTAGAGGTTACAACAGGTCAGTACATCAGGAGTAAATGTCACTTGGCTTTTCATAGCTGGGCATTTAGAGGTTGAAATAGCAAGTGCAGTAGAGAGAGAGAGTTGAAAACAGCAGGTCTGGGACAAGGTAGCACGTGCGGTGAACAGGTCATGGTTCCATAACCGCAGGCAGAAGAGTGGAAACTGGAGCAGCAGCACGACCAGGTGGACTGGGGACAGCAAGGAGTCATCAGGCCAGGTAGTCCTGAGGCATGGTCCTAGGGCTCAGGTCCTCCGGGAGGGGAGGGAGAGAGAGAGAGAGAGAGAGAGAGAGAGAGAGAATTAGAGGGAGCATACTTAAATTCACACAGGACACCGGATAAGACAGGAGAATAACACCAGATATAACAGACTGACCCTTGCCCCCCGGCACATAAACTATTGCAGCATAGATACTGGAGGCTGAGACGGGATAGTGGGCAGGATATTGATGGGTGGTGGGACATTGTGGAATGAAAGAGGGGCAAAAGAAGACAGAGCAGAGATAGCGAGGTCAACAATTTTGTCAACGTTGTCACTGCATGTCAGGGGACTTAGAGACTGATATGTGGCTTTCTCATCATCAATGTAGTACATGTTAAGGAATATGTATTGGACCCAGGTGCCCAATATGTGCCAGCATGCATATGGGTAGTGAGTTTGTCATATCATTGAATATAATTGTCACAAGCTGAATAAAATTATATTTTAAATTTGTTGTTGTTGATTGCTATATTTAGTTTAGAAAATAAGTACTTTGACATTGATAAGTGATTTACACATGCATTTGTTTAAGATATTACCACCGATACCATTGGCGCATTCATCCATTGCCATGGACTCGCATAATGTAACCGTCCGGTCATTAGCGTCAGATCTCGCCAACTAGCTAGCTAAAAAGCAGAGATCTGGCTAAAATAGAACGTAGGTATAAATCTGAGGCCTTGTAACTTGCCTTGTAACTGCAGGGACAAATTCCTGTAGCCTAATACAAGCTTGTGTTTATCATGGTAGATACAACTTGCCTAAATCATTAGTCAATTATATTAAAAAGCAATATACTCTATACATGTTCGACTTGGGAAATCAGTTAGCGATTGCCCATACTGAGTAAGATTTTATGCACAGGAGGGGGGGCCCTGACTCTGCCTCGCACCCATGGGGGTGAAAGCTATGCTCCGCCCCTGAATGCAACAATAGCCATATTAATTTCAATTTGATAATATTGGCTATACCGTATTGTAATAGCCATGGCCTATATACTTTTGATGATAGCTTGATACAGAGCATAAAACAGAAGAAGCATCAATGCAGGACACTCAGGTATGCTTATATTGATTGACATTAAACCTTTTCAAAGGAAATAATATGAATGCAAAAAATGATCTGGTCTAAAGCTATTGACATAGTCTCAGATACAGGCGTTGAGGTCCACAACACTGCTGGTTTTCAATCTTCCCCTCTATTCTGGGACTGACACAGACCTGCATGGGAAACCTGGGCTGCGTTCAGTAAATGTTTACCTTCTGGAATGTTCAATTGAAAGGAAACGGTGCTGTACTGAACGACCAGTTGAAAAAACGGGGAGGGGTTGGGTTGTGGGTTGGGGAATGTTGTCAGCATGGCCACTGCCCTTTAAATATGTCACTAATTGCTTCAAGAAACACCTTGCACACCAACCAAACGGTGGCAAAAATAACTCAAAGTCTGTTCAATAATGTTTTGGGGAAATGTGTTGTTCAGTACAAACCGTTCTGCAACTTAGCAAATGTTCAAGCGAACTGAACGCACCTCAGGTGAGTAGACTCTCCCGGACAATCAATGACATTCAATCAATAAAGAAAACCAGCAGTACAGTCCAATGCAAAAAAGGAAGAGAAAAACCTGTGCACAGCAGTGTGTCCAGATCCAGTTGCTGGTTTTGGCAGGAACCACTAAGTATCCAAAACATGTAACATGTTGAATTACCCTATGAGGAATTCATCATTATTATGAAATTATATTTGTTATATGTTACAGGCAAGATGGAAGCATTTCAGATACATTAATGGCTAAGGTACTAGCATTAACAAAGTTGTGGGTTCAATTCCCACCCAGGCCATTTCTGCTGATTGTCGTTGCGGGGGAAAAGTGGCTGCCCAAAAGCGGATTACTCTGCGGCTGCCGGCTATAGGATACTTTTTCTTAGAATAGAATAGAATCTAATGGAATAGATACTTTAATGTCCATTTGAGAAACAGAAATGTATCTTCTGCCTAACTCATATACACACATGGAGTGGCACCCCAGGATGGAGAGCAGCTTTAGGGCTTAAGTGTCTTGCTCTAGGCCACAACAGGAGGTTCCTGGGATCAGAGACCAGCAGCCCTCAGGTTCCCACAGTTCCCACAGTTCAGTTTTTATGCCCGGCCCGGGGCTTGAAACAGCAACGTTCCATCTACTAGTCTGCCTCCTGAACCTGTTGGCCAGTGGTTCTCAAACTTTTCTTTTCTGAGGCCCTTCTAAAATGCTTTCAGAAAATGTGGGTACCTCCTACGTCAGAGATAAAATGTTTATGCAAACTGTGATCGATATTCATTGTCAACACTCAAAATATGAAAATGAACAATGTTTTTAATATTTGAATACCTGTTAAACAGTACTCTTCTATTAAATGTAAGTTATTTTGTCCTTACTGCAGCTACTTTCTATTTGTATGTTTTCTCCCTGGCTTCAGGGACCCCCTGAAAGCTCTCTGAGGCCTTCCTGGGGTCCTAGGCCCACTGGTTGAGAGCCTTACCTGCTACCCCATTATCAACAACCCTAAAATAAGATATGTTGGCCTATGTGCCCTTATAGCCTATGACTCTCTGTTCCCTCAAAAGGGTTGAAGCTTGTTAAATGCATTAAAGTGTGTTTTACAAAGTGGAATATGCCAGATGATGTATAAATCACCACCTTTTTGAGCACTGGCTCTCTATATGATGCATGGGCGACACTTAGTGGTCGTGAACATGTACTGTAGTAGTATACCTACACCTAAATCATTCCTAGTCTCTTTTTTTCATTGGCACAAGACCGGTTGATACCACCACCATTGGCGATTTTAGCAGGTAAATACATCTTGGTGGGGCAAACTCAACCATGCCAGCAAAGCCACTACACAACACATTTAAATGCACTATAACAGCGACCACAAACTGTTAGGGACTATATTTTTATTTCACTAGTCAAGTCAGTTAAGAACAAATTCTTATTTACAATGACAGCCTACACCGGCCAAACCCGGACGACGCTGGGCCAATTGTGCGCCGCCCTATGGGACTCCCAATCACGGCCGGTTGTGATACAGCCTGGAATTGAACCAGGGGGTCTGAAGTGACGCCTCAAGCATTGAGATGCAGTGCCTTAGACCACTGCGCCACTCGGGAGCCCAGCGGAGCTTTCCTTTCAGCACCATGGAGTGAATCCTTATCACCGCTACACCTGGCTATCAGCGGAGCCTCCTCTGGCAGCGAAACAGTTCATTCAGCCGCATTTACTGCCTTTTTAAAAACCATTGCTGATATGGCTGACTTGCTTAAATAAATATGGTTTCTACTGACTCCTTGTGGATTTGTGGATTTCGATAAGAACCGCATTCTCCTTCAATAACAAAGGATGCCGAAATAAGTTTTGAACCATACACAAACATTATTACATTTATGTTCAGTATATAACAATAAATTCCACTCATTATCTTTATTTTTTAAAGTAGCCAGCTCTTTTACAATACCTCCATTTCTGATGATTTGTCCTTTGTACTGTATGAACTGTTTAAGGATAAACTGGAAGTCTGACATATTTCATGCTCACAACATGCCATTGAACACAAATTATAAAATATTGTGTTCAAGTTATAGTCAAATACTGTATGGAAAATGATATTTACCATATACTATTCTTTCTATTGAGCACCTCAAAAAGAACAGTTTTGAAATGTGTATCTTGTATTTTTGCTATTGGATTAAATGGCAGTTAAAAATACTAAATGGTGAGCCTATCATTATCAGATGTATTGGATGGATTTTCCATATCTGTCCCCATCACTAGTGAATTTCAATGTTCGCACAAACATAAAGCAACTATCAAGTTTATGTTTTTTTCAGGCCCTTTACCACACTGCTGAATTTACTATTTACTACTGAACAATCAACCAGACAAAACACAAATGTTGTAATACAATCTGTATTCAAATTATTCCATACAGAGCACAGGCATATGCACTTTTCTGAAAGATGTTGCTGATGTGATTATATTTATTTGTGTTTTCGTAATCAGTTAGTCTCAGGGTGTTGTGTATATATGTATTTTGTTTGTAGCATGTGTTACAGTTGCATTTTTTAAAAATGTTTTTTTTTTAGCATGCTTTCATTTATACATAAAAATAAATCACAGGTTGATAAGAAGTATAAGATCTATAAGAAGTAATATAATTGTGTGGCATCTTGGGAATAAGTTTGAGAAACCCTTGGTTTTTGATGGATTTGACAGCTATCTTAGCAGCCCCATTTCACATGTTTATACATTTTTACAGGGGAGTGAAATATTGTTTATATATTATACTGTTGAGAAAAATACCCTATGGTGAAACAGGGAGACCGATGCTTTATAACATATCCAGAAGGCTTGTTCTGACAATAAACAAGCAGCTTTATACTTTTAAAGGATGTTACAATATATATTTTAGTTGTCAAGATATGTCAGGACTGTACTACTACACTAATACTACATTGTAACATACTACTACTGTACTACTATCCAAGATGGTAAGTAACCCTTATACGGATCGACAATGGCAGATTTGGGCACTGATAAGCACCTAAACTGGAACGCAGTGGCTGTACAGTAACAAACACCCAAATGTGCACTTCACATTTCCATATCATAAAACTCATGTCATATACAATGTCAATGTTTTTGATCACTATGTTTGATGTATAGTTACAAGATGACATGGCGTCATACCCTGGGTTGTTCTGAACAGAATGAGCCTATGTTTGTCTATTGTGAAGAAATTCGCGGCAGAACAAGCACCTAAATGCACTCATGACTCTTTTCTATGAACACCAAAATTACAATTTGTTTATCTGAATTGCCTTGTGAAAGCCTAATGCCCCGTGTACACTAGCACATGGTAAATTGCCGCGTGCCACTTCAGCCTCCCAGAGTGGCTCGCTTGTGGGTGTGCTGGCAGCATTTGGCCGTCATTGTAAATAAGAATTTGTTCTTAACTGACTTAACTGCCTAGTTAAATAAAGGTTAAAAAGCGCGTTTGATTCTGCGTCAAGAATTCAGCATAGCAAGTTTGTATGAAGGTCTGGTTATTCACAGGTAAATAGTAATATGCTCTAAACCGCTCTGGTAACAACCAAACTTTGCTGCCCTGTTTCTAATCATCCACATGGCTGGGAGAACCTATTCAAGTAAGTAAATACATTTCGAAAATGTAAAAAAACAACAGATTATTAGCTAACTAGCTACAGTGCAGGCTAACTCAAATGAGCTGCTAACGTAGCTAGCTAGTTATCTAGCCAACTTTACATACTTTATAGATAGCTAGCTAAGTGAATTAAATGTTTACCAGCTACCTAACTTCATGTTAGCTAGCTATCTTTATATATTTATCACTGTAAAAAACAAACTCCAAATGCATTTGTAGGTAGCTAGCTAACAGCCATGGAGGAGGGTGAAAGGATAGCGGCCCCATCTGTCAAAGTGAGAGAAGAGAGTAGGCTATTCTGGATAGGGCAGATACTTGTATAGTTCCAGTCCCTAGAAGTGAGGACAGAGAACATAATATTCAGTGCTGTCTAATTTGAGTATAATTTAGTCTGTTTCCTGTGTGGTTTTCTGTCCTCAGATACAGAGAGATGTGAAAGCCTGTCTGCAGATGAATAGGTCCCTAATGAAGAGCAGTGGTTCTCAGTCCTGGTCCTGGGGACTCAAAGGGGTGCACATTTTTGTTTTTGCATTAGCACTACACAACTGATTCAAATGATCAAGTCATCATCAAGCTTCAAGTGGTATTTATGTATTAATTTGTGACACTATCCTTGATATGATCCTGCTATTGTCACATGCTACACATGTTATAAGGAATATTATACTTTAGTAATCCACAATGACCTGGTGATGTAAAAGTCTAATAATGACATTATCTTCCATATTCCTACAGATACCTTGTAACTGGAGATTCCTTCAAAACGATTGCCTACAGTTACCATGTAGGGCATTGCAAGGTTGGGTGACCAGGGCCATCTGGGACTGCCTCCTGGGGCAATTGATGACCCTTCTTTTTCAAGACCTCTGCAATCCGCCCTGGCATGCTGTCAATTAACTTCTGGGCCACATCCTGACTGATGGCAGCCCATTCTTGCATAATCAATGCTTGGAGTTTGTCAGAATTTGTGGGTTTTTGTTTGTCCACCTGCCTCTTGAGGACTGACCACAAGTTCTCAATGGGATTAAAGCCTGGGGAGTTTCCTGGCCATGGACCCAAAATGTTGATGTTTTGTTCCCCAAGCCACTTAGTTATCACTTTTGCCTTATGGCAAGGTGCTCCATCATGCTGGAAAAGGCATTGTTCGTCACCAAACTGTTCTTGGATGGTTGGGAGAAGTTGCTCTCGGTGGACGTGTTGGTACCATTCTTTATTCATGGCTGTGTTCTTAGGCAAAATTGTGAGTGAGCCCACTCCCTTGGCTGAAAAGCAACCCCACACATGAATGGTCTCAGGATGCTTTACTGTTGGCATGACACAGGACTAATGGTAGCGCTCACCTTGTCTTCTCCGGACAAGCTTTTTTCCGGATGCCCCAAACAATCGGAAAGGGGATTCATCAGAGAAAATGACTTTACCCCAGTCCTCAGCAGTCCAATCCCTGTACCTTTTGCAGAATATCAGTCTGTCCCTGATGTTTTTCCTGGAGAGAAGTGGCTTCTTTGCTGCCCTTCTTGACACCAGGCCATCCTCCAAAAGTCTTTGCCTCACTGTGTGCGCAGATGCACTCACACCTGCCTGCTGCCATTCCTGAGCAAGCTCTGCACTGGTGGTGCCTCGATCCTGCAGTTGAATCAACTTTAGGAGACGGTCCTGGCGCTTGCTGGACTTTCTTGGGCGCCCTGAAGCCTTCTTCACAACAATTTAACCTCTCTCCTTTAAGTTCTTGATGATCCGATAAATGGTTGATTTAGGTGCAATCTTACTAGCAGCAATATCCTTGCCTGTGAAACCCTTTTTGTGCAAAGCAATGATGACAGCATGTGTTTCCTTGCAGGTAACCATGGTTAACAGAGGAAGAACAATGATTTCAAGCACCACCCTCCTTTTAAAGCTTCCAGTCTGTTATTCTAACTCAATCAGCATGACAGAGTGATCTCCAGCCTTGTCCTCGTCAACACTCACCTGTGTTAACGAGAGAATCACTGACATGATGGCAGCTGGTCCTTTTGTGGCAGGGCTGAAATGCAGTGGAAATGTTTTTAAATTTTAATTAAGTTACTTTAATTAAGTTCATTTTCATGGCAAAGAGGGACATTGCAATTCATCTGATCACTCTTCATGACATTCTGGAGTATATGCAAATTGCCATCATCAAAACTGAGGCAGCAGACTTTGTGAAGATTAGAATTTGTGTCATTCTCAAAACTTTTGAACAGAATGAGCCCATGTTTGTCTATTGTGAAGAAAATTTGCCACAGAACACCACCTGAATGCATTCATGACTCCTTTCTATGCGCACCAAAATTACGATTTGTTCCTTTGAATTGCTTTGTGAACGCCTAAAACTATAAGATCGTACTTTATAACTTAGCTAGTCATGTTGGCAATAGAAAAAACTTTCAAATGATGCCCACCTGACCCAGATTGCGATTTATAATGGGCCGTTTTTCGATTGCGTGAACAACAACAGTAAGTGTGTGATGGTGGGGATGCAGGGTTGTGTTCCAAACAAAACAACTACAAGTGTGCTTGCTCTAGTTCCTCAACGGAACAGCAAGGAGAGCAAAACAAATCACCTTGTAGTTGAAGACTCTTGAGTCATAAAAGTGCATTGAAATTCCTTAGGAACTGTGGACACTTTTGAGAGTTGTGTGTGTGGAAGCTAGTGAGGACCGCGTCTGGCTACTTGGACACCAGTTAGTCCTCCCACTCAAACCCTTGTCATTTTTTTGTCATATGTTGCACCTACCACACATTTTCCAGGAATATTTGTATCATGTTACTGAATGTATCCAGAGTAGTTTTCCTTTTCAACAAATGCAGCGAAAAGTAAACAGTAAATGTAAAATGCACATAAAATTGACAGTGTAATGTTTGGATTCAGTCTTGTGTCAGGTGAACTGTTGTGTCCTCACCTTTGGTAAGATAATTTCCTCACAATCTCCAAACAGCTCTTTCAATTGCTACCATGCTTATGCATCTACTTTTCATATTTGTTCTGTAAGAAACATCTCAATTTATCCCTATCCATATAGGCCAATTTCCATGAGTGTGAAGGGTTAATATCCATCTCTTTTTATACGACTTTGTAGGAGACACACCACATAAAGTTCAAGGTTCAATTTTTTTATCATATGCATAAAATAAAATGCTTACGCACAAGCGACCTCTCAATAATAAAAAGATGCATCACAATGTGCGTTATGTATTTCCCATATCTTCCACTCCATAGGTAACATCCTTTTGGTGAACGGCATGGCGTGCGGAGAGATCAAGATCACCGACTTTGGCCTTTCCAAGATCATGGACGACGACAGCTACAATTCTGTGGACGGGATGGAGCTGACCTCCCAGGGAGCAGGGACCTACTGGTATGCACTTACACACACTTGCAAGTATGCACACGTACACATAAGCAAACAAACACACGCAAAATGAAAAAAAAAGTTGCCATTGCTGACTGTTGTAACACACTCAATCTACCGTTACTAATTGTAATGCCCTCTCTGCAGGTACCTGCCCCCAGAGTGTTTTGTGGTGGGGAAGGACCCCCCAAGAGCTACACCAAGGTGGACGTGTGGTCGGTGGGGGTCATCTTCTTCCAGAGCCTTTACGGACGCAAGGTAAACACACACACAAACACCACACTCAAGTAAACGCTTGAATGGATTCCCCTCTGCACACTATGTGCCCTTGCAATGTTTTGGTTACATCATACAGTGGGGAAAAAAAGTATTTAGTCAACCACCAATTGTGCAAGTTCTCCCACTTAAAAAGATGAGAGAGGCCTGTAATTTTCATCATAGGTACACGTCAACTATGACAGACAAATTGAGAAAAAAATATCCAGAAAATCACATTGTAGGATTTTTAATGAATTTATTTGCAAATTATGGTGGAAAATAAGTATTTGGTCACCTACAAACAAGCAAGATTTCTGGCTCTCACAGACCTGTAACTTCTTCTTTAAGAGGCTCCTCTGTCCTCCAATCGTTACCTGTATTAATGGCACCTGTTTGAACTTGTTATCAGTAAAAAAGACACCTGTCCACAACCTCAAACAGTCACACTCCAAACTCCACTATGGCCAAGACCAAAGTGCTGTCAAAGGACACCAGAAACAAAATTGTAGACCTGCACCAGGCTGGGAAGACTGAATCTGCAATAGGTAAGCAGCTTGGTTTGAAGAAATCAACTGTGGGAGCAATTATTAGGAAATGGAAGACATACAAGACCACTGATAATCTCCCTCGATCTGGGGCTCCACGCAAGATCTCACCCCGTGGGGTCAAAATGATCACAAGAACGGTGAGCAAAAATCCCAGAACCACACGGGGGGACCTAGTGAATGACCTGCAGAGAGCTGGGACCAAAGTAACAAAGCCTACCATCAGTAACACACTACGCCGCCAGGGACTCAAATCCTGCAGTACCAGACGTGTCCCCCTGCTTAAGCCAGTACATGTCCAGGCCCGTCTGAAGTTTGCTAGAGTGCATTTGGATGATCCAGAAGAGGATTGGGAGAATGTCATATGGTCAGATGAAACCAAAATAGAACTTTTTGGTAAAAACTCAACTCGTCGTGTTTGGAGGACAAAGAATGCTGAGTTGCATCCAAAGAACACCATACCTACTGTGAAGCATGGGGGTGGAAACATCATGCTTTGGGGCTGTTTATCTGCAAAGGGACCAGGACGACTGATCTGTGTAAAGGAAAGAATGAATGGGGCCATGTATCGTGAGATTTTGAGTGAAAACCTCCTTCCATCAGCAAGGGCATTGAAGATGAAACGTGGCTGGGTCTTTCAGCATGACAATGATCCCAAACACACCGCCCGGGCAACGAAGGAGTGGCTTCGTAAGAAGCATTTCAAGGTCCTGGAGTGGCCTAGCCAGTCTCCAGATCTCAACCCCATAGAAAATCTTTGGAGGGAGTTGAAAGTCTGTGTTGCCCAGCGACAGCCCCAAAACATCACTGCTCTAGAGGAGATCTGCAAAATACCAGCAACAGTGTGTGAAAACCTTGTGAATATGAATACTTACAGAAAATGTTTGACCTGTGTCATTGCCAACAAAGGGTATATAACAAAGTATTGAGAAACTTTTGTTATTGACCAAATACTTATTTTCCACCATAATTTGCAAATACATTCATTAAAAATCCTATAATGTGATTTTCTGGAGAAAAAAATTCTATTTTTGTCTGTCATAGTTGACGTGTACCTATGATGAAAATTACAGGCCTCTCTCATCTTTTTAAGTGGGAGAACTTGCACAATTGGTGGCTGACTAAATACTTTTTTTCCCCACTGTACCTGTCACTGTCTGAAACGGTACTCTAGAACCAGCTGTGAAAGCGCTCTAAGTCTGGTAGCGAGGCTACCGAAACGTTACACTTTTCATATGTATTTGCTAGTCCAGTGTTTCCCAAACTTGGTCCTCGGGACCCCAAGGGGTGCACATTTTGTTTTTTGTTAAGCTTTAAGCTTTCAACAATGATCTTGACAGTCTTGGAGCTGGTAGGCTTTCCCAAAGAACTTGTCCTTCATTTCCCCTCTCTTTTTCCCCTCTATCGCTTTTCTGTCTCCCTCTGTAAAAAAACGCTTTCATTTTTTTCTCCTCTCCAGCCGTTTGGACACAACCAGTCCCAGCAGGACATATTGCAGGAGAACACCATACTGAAAGCCAAAGAAGTGCAGTTTCCCCCCAAACCTGTGGTCACCACAGAAGCCAAGGTACGCAATACACACTTGTATGTACACACACACACACACTCACTCTCCACACACAGTCTGCTAACCCATGTAATCAAAACACACAGCTCACATTTTATATATTTAGATGGCCATCCTTTAACTCCTCACAATCCTTTATATACCTTATTATAATAAGAATTCAGACCCTTTGCGATGAGACTCGAAATTGAGCTCAGATGCATCCTGTTTCCATTGATCATCCTTGAGATGTTTCTACAACTTGATTGGAGTCCACCTGTGGTAAATTCAATTGATTGGACATGATTTGGAAAGACACACACCTGTCTATATAAGGTCCCATAGTTGATAGTGCATATCAGAGCAAAAACCAAGCCATGAGGTTGAAGGAATTGTCCATAGAGCTCCGAGAAAGGATTGTGTCGAGGCACCAAAAGATTTCTGCAGAATTGAAGGTCCCCATGAACACATTGGCCTCCATCATTCTTAAATGGAAGAAGTTTGGAACCACCAAGACTCTCCCTAGAGCAAGCCACCCAGTCAAACTGAGCAATCGGGGGAGAAGGGCCTTGGTCAGGGAGGTGACCAAGAACCCGATGGTCACTCTGACAGAGCTCCAGAGTTGCTCTGTGGAGATGGGAGAACCTTCCAGAAGGACAAATATCTCTGCAGCACTCCACCAATCAGTCCTTAATGGTAGTGGCCAGACGGAAGCCACTCCTCAGTAAAAGACTTGACAGCCCACTTGGAGTTTGCCAAAAGGCACCTAAAGGACTCTGACCATGAGAAACAAGATTGAACTCTTTGGCCTGAATGCCAAGCGTCACTTCTGGAGGAAACCTGGCACCATCCCTACAGTGAAGCATGGTGGTGGCAGCATCATGCTGTGGGGATGTTTTTCAGTGGCAGGGACTGGGAGACTAGTCAGGATCGAGGGAAAGATGAACGGAGCAAAGTACAGAGAGATCCTTGATGAAAACCTGCTCCAAAGGTTCACCTTCCAGCAGGACAACAACCCTAAGCACACAGCCAAGACAACGCAGGAGTGGCTTCGGGACAAGTCTCTGAATGTCCTTGAGTGGCCCAGCCAGAGCCCAGACTTGAATCCACTCGACCATCTCTGGAGAGACCTGAAAATAACTGTGCAGCAACGCTCCCATCCAACCTGACAGAGCTTTAGAGGATCTGCAGAGAAGAATGGGAGAAACTCCCCAAATACAGGTGTGCCAAGCTTGTAGCGTCATATCCAAGAACACTCAAGGTTGTAATCGTTGCCAAAGGTGCTTCAACAAAGTACTGAGTAAACGGTCTGAATATTTATGTAAATGTTATTTTTCAGTTTTTTATTTGGAAAACATTTGCAAACATTTTTAAAAACCAGTTTTTGCTTTGTCATTATGGGGGATTGTGTGTACACTGGATTAAATAGTTTTTTTTCTTCATCATTTTAGAATAAGGCTGTAACGTAACAAAATGTGGAAAAAGTCAAAGGGTCTGAATACTTTCAGAATGCACTGTACATTTATGTATTTTTGCCTCTGCTCTACAATAAAACATATTTGTAACAAACTTCTCATCTCGGTTCCTTTACCACTCTGTCTCTCTCCCTGTCCCCCCTCTCCTTTCCCAGTCCTTCATCCGCCGCTGCCTGGCCTACCGCAAAGAGGAGCGCATCGACGTGCTACAGCTGGCCCAAGACCCCTTCCTCATGCCCTCTTACCGCAAGGCCCTGGCCACCAGAGCCGGAGGGCCTCTGGCGTCAGGCTCCACCTCCAGCGCTTACAACAACAGTGCCTCAAACTGAGGGGCCCAACGCCACTAAATAAGGGCCCCTGTGGGGACCACACCATTCAAACGCCCTCCCGTTTGGAGAGAGGGATGGCAGGACGGAGGGGATGGGGTTAAAACAGCACAAAGGCTAGGGGGTGGAGGAGTAATACCTGAAGTGCCTTCCATATCCCCACACTCCCAGCCCTCCCGCAAAGGCGCAGCGCCAGTCTGTGACTTGTCTGTAGGACCCAATGGCTGCCCACATGCATGCACACACACACCCCATGAAGAAGGAAACACCTTGCTTGGCTTGTCCAGTGGGCTGCATCACAGGGCCATAGGACAATGGCCTGAAGTCACAACAGGGCGTGCGTTGTGCATACCTGTTTGAGAAAACCAAAATGGCGCCATTCTGTTTTTTTCCCCTTTTTGCTTGAATTGTATATATTTCCCAATTGTTCCCCCAATGATGAGCCGTTAACTTTTTTGAAGGGCTTTAATGAAGGTGGGAGTTCCTATTTCTGATGACCAAAGTTGAAAGCATGCCTGGCTGATACAGCACCGTTATGTTTTACACACGTCTAAGAGAAAGAAGGCAGTCGTTATTACTAGGATCGTCACATTTGACTGATTTTCTTGGATATTGGAATGGGTGGGAGTGGACTTTATTTGGATGGTTCAGTCCATATTTTTAAATAACTTTCGGGGGTGGCTACTGTGAGGCTAGAGAGAGAGACTCAGCAGAACCGCATACAAACCATTAAACTGACTTTTGGTATGACTGTGGTTTGTGAGAATATTTTTAAAACATCAAGGAATATGTCAAAATAAGATAACAATTCTCCTTTATTGCAAATTGTGCAATGTCACAATCAAAATTCCAACATAATATATACAAAGTTATTTCAGTACATTGTGAAACCTGAATTCACATAAGCATGTTCTTGTTGTATACCAGAGAAAAGCAGAATAGCCTAACTGGTAATACTGAAATATACAGAGCTAGCTACCATCAAAATCAACAACCCAACCTCATATCAGACGTAATACATGTATTCAGTGCAATGAAATAAAATGTCAGAATTTCTTCTACGAGACACTTCTCACATGGTATTGACAATTGCGTCAGAACAACTACTGACTGTTGCCATTGTGGCAAATATTATTTTACGTAAGGAGTTCTATCATAGGGGGAAAGAACCTGAAAAACCAATCACAGTGTTATGGACATTATGTACTGCCACAAGCCTCCTTGTCTACATTTAAATCCACACCAAGCAGTCGTTTGTAGTAAAAGGATCAAGACTTGTTAAGTGCCGATAAACAAAAGAACATTGTATAATCCCGACGCCAAAGCTTTCGGTGGACACTCAGTGCGCCCCGCGAGTGGGGAGATGAGAACAGACTAGGAAAACATCAGTTCCAACGCATGGTGAAATTAAACCATTTTCAGTAATAGAAACAAACTTTATTAAAATGTGCACAATGTGGCTAGAATTGGGTTGAACCTCAAACACAAAAACCAATTGAAGAAAAATAGGCACAAAACCAGATTAGTGCCTCTAGTCTTGCTTCTGGAGCAAAGTAGGAAGCATGTGATCCATACGAGCACATTCCAGTGCTGCATCTCAGTAGTTCAATGTGGCTTCCTCTCCTAGTCTCCTTCCCAGCATTTGATGCTTTCACCTATCCAGTGTTGTAAGATCTGTACATATGAAGGAAGAGAGACAACCGGAAGCACTTAGCTACTATTAAGATGCACTCCTGGGACATGTTCCAAAAGTCTCAGATGGCTCCCCTTTCATATTTCCTTATTTACCACTACTTGTCTAGGTGGAATTGAACATTTTGTGTACAATTAAAGTCATCTAGCCCTTTCAAATGGTCAATATGGAAATTGGATAACAAGGAAACAATACTTATTGGATTGGAACTCACACCAGGTGTGAATCTCAAAAGTCCTTCCTCACATCTCCTCCAGTCCTCTTCCCACCTTCTCAAAAGGTTTGAGACAGAATTGTGGTTTTAGAAGGGCCATAGTTCAAGGTGTCATCTTCCTCTATCGGTTATAGAACTGAGACGACACCCACGCCAGGCCCCACTTGAGGTTGGTTAACATAAACTTAAGCGCTTTGGTCCACTGCTCCTCCGAGTTGAACTGGGTCTTGATGGAGTAGGAGCCGCCGCTGCCGCCTGTGTCCTCAATCTTGCCCTTCTCCACGTCCATCCTGACCCATAACAGAAAAAGTTGCGTTAAACCTCAAACCCAAGTGTTTGTCTTTATTTCTTCCTCAAGAGGTGTGAAAGACCCTTGTGCAACATCTAGAGCTGCTAACACCAAAATGTTTATCTACAGATTATGTGTACGATTGGAAAGTTAATCAATTAGATCAATGTTTCTCAACCTCCTGGTCGGGCGACCACCACACAGTTCTAGCCTTGTTGTAGCTTTGCACTGATGCAACTAATGTCAAAGCTCTTGAAATCAGGTGTGTCGGTGCAGGGCTACATATGCTTTATCTTGGCCCATCAGTAACTGCACACACACTTGCGTACAGACGTCAATTGTCATTTTGTAGATTTAAATGTGTTACAAAGCCAATTGATGTGTAATGTACAAATTCAGCGCGTACAGTGATGTTTCCCCTCAAAGAAAAGTGCCATGTTTAAATACGAGATGTGGGCATGCAGTTCAACACTGGTAGGTCACATTCACCATTTTGGTCAGTATATTATGGTCTATTATGACATAGCAGAGTCCTCCTTAGATAGTTATTACAGAAGATCACCATCAAATATAGCTACTAAACAAAAACTTGGTTGCAGATCGAGCTGCAAAAGATGCCCCTGTCAAGCTCCTTCATGCTGAAGAGTCCTACACCCGCTACAGGAAGATAATGCTTCAACAGGGAACCTTGTTGGTGCTGCCAGTCCCAGGGCAGGTTGGCATTTATTGTCATGAATCTTGACCTGGAGGCAGCTCTGCAGTGGTCACTAGCTAGCACAGTCATTTAATCTGATTTTAATCCTAACATTAAATTAATACCAATGATGATTTTTTGGGACAATTTTGACTTTGCCACTGCGACCCATCCAGACCAAGAGGGATTAAACCTGCGTGGTGAAAGACATCTACCGCCATAGCACCAAGATACACAAAAATGTATGCACGCATGACTGTAAGTCGCTTTGGATAAAAGCGTCTGCTAAATGGCATATTATTATTATTATTATTATGTTGAAGGCAAACAAAAATATAATAAATAGGAAAGTATACCAATTTCATTTGAGGACCAGGATGTTGACACCTGTGCCATACAGATTACAAACTAGCTGGGAAGAGATTTTTGATGTACCGATTCCATGGCACAGGGTGTGAGTTACAGTGGGGAGAACAAGTATTTGATACACTGCCGATTTTGCAGGTTTTCCTACTTACAAAGCATGTAGAGGTCTGTAATTTTTAGCATAGGTACACTTCAACTGTGAGAGACGGAATCAAAAAAAAAAAAAATCCAGAAAATCACATTGTATGATTTTTAAGTAATTAATTTGCATTTTATTGCATGACATAAGTATTTGATACATCAAAAGCAGAACTTAATATTTGGTACAGAAACCTGTGTTTGCAATTACAGAGATCATACGTTCCCTGTAGGTCTTGACCAGGTTTGCACACACTGCAGCAGGGATTTTGGCCCACTCCTCCATACAGACCTTCTCCAGATCCTTCAGGTTTCGGGGCTGTCGCTGGGCAATACGGACTTTCAGCTCCCTCCAACGATTTTCTATTGGGTTCAGGTCTGGAGACTGGCTAGGCCACTCCAGGACCTTGAGATGCTTCTTACGGAGCCACTCCTTAGTTGCCCTGGCTGTGTGTTTCGGGTCGTTGTCATGCTGGAAGACCCAGCCACGACCCATCTTCAATGCTCTTACTGAGGGAAGGAGGTTGTTGGCCAAGATCTCGCGATACATGGCCCCATCCATCCTCCCCTCAATACGGTGCAGTCGTCCTGTCCCCTTTGCAGAAAAGCATCCCCAAAGAATGATGTTTCCACCTCCATGCTTCACAGTTGGGATGGTGTTCTTGGGGTTGTACTCATCCTTCTTCTTCCTCCAAACACGGCGAGTGGAGTTTAGACCAAAAAGCTCTATTTTTGTCTCATCAGACCACATGACCTTCTCCCATTCCTCCTCTGGATCATCCAGATGGTCATTGGCAAACTTCAGACGGGCCTGGACATGCGCTGGCTTGAGCAGGGGGACCTTGCGTGCGCTGCAGGATTTTAATCCATGACGGCGTAGTGTGTTACTAATGGTTTTCTTTGAGACTGTGGTCCCAGCTCTCTTCAGGTCATTGACCAGGTCCTGCCGTGTAGTTCTGGGCTGATCCCTCACCTTCCTCATGATCATTGATACCCCACAAGGTGAGATCTTGCATGAAGCCCCAGACCGAGGGTGATTGACCGTCATCTTGAACTTCTTCCATTTTCTATAATTGCGCCAACAGTTGTTGCCTTCTCACCAAGCTGCTTGCCTATTGTGCTGTAGCCCATCCCAGCCTTGTGCAGGTCTATAATTTTATCCCTGATGTCCTTACACAGCTCTCTGGTCTTGGCCATTGTGGAGAGGTTGGAGTCTGTTTGATTGAGTGTGTGGACATGTGTCTTTTATACAGGTAACGAGTTCAAACAGGTGCAGTTAATACAGGTAATGAGTGGAGAACAGGAGGGCTTCTTAAAGAAAAACTAACAGGTCTGTGAGAGACGGAATTCTTACTGGTTGGTAGGTGATCAAATACTTATGTCATGCAATAAAATGCAAATTAACTACTTAAAAATCATACAATGTGATTTTCTGGATTTTTGTTTTAGATTCCGTCTCTCACAGTTGAAGTGTACCTATGCTAAAAATTACAGACCTCTACATGCTTTGTAAGTAGGAAAACCTGCAAAATCGGCAGTGTATCAAATACTTGTTCTCCCCACTGTATGTAAAATGACGCAAGATTTAAGACTTTGTACCTTTCAGCTAAAATTATTGTACAGAATCCTTGACACCAACAAACTGTTGAATATTTGGGGCATACAATCATCAAAAATCCAGAAAATCACATTGTATGATTTTTAAGTAGTTAATTTGCATTTTATTGCATGACATAAGTATTTGATCACCTACCAACCAGTAAGAATTCCGTCTCTCACAGACCTGTTAGTTTTTCTTTAAGAAGCCCTCCTGTTCTCCACTCATTACCTGTATTAACTGCACCTGTTTGAACTCGTTACCTGTATAAAAGACACATGTCCACACACTCAATCAAACAGACTCCAACCTCTCCACAATGGCCAAGACCAGAGAGCTGTGTAAGGACATCAGGGATAAAATTATAGACCTGCACAAGGCTGGGATGGGCTACAGCACAATAGGCAAGCAGCTTGGTGAGAAGGCAACAACTGTTGGCGCAATTATAGAAAATGGAAGAAGTTCAAGATGACGGTCAATCACCCTCGGTCTGGGGCTTCATGCAAGATCTCACCTTGTGGGGTATCAATGATCATGAGGAAGGTGAGGGATCAGCCCAGAACTACACGGCAGGACCTGGTCAATGACCTGAAGAGAGCTGGGACCACAGTCTCAAAGAAAACCATTAGTAACACACTACGCCGTCATGGATTAAAATCCTGCAGCGCACGCAAGGTCCCCCTGCTCAAGCCAGCGCATGTCCAGGCCCGTCTGAAGTTTGCCAATGACCATCTGGATGATCCAGAGGAGGAATGGGAGAAGGTCATGTGGTCTGATGAGACAAAAATAGAGCTTTTTGGTCTAAACTCCACTCGCCGTGTTTGGAGGAAGAAGAAGGATGAGTACAACCCCAAGAACACCATCCCAACTGTGAAGCATGGAGGTGGAAACATCATTCTTTGGGGATGCTTTTCTGCAAAGGGGACAGGACGACTGCACCGTATTGAGGGGAGGATGGATGGGGCCATGTATCGCGAGATCTTGGCCAACAACCTCCTTCCCTCAGTAAGAGCATTGAAGATGGGTCGTGGCTGGGTCTTCCAGCATGACAACGACCCGAAACACACAGCCAGGGCAACTAAGGAGTGGCTCCGTAAGAAGCATCTCAAGGTCCTGGAGTGGCCTAGCCAGTCTCCAGACCTGAACCCAATAGAAAATCGTTGGAGGGAGCTGAAAGTCCGTATTGCCCAGCGACAGCCCCGAAACCTGAAGGATCTGGAGAAGGTCTGTATGGAGGAGTGGGCCAAAATCCCTGCTGCAGTGTGTGCAAACCTGGTCAAGACCTACAGGGAACGTATGATCTCTGTAATTGCAAACACAGGTTTCTGTACCAAATATTAAGTTCTGCTTTTGATGTATCAAATACTTATGTCATGCAATAAAATGCAAATTAATTACTTAAAAATCATACAATGTGATTTTCTGGATTTTTTTTTTTTTTGATTCCGTCTCTCACAGTTGAAGTGTACCTATGCTAAAGATTACAGACCTCTACATGCTTTGTAAGTAGGAAAACCTGCAAAATCGGCAGTGTATCAAATACTTGTTCTCCCCACTGTATGTAAAATGACGCAAGATTTAAGACTTTGTACCTTTCAGCTAAAATTATTGTACAGAATCCTTGACACCAACAAACTGTTGAATATTTGGGGCATACAATCATCGCAGCTCTGTAGAGTTGGTTGAGGGGCAGCTCTTGGGGAACTGTGGGGGGGGATCTTGGATGGTTGGTGGCCTGGTGGTTGGGCCGGTGGCTGATAGGTCGCTAGATTGGGGTCCCCGTTTTGACTTGGTGGTGATCAGGTCGACGTGCCGTTGGGCGGGGCGCTTGACCCTGGTTGCTCCTGTGTGTCGCTCTGGATGGGAGTGTCTGCTAGATGACTGAATGTCATGTAAATGTTGAACGGCTTCACTGCAGGTAGATTGTATGTTTTAATATAAAAAAATTAAAAACAATGATGCCAAGGAGGAACCATTACAGTCAGTCAGACCAGAGGGCAGCCCTCGTTGATCAGTGTCACCCAGGAATTAAAACTGAATGAGTGAAGAATGAATAAGGAAGAGAAAAAAGACTGACAGATAAAGTAGCTTAAATTTCAAGGCCATGCTAATATATTGTCTTGTATTTGTTGCCCTAGCTCTCCATTCTTCGGCCCATCTGATAACGTCCATTCTTTCATGTGGAGGTGAAACGTTGATTTGGGAGGAGTGCAGCCAACTCCAAACTGAAGCCGTGTGAGCACTGCGGCCGGTGCTTTGATCCCAGACACCTTGGGAAACACAGCGAAATCTGTGCCAAGCTCTCCTCCAAGAGCTCCAAATGGGGGTCTATGACTCCACCAAGCACCGGCTCAGGGGCACCGTGGTATGATGCACCAAGGGACCAGAGTCTGTCACTCTTTTGTATTGAACTGACAGTGACTGCTAGACCTGCTGTTGCCCAAAATATGACTTCTACCTTGGAATCTATGAGGGTTCCAAGAAGAAGCAGTACTACTAGGAGGCAGTAGTATTGTATTCAAAACCAACTGTAGTCAGCAGTTCCTCAAATCTACAGAAACACCTGTATTTCTTCAATAAAATCCAAAGAACTCTAAATCGTTTTCAGTCAGATTTGTTACTGGTGCAGGAAAGTAGAGGAAATAAAATATGAAGATACAAATCTGAATATTTGTGTTTTCATGATCTAATAAATGGGAAATGTAAGAGTCTAACCATTTTTTATGAATTGGAAGAAAAAAAAAAATATATATAGCTGCAAGCAGCAATGAATGGGGTTCACAGGATGACAGAAAAGACACCATATCAGTTGGATAACAAAGCAAGCACTCTATCAGGTAGGACCTATCATCCTTTATGTGCAATCAGCGAAAGCTTTACCATGATTATCTTTCAATACCACAAGGATGATGCAAGAGAAGTTAAGTCTAGTGCTGTATGTTGTTATCTTTGAATGCAGCAGGTAATGATTCTTAAACTCATTACTTAATGTATTGAGTTTATATACCAATTCGGGGGTCAATTTGAGTAATGGTTTGTTAAGATTTGTGAAATATTTTCAGCATTAGTGTATTGGTATATTGGGATTATCTTTGATGTCTGGACTTTATTTTGTTAAACTCATTAGAAATTAATTTGTTCTACTTACCAAATATGGTTTGAATAAGATGTGGTTTTAGAATTGTTCTCTTAACTGTTTTGTTCTTGACTGCATTTAGACAGGCAGACCAATTCTTATATTTTTTTACTAATTGGTCTTTTGACCAATCAGCTCTGAAAAAGATCTGATGTTAAAAGATCTTATCTGATTGGTCAAAAGACCAATTAGTGGGAAAAGATCAGAATTGGGCTGCCTGTCTAAACATAGCCCTTGTGCATCCCTTTGAGCGTGTCCATTGTGTAGTTACCCGTGTTATGGTGTACATTTGGTAAGGTTTAGGAATTGTATTGATTGCAAATTGCAATACACTACAGGTAAGTGCGTACAACATTAGTTAAGGCAATCGGGATTTTCCAGAGTTTCTCAAGCCAAATTGTCCAGAGGCAACGAGGTGAAAATAAAACATTGGCTGCGTTTACACAGGCAGCCAAATTCTTTTGAACAATCAGATCAGTTCTGAAAAAGATCTGATATGATTTGTCAAAAGTATTTTTTTTTAAATACAAGAATTTGTCTGCCTGTGTAAACACAGCCATAATGGTTAAATTATTATAGGATGTGAATATTGTCTCACTGGTGTTAATGACGTCTGAATACTTATGTAAATAATGTTTATTTATTTTTTTATATAAATTTGCAAAATTTTCTAAACCTGTTTTCGCTTTGTCATTATGGGGTATTGTGTGTAGATTGAGGGGGAAAAAACGATTTAATCAATTTTAGAATAAGGCTGTAACGTAACAAAATGTGGAAAAGGGGAAGGGGTCTGAATACTTTCCGAATGCACTGTACATAAGGTTCACATACCAAATTTCATAGCCCCATGTCCCTGGTGTGATATGGTGCAATCTAGTGGTGGTGTGTGACAATGCAGCAACTAATCATTCTCATTCATTAGAGGCTAATTCATTGAGTCAATATACCAAATCTGGAGTCAATCTGATTTATGGTTCATGAGATTTTAAGTATTTCTAGCATCAGCATATGTGCTAACGTGCATCTATAGGTACAGTGCCGGCATATTTGAATGCAGCAACAATTTTTTTCTCAAAACCATTAAAGATGTAATGAGTCTAAATACAAAATCTGGAGTGAATCTGACTGATGATTCATGAGGAGAAGATTGCATATGTAACGCTAATGCTCAAAGAATGAGTTGTTAATGTTAACCTTGTTTTTTTATATATCAATACCAAATCAGTGTGGTTCATCTTACATGATGGCGATAACAAGTTTAAAGTTGATAGGCCACTGTGGAGTGGATTTAAATGGGCACGTAAATTTCGATTTTTTTGTCAGTCAATAACATTTACATTTTCGTCATTTAGCAGACGCTCTTATCCAGAGCGACTTACAAATTGGTGATAACTCAGCCATCTTCTGACCAATACCTTAGCTTTTCTCAAACTAAGTTAAGACATGTACCATAGGCCTACATTACACATTTGGTCCGTCCTATGGTTCATTAGAATAACATTTAAAAAGTATTTTAGCATATGTGCAAATATGCATCTACTGGTATAGTGTGGCCATCTTTGAATGCATCAACGTTATTTTAAACTCTTTAGGGACTATTGTGATGCCTCAAAGACCAAATTTGGAGTGAATCTGACTTTTATTTAATTTAACTAGGCAAGTCAGTTAAGAACAAACTCTTATTTACAAGAGAAGATTTTGTATGATTATTTTAAGCAATAGCGTTACATAGCTAAACTTAAAATGGTTCATCATAATAATGTTAAAGTTGATAGGCCATTGTGGAATTGATTTACAAAAGATTTTGTAAATCGGAATTCCTGATTCATCAATAACTCAGCCATCTCTTTACCAATCTCTTGACTTCTAAAACTACATTTTTCAAAATTTCCAAGATGGAGGAAAATCTATCATGGCGGACCTTATCGGTCCTTGAGGCAAATTTGTTCAGCATGAGGGAAGACGCCTACATACAAAGTTTCAAGTCCCTAGGGCTGCGTTTACACAGGCAGCCCAATTTAGATATTTTTTTCACTAAATGGTCTTTTGGCCAATCAGATCTGAAAAATATCTAATGTGATTGGCCAAAAGACCAATTAGTGGAAAAAATATCAGAATTGGGCTGCCTGTGTAAACGCAGCCCATGTCAAACGGGGCAACAGATATGAGTGTTCCGGAGACATTTGAAACCCCACCTCTTTAAGGAATACCTGGGATAGGATAAAGTAATCCTTCTACCCCCCCCCAAAAAAAATTGTAAAGTGGTTATCCCACTGGCTATAGGGTGAATGCACCAATTTGTGAGTCGCTCTGGATAAGAGCGTCTGCTAATTGACGTAAATGTGCCCTTGAGCAAGGCACTTAACCCTAATTGCTCCTGTAAGTCGCTCTGGATAAGAGCGTCTGCTAAATGACTAAAATGTAAAATGTAAGTGAGACTTCTTATAACAGCGCCCCATATAGGCCAATTGGTGCCATTCTTTTTGACCAAGTTACTCATGGCCTCTAGTTTGTGTGCCAAATTAGGAAAAAAGTGACCAATCTATGCTTGCGTTATTTGACCATGTCAAGAAAAACAAATCTAAATAAGAAAACAATAACAATAGGTATTCACAGGTTTGCTGTGAACCCCTAATTAATTGAGTTGTATAACTTGCACAAGACTAAAGTTTACCCGCTTAATCCTTTATCTCCGCATAATCCACCGATGATTACAATTCTAATTCGATGACGTCTGCTAGTTGACTGACCTGTAGGGCAGGCAGAATCCCGTGTCTCCCTTCTCCACCTCCTCCTTGAACTGCTGCACACAGTCCAGGAAGGCCACCATGGCATGGTCAAACTTGTTGTCCCAGAAGAAGCGCAGCCCCCCCGAACAGTACAGTGGTAGCTCCTACACACAACAGGAAAGTGAGAGTGGAATGTACCAAATAGAACATAGCCTATTCATGTGAGTTGGCTTGGGCAAGTCTAATGAGTATTGCAAAATAATATTCAAGGGATAGTTCACTTTTTTCACAGCTCTGTAAACATTTTTGTTTGTCTCCATATAGTAGCCAGCGGTGTGTTCATTGTACACTACATGTGAAAGCTTTTAAGTTTGAGACCTTACATGTTCGTAACAATCATTACCTTAGACTTGTCTGTGAGTGACTCCAGGTAAGAGTGGTTTCCATATGGGACCAGGCGGTATCTGCAGAGCGAGATCAGCAAGATATTTACATTACTTTAATGATGACATAATATTGTACAATGTATCATGTCCATTTGGATATGATAAAATAACTGATTCAAATAGTTATATAGCAATTGAAGATAATACTAGTAATTTTAAAACAGCATCGTTTAAGCAGGTATTTGTGGATAGAAGTAACATGGCATAGAGGCCAACATGCCTGTGTGTGTATGAGCATGTGTTCTGGTGATGTCATGTCTGACCTCTGTAAACGTAGCCCCATTTTGTTGGCGAGGGCGTGGAGCAGTAGCACGGTCTGACCCCATGCAGCGTTGATCTCGTTCCACTCTACGGGGACGCTGGGTAGTCGGCCCAGGCGGAAGTTGTTGATGGTGCCAAACTGGCCACTGTGCCTGGGGACCAGAGAAACGTATTATAATTACTACAAACGATCAATGTAAAAAAAATAGTGTTTCGAATTCTACGGACAAGAGGAAGGGTGAGAGACAGAGGCAGCTATGCTTTCATGATAAATACAAGCATGCCAGTGCCACCACTTCAAACAGAGGAGTATTCAAGTAGCTAAACGGACAGAATTTTGGTCAATAATTGATGTGTGTTTGTGCATTGGTGTATTTGAGTGTATATACACTATATACTCTGCATTCGGAAAGTATTCAGACCCCTTTTTCCACATTTCTTTATGTTACAGCCTTATTCTAAAATTGATTGCATATTTTTTTCCCTCAATCTACACACAATACACCATAATGACAAAGCGAAAACAGGTTTAGAAATGTTTGCAAATTTGTTAAAAAATACAAGCAGAAATACCTTCTTTACATAATTATTCAGACCCTTTGCTATGAGACACATAAAAACAATTTAATACATTTTAGAATAAGGCTGTAACGTAACAAAATGTGGAAAAAGTCAAGGGGTCTGAGCTTTCCGAATGCACTGTATACACAAAAGTATTTGGGCACCCCTTCAAATTAGTGGATTTGGCTATTTCGGCCACACCCGTTGCTGACAGATGTATAAAATCGAGCACACAGCCATGCAATCTCCATAGACAAACATTGGCAGTTGAATAGCCTTACTGAAGAGCTCAGTGACTTTCAACGTGGCACTGTCATAGGATGCCACCTTTCCAACAAGTCAGTTCATCAAATTTCTGCCCTGCTAGAGCTGCGCCGGTCAACTTCAAGTGTTGTTACTGTGAAGTGGAAACGTCTAGGAGCAACAACGGCTCAGCAGGCGAAGTGATAGGCCACACAAGCTCACAGAACGGGACCTCCGAGTGCTGAAGCGGGTAGCGCGTAAAAATAGTCTGTCCTCGGTTGCAACACTCACTACCGAGTTCCAAACTGCCTCGAAGCAATGTCAGCACAAGAACTGTTCGTCAGGAGCTTCATGAAATGGTAGAGCAGCCCCACACAAGCCTAAGATCGCCATGCGCAATGCCAAGCGTTGGCTTGAGTGGTGTAAAGCTCGCCGCCATTGGACTGGAGCAGCGGAAATGCGTTTTCTGGAGTGATGAATCACGCTTCACCATCTGGCAGTCCGACGGACGAATCTTGGTTTGGCAGATGCCAGGAGAACGCTACCTGCACCAATGTATAGTTCCAACTGTAAAGTTTGGTGGAAGAGAAATAATGGACTGGGGCAGTTTTTCATGGTTTGGGCTAGGTCCCTTAGTTCCAGTGAAGGGAAATCTTAACGCTACAGCATACAATGACATTCTAGACGATTCTGTGCTTCCAACTTTGTGGCAAACAGGAAAGGGAAGGCCCTTTCCTGTTTCAGCATGAGAATGCCCCTGTGCACAAAGTGAGGTCCATACAGAAATGGTTTGTCGAGATCAGTGTGGAAGAACTTGACTGGCCTGCACAGAGCCCTGACCTCAACCCCGTCGAACACCTTTGGGATGAATTGGAACGCCGACTGCGAGCCTGGCCTAATCACCCAACATCAGTGCCCGACCTCACTAATGCTCATGGCTAAATGGAAGCAAGTCCCCGCAGCAATCTTCCAACATCTAGTGGAAAGCCTGCCCAGAAGAGTAGAGGGGAGGACCAACTCCATATTAAATACATTTACGTCATTTAGCAGACGCTCTTATCCAGAGCGACTTACAAATTGGTGCATTCACCCTATAGCCAGTGGGATAACCACTTTACAATTTTTTTATTTTAATTTTTTTAGGGGGGGGTAGAAGGATTACTTTATCCTATCCCAGGTATTCCTTAAAGAGGTGGGGTTTCAAATGTCTCCGGAAGGTGGTGAGTGACTCCGCTGTCCTGGCGTCGTGAGGGAGCTTGTTCCACCATTGGGGTGCCAGAGCAGCGAACAGTTTTGACTGGGCTGAGCGGGAACTATGCTTCCGCAGAGGAAGGGGAGCCAGCAGGCCAGAGGTGGATGAACGCAATGCCCTCGTTTGGGTGTAGGGACTGATCAGAAATCCCATGATTTTGAAATGAGATGTTCAACGAGCAGGTGTCCACATACTTATGGTCATGTAGTGTATGTATACGTGTCTGTATGCGTCTGTGTGTATGTGTCCTTACCAGATGTGGAAAGTGGCGTTGAAGACGTTGGTCTTCTTCAGGCGGTCGAGTTGCAACTGGCAGTAGCGCATCTGGTTGTCCACACTCTTCAGCTCATCATCCAGCTCCAGCTGCTGACGCTTGAACTCACTGTACTCCTTCTGGTACCTGGAGCACACGGACACACACACACACCAGGGGAGGCTAAGGGATTCATTCATTTGTGAAACTGAATTATATCTGCAGAGAGTAGGGGTCGATTTGGAATTCAATTTGAAGTTTCATCTCTATCCCACTTTTGCCTCATCCCATTCACCCATCTTGCAGTATACAGTCTCAAAATACGCATTTGTGCAAGTTTCCAGTAGGGTGAACGGTGTCCCATTCATTTGTTTACTAAGTGCGTGTTGGTGAGAGCGCGGTTCACAGGCTCATTTGCGGCAGGTACCCTAGCAGTTAGAGCATTAGGCCAGTAAACGAAAGGTCGCCGGTTTAAATTCCCGAGCCAACAAGTTGAAAAATCTGTCAAATTTGCTCCAGAGACGTGGTACTACTATGGCTGACCCTGTAAAACAATTCACTGCACCTATCCGGTGTATGTGACAATCCATCTTTTTGGAGGGGGATTTTGGCATTTTATTACTATGCCCATTAGCTGTTGCAATAGCAGCAGCTACTCTTCCTGGGGTCCACACAAAATATGAAACAAAGAACGTTAATAGACAAGAACAGCTCAAGGACAGAACTACATACATTTAAAACGTCCCACATAGCCTACATATCAACACATACACACAATACCTAGGTCAAATAGGGAACAGGTGTTGTGTTGCTTTATCTGTTTTTTTAAAACAGGTTGGCTGTTCCCTTGAGCAATCTTTGCTGGAAGGGAGTTCAATACAATCATGGCTCTACAGTGCATTCGGAAAGTATTCAGACCCCTTGACTTTTTCCACATTTTGTTACAGCCTTATTATAAAATGGACTTTTAAAAAATTAAAATCTTCACAAAATACCCCATAATGACAACACGAAAACAGGTTTTTGAAATGTTTGCAAATGTATTAAAAATAAAAAAACTGAAATACATTCACATAAGTATTCAGACCCATTGATATGCGACTCAGAATTGAGCTTAGGTGCATCCATTTTCCAATGATCATCCTTGAGATGTTTCTACAACTTGATTGGAGTCCACCTGTGGTAAATTCAATTGATTGGACATGATTTGGAAAGGCACACCTGTCTATATAAGGTCCCACAGTTGACAGTGCATGTCAGAGCAAAAACCAAGCCATGAGGTTGAAGGAATTGTCCATAGAGCTCCGAGACAGTATTGTGTCGAGGCACAGATCTGGGGAAAGGGTACAAAAAAAATGTCTGCAGCATTGAAGGTCCCCAAGAACACAGTGGCCGCCATCATTCTTAAATGGAAGAAGTTTGGATCCACCAAGACTCTTCCTAGACCTGGCCGCCCGGCCAAACAGAGCAATCGGGGGAGAAGGGCCTTGGTCAGGGAGGTGACCAAGAACCCGATGGTCACTCTGACAGAGCTCTAGAGTTCCTCTGTGGAGATGGGAGAACCTTCCAGAAGGACAACCATCTGTGCAGCACTCCACCGATCAGGCCTTTATCGTAGAGTGGCCAGACGGAAGCCACTCCTCAGTAAAAGGCACATGACAGCCCGCTTGGAGTTTGCCAAAAGGCATCTAAAGGACTCTCAGACCATGAGAAACAAGATTCTCTGGTCTGATGAAACCAAGATTAAACTCTTTGGCCTGAATGCCAAGCATCACGTCTGCAGGAAACCTGGCACCATCCCTTCGGTGAAGCATGGTGGTGGCAGTATCATGCTGTGGGAATGTTTTTCAGCGACAGGGACTGGGAGACTCGTCAGGATCGAGGGAAAGATGAACGGAGCAAAGTACAGAGAGATCCTTGATGAAAACCTGCTCCAGAGCGCTCAGGACCTCAGACTGCGGCAAAGGTTTACCTTCCAACTGGACAACGACCCTAAGCACACAGCCAAGACAACGCAGGCGTGGTTTCGGGACAAGTCTCAATGTCCTTGAGTGGCCCAGCCAGAGCCCGGACTTGAACCCGATCGAACATCTCTGGAGATACCTGAAAATAGACGTGCAGAAATGCTCCCCAGCCAACCTGACAGCGCTTGAGAGGATATGCAGAGAAGAATGGGAGAAACTCCCCAAATACAGGTGTGCCAAGCTTGTAGCGTCATACCCAAGAAGACTCAAGGCTGTAATCGCTGCCAAAGGTGCTTCAACAAAGTATTGAGTAAAGGGTCTGAATACTTATGTAAATGTAATATCCGTTTATTATTAATATATTTGCAAACATTTCAAAAAACCTCTTTTTGCTTTGTCATTATGGGGTATTGTGCGTAGATTGATGAGGGGGGAAAAAACAATTTCATCAATTTTAGAATAAGGCTGTAACGTAACAAAATGTGGAAAAAGTCAAGGGGTCTGAATACTTTCCGAATGCACTGTATATAATACTATGTTTCTTGAATTTGTTCGCACTGCCTGTGAGACAGCGTGACAGCCAAAGTGCTTTGGACTTGGAAATACTGTACATCATCCAAAAGTCCTCAGACTGGAGAACGGGCGGAGTCATCTCTCTCCCCACAACAGACAGGTGTTACTCACTGCAGTTCCTCAGTGTCTAGCTGCTGGGAGTGGCTACGTCCCTGGACCAGATCCTCAGCCACGGCGGCCCTCTGCTCCTCCACCACCTCCAGCTCACCCACCAGCAACGACGACTCCTCGCCCAGCTTCTGGAGCTGACCCAGCAGACTGTCCTCCTCCTCCTCCTGCAGCTGGGACAGCAGCTCCAGGCAGTTCCTGGTAGAGGATACACATGTAAAAACATACACACACACAGAGACACAGACAAGGAAATCAAACACACAAACATAAAATACATAGTGCATCCGGAAAGTATTCAGACCCCTTCACTTTTTCCACATTTTGTTACGTTACAGCCTTATTCTAAAATTGATTAAATTATTATTTTTTCCCTCATCAATCTACACACAATACCCCATAATGACAAAGCGAGAACAGGCCAAGAAATGTTCGCAAATTTATAAATAATAATAATAATAATAATTTAAAAAATACCTTATTTATATAAGTATTCAGACCCTTTGCTATGAGACTCGAAATTGAGCTCAGGTGCATCCTGTTTCTATTGATCATCCTTGAAATATTTCTACGACTTGTTTGGAGTCCACCTGTGATAAATTCAATTGATTGGACATGATTTGGAAAGACACACACCTGTCTATATAAAAAGGTCCCACAGTTGACAGTGCAGGTCAGAGCAAAAACCAAGCCATTAGGTCGAACGAATTGTCCGTAGAGCTCCGAGACAGGATTGTGTCGAGGCACAGATCTGGGGAAGGGTACCAGAAAATGTCTGCAGAATTGAATGGCCCCAAAAACACAATAGCCTCCATCATTCTTAAATGGAAGAAGTTTGGAACCACCAAGACTCTTCCTAGAGCTGGCCGCCCGGCCAAGCTGAGCAATCGGGGGAGAAGGGCCTTGGTCAGGGAGGTGACCAAGAACCCAATGGCCACTCTGACAGAGATCCAGAGTTCCTCTGTGGAGATGGGAGAACCTTCCAGAAGGACAACCATCTGTGCAGCACTCCACCAATCAGGCCTTTATGGTAGAGTGGCCAGACGGAAGCCACTCCTCAGTAAAAAGGCACATAACAGCCCACTTGGAGTTTGACAAAAGGCACCTAAAGGACTGACCATGAGAAACATGATTTTCTGGTCTGATGAAACCAAGATTGAACTCTTTGGCCAGGCAAAGCTCATCACCTGGCCAATACGATCCCTACGGTGAAGCATGGTGGTGGCAGCATCATGCAGGGACTGGGAGACTAGTCAGGATCGAGGGAAAGATGAACGGTGCGAATTACTGAGAGATCCGAATGCACAGTACATACACTCAGCTCCATAGTGCGCAGGTCCTCAGACTGGTTGCGAAGGTTCAACTTCCAAGAGTACAACAACCCTAAGCACACAGCCAAGACAACGCAGGAGTGGCTTCGGGACAAGTCTCTAAATGTCCTTCAGTGGCCCAGCCAGAGCCCGGACTTGAACCCAATCAAACATCTCTGGAGAGACCTGAAAATAGCTGTGCAACAACGCTGCCCATCCAACCTGACAGAGCTTGAGAGGATCTGCAGAGAAGAATGGAAGAAACTCCTAAAATACAGGTGTGCCAAGCTTGTAGCGTCATACCTTAGAAGACGAGGCTGTAATTGCTGCCAAACGTGCTTCAACAAAGTACTGAGTAAATGGTCTGAATACTTATGTAAACATAATATTTCCGTATTTGTTTTTTATACATTTGCAAAAAATTCTTTACAAATAACGTTTTTGCTTCGTCATCATGGGGTATTTTGTGTAGATTGGTGAGGGGAGAAAACGATTTAATCCATTTTAGAATAAGGCCGTAACGTAACAAAACGTGGAAAAAGTGAAGGGGTCTGAATACTTTCTGAATGCACAGTACATACACTCAGACAAGGACAACACACGCAAAAATCTGGGCGTTCAAAGAAGCGATCCTCTTTTGACACACAATATTGCTCCAAGCAACAGTATATTTGTCTAAACCCAGAACTATATATTTTGTGGGTCTTTCTTTACTCCTTGCCTAAGCAAATATCTAGTAAAAATGTGTTGCATTGTGTAGACTACCCACGTATAGTTCTATAGTGTGGTAGTAATGTATGACTACTCACTTGTAGTTCTGGCACTCGTTCTCTGTGATGTTGAGCTGTGTGTCCAGGTGGTCTAGCAGGGTTTCTGTGCACTCCTCACACAGCGGGTGGTCTACATCACTCTGGCCCGACATGATGTCAAACAGATCGCTGGTCACCTTCAGCCTCCGACTCAGGTTCTCCATGTTGCCCCCGTCCGATGCTTCTCCAATCAGAGTGAAGCTGTTCGTGCTCTCTGTGGACATCATCCTACACACACAGTTCACACTATGGGAGAATCTCATTGGTTTTGCTCAACTCCTGCGTCCCATCTCCTCTCTTGCCTCCTTTTGAAAAAGGTCAAAGGTTATCGAGGGGAGACTGCGAGGAGAGTGAACGTGGACGAAAATGCACTTGTATGAAATGAGACTCCTCCACTCGTGCGTCATCAGGCAAATTACGTTTACAGGTGTGGAATCCCAAAATATGTGTAAAGTGATAAAAACAAATGTAGCTAGTTGTGCAATACATTTTATATACAAAATAAGTAGCATATTGTTTTTAAACGTTTGCATGCTTTTTTTCCTTCGAGAAAAACGGGGTGTGGCGGGTATTAAAACACTTCAGCGCTTGCCACCACGAGCAGACTCTTTCGTTTGCCTACTAACAAATTGACACTCCACTTGACCACTTATCGGTTTCCGGGTCACGGAGGAGAGAGGACGGACTCTTGCCCAAATGAGAATCTCCCCATGTAAACATCATCCTAGACCCTTCAAACTCAACTCTGGACCTCGAACCAAATGCATTTCCACTGTATTTGTTCCCCTCTAATCATGGACTGATTTAGACCTGGGACACCAGGTGTGTGAAATTAATTATCAGGTAGAGCAGAAAACCAGCAGGCTCCGGACCTCTAAGGGTAAGAGTTGAATACCCCTGTCCTAGGCCTTGAGGGTATGGTAGTTGAGAGCAGGGCATTACACTGTGTAGTCTAAGCAGGACCAGAGCAGGTTGGAAGGTAGTAAGTTAGACATGATGCTACCTTGCAGGAGGGATGTATTTTCTTGCAACTCCATCTTGCTTTGTTTCCACAAAGGTCTCCTGGACGAAGAGATGAAAATTAGAACCCCTTTCAGTGGTTAGAACAAAGTATATTGCTGTGAATCCTGTTTACAATTTATTTATTTATTGGATTGAACCAGCCCAGTCGCTCACCTCTGGTGCACTTTCCACGTCACTGCTTTCTGTCTGTTTGCTTGGCGTCACTGTGACCAGCGGAGCTGGTTGGACAGAAGATGCACAACTCCGATATCCATATCTTCCTCTGTAGCTCTCTCACACACACACTCTCTCTCTAACAAACAATATCTTTCTCTCAAACACACACACTTGGGTAAACATACCAATAAGTTCCTGGATGGTGACACGGTCTAGCACATTGAAGGATGTGTCCAGCTTGAGAGGCTGACTGCAGCGCTGACACACAAAGCTCACCTGCATGGTGGTGCTAGAGGACTTGGAGCCCTCCATAGCAACACTGGAAACAGAATTAACACAGTTAGCCGGCAGTCAAACTACTCGTGACTGGTGGCTTTGCTAGCACAATTTAGCTTAGCTATGGTGAGCAAAATTGGTTGACGACTTGATTAAGTACTCTATTCCAATTCTCTGTTTCACTAATAATAACTTCAAAGTCACTTTAGTATATGATGAAACGGCAGGGGCAGGCCATACAATTTGATAAAAATGGAGCTTGCTTGATGTCGTTTAGCTGCAGCTGAGCATGCCATTTAATTTGCTCGCTAACTAGTACTGTACTTAGGCTGGACAATAGAACGAGTCAAAATTCACCCAAGGCTGAAAAACGGCAATAGAACGTTGGCTAAGCTGGAACACTAGCGCGAGCCCATAGCAAATTAATTAAATCGAACGTTCGCAAAATGGCACAACAAAATGTATCACTTTCACATTACCACTACAATCTGTTCTTAGGACAAAACTGAAGAAAAAAAAACTCGTGTAGAAAGTAAACATCTGCACCTCGATGGTGTCAACTGTGCTTATGTCTGCGTAATGAGGAAAAAATTAAAACTTCGGACTATTTCTGGTCTAGTGATCGATGACAACCGAGCTCGCTGCCCAGACTTACATAATTACAAAGTGGAGATTATCATGATTAAAATGGTGCCCGACTTGAAACAATCCAAAATATACACATTGCAAGATATTTGGCGAAATAGACAGACATACCTATCTTTCCCCTATAGAAAACAATGGGACGACCTCAAGAGTTCCTCAAAAATGCCCTAAAATAAGGACAGTTTTTTCGTGATTACTTCAAAACTACGACAAGCAGCTGGGACATATGGTAATATTATGAAATTGGGCTCCACGGCGGATGCAATGAACTAGTTTTATCAGAAAAAAGCATTGTTAAAAATGTCATGTCTCCAGACTACTGTACCGTCCGTATAGCTAGATAATGTTAGCTGGCTAACAGACGGTACTAGCTCGGAGATTAAATTTCAGTTGCAAACAACATGTCAGAGGCAAAGACTCGTATTTATGTACCTTTCAACAGCATACAAACCTAAGTATTTCAAAAATATATATTTATTTGACATACCTTTAGCGTTTTCTTACCCGTGGACTTGCTTTATTGTTGTTTCTTACGGATATGACGTTAATAACATTGCTCGCAAAATGGAAGTCGTCATTCTGCAATGGGCGGGGTAGTGGTCACGTGTCAAAATAGTTGCGGGAAAACCAAACTGAATTGAGGACAGGAGAATCAACACCACAGGGGAGTGTGATTAGTCCTCTGTTGTTCTCAATCATGACCAATGATGTTTACTCTCAGGTACAGACGGATATAGGGAGGTCGTTATTTGCAGAGGATGGGGCCTTATGGAAGAGGGGAAGAAGTGTGCCATACATAGTCAGGAAGGTACAGGAAGCAATTGATGGGTGGGCATTAATGTGGGGATTCAGGTTCTCTGTAGAGAAAACTCAACTGGTTTTTACCAGGAGGAAGGTGGGAGATTAGGTATGCTTGATGTTATATGGGAGAAACTTGGAGAGGGTGGGGGCCTTCAGGTTCCTTGGGGTATACTTTGACACTAGACTGACCTGGGCAGAACACATTGAGAGAGTGGTGGGAAAGTGTAAGAAGGTGCTAAATGTGATGCGCTGTCTGACGGGGAAGGAGTGGGGGGCTGTGCGTTCCTCATTGAAGATCATGTATGTTGCATTGATCCGATCTGTAATAGACTATGGCAGTATAGCATATGGTTCGGCAGCCCGGACCTCACTGGAAAGGCTAGATGTCATACAGGGGCAAGGACTCAGAAAATGTAGTGGGGTGTTTCGGACGTCCCCATTGGCTGCATTACAGGTGGAGATGGGGGATATGCCATTGCAGATTAGGAGACAGCAGCTGGCAATTAATTATTGGGTCAACCAACAAGGACATGGGGTGTCTCATCCTGCGAAAGGGATTTTACAGGCATGCTGGGAACATGAGCGAAGACAGAACACAAGCTTTGTGTGGGTGGGTAATACCCAGGTGAAGGAGATGGGACTGTATGGAAGGGAGTTTAGTCCAACGGTAGTTATTCCTGGAAATCCATCATGGCTACTCCCACCTCCAGTAATTGATCTAGAAGTGTTGGAGAGACTGCAGAAAGATAGGGAGGGTGTTGATCCATCTGATTTGTTTAAGAGACGTCTGGATACTGTTTATCAGGATTTTGTGGCCATTTACACAGATGGTTCAAAAGATCCAAGGACAGGACGTACTGGGTCAGCATTTGTAGTGCAGGAATGTGGGGTGGAAGTTTAGCTCACGTAGCAGACAATACCTGCTTTATGAGGTGCTACAAACCCATGGCAGGATTAAACAGATGGTTATACAGATAAGATGTACTTGGGTCCCAGCCCATGTGGGGGTGGAGGGGAACGAGGCAGTAGATGAACAGGCTAAACAAGCACTTAGTAGTGGGGATGTTGAAGTTTCAATGAGCAAGGCAGAGGCAAAAAGACTGATATATACAGTGATGGTGCAGAGATGGCAGGAGCAGTGGAATAGAGATAAGGGAAGGCATTTATTTCAAGTACAGAGGAAAGTCGGGGAGGGGAGGACGGCAGGAAGGGACAGAAGAGAGGAGGCTATTTTTACCAGATTAAGGGTGGGACACAGCCAGTTGAAAAATACATTAAATGTGGTAGGAAAGCATCCAACAGGAAAGTGTGATTATTGTCAGGAAACAGAGACCGTGGAGCATGTATTGCTACAGTGTGGGCAGTATCAAATCACATTTTATTTGTCACATACACGTGTTTAGCAGATGTTATTGCGGGTGTAGCGAAGTGCTTGTGCTTCTAGCTCCGACAGTAATATCTAACAAGTAATATCTAACAATTTCACAACATATACCCAATACACACAAAACTAGTAAGGAATGGAATTTAAGAATATATACATATATGGACAAGCAATGACAGAGCGGCATGGACTAAGATACAGTATAATATTATAGAATAGAATACAGTATATACATATGAGATGAGTAGTGCAATATATGTAAACATTATTAAAGTGACTAGTGTTCCATTTCTTAAAGTGGCCAGTGATTTCAATAGGCAGCAGCAGCCTTTAATGTGCTAGTGATGGATATTTAACAGTCTGATGGCCTTGAGATAGAAGCTGTTTTTCAATCTCTCGGTCCCAGCTTTGCTGCACCTGTACTGACCTCGCCTTCTGGATGATAGTGGGATGAACAGGCAGTGGCTCGGGTGGTTGATGTCCTTGATGATCTTTTTGGCCTTCCTGTGACATCAGGTGCTGTAGGTGTCATGAAGGGCGGGTAGTTTGCCCCCAGTAATGCTTTCGGCAGACCGCACCACCCTCTAGAGAGCCCTGCCGTTGCGGGCAGTGCAGTTGCCGTACCAGGCGGTGATACAGCCCGACAGGATGCTCTCAACTGTGCATCTGTAAAACTTTGTGAGGGTTTTAGGTGCCAAGCCACATTTCTTCAGCCTCCTGAGGTTGAAGAGGCTCTGTTGCGCCTTCTTCACCACACTGTCTGCGTGGGTGGACCATTTCAGTTTGTCAGTGATGTGTTCGCCAAGGAACATAAAGCTTTCCACCTTCTCCACTGCGGTCCCGTCGATGTGGATAGGGGGGTGCACCCTCTGCTGTTTCCTGAAGTCCACGATCATCTCCTTTGTTTTGTTGACGTTGAGTGAGAGGTTATTTTCCTGGCACCACACTTCCAGAGCCCTCACCTCCTCCCTGTAGGCTGTCTCGTCGTTGTTGGTAATCAAGCCTACTACTGTTGTGTCGTCTGCAAACTTGATGATTGAGTTGGAGGCGTGCTTGGCCACACAGTCATGGGTGAACAGGGAGTACAGGAGGGGGCTGAGCACGCACCATTGTGGGGCCCCAGTGTTGAGGATCAGCGAAGTGGAGATGTTGTTTTCTACCTTCACCACCTGGGGGCGGCCCGTCAGGAAGTCCAGGACCCAGTTGCACAGGGTGGGGTTCAGACCCAGGGCCTCGAGCTTAATGATGAGCTTGGAGGGTACTATGGTGTTGAATGCTAAGCTATAGTCAATGAACAGCATTCTTACATAAGTATTCCTCTTGTCCAGATGGGAAAGGGCAGTGTGCAGTGTGATGGCGATTGCATCGTCTGTGGATCTATTGGGGCGGTAAGCAAATTGAAGTGGGTCTAGGGTGACAGATAATGTAATGTAATATGTAATATGCCATTTAGCAGACGCTTTTATCCAAAGCGACTTACAGTCATGCGTGCATGCATTTTTACGTATGGGTGGTCCCGGGGATCGAACCCACTACCCTGGGGTTACAAGCGCCATGCTCTACCAATTGAGCTACAGAGGACCACAGGTAAGGTAGAGGTGATATGATCCTTGACAAGTCTCTCAAAGCACTTCATGATGACAGAGGTGAGTGCTACGGGGCGATAGTAATTTAGTTCAGTTACTTTTGCTTTCTTGGGTACACGAACAATGGTGGCCATCTTGAAGCATGTGGGAACAGCAGACTTGGAAAGTGAAAGATTGAATATGTCTGTAAATGCTCTGAGGACACGGCTAGGGATGCCGTCTGGGCCGGCAGCCTTGTGGGGGTTAACATGCTTAAATGTCTTACTCACGTCGGCCACAGAGAAGGAGAGGCCACAGTCCTTGGTAGTGGGCCTCGTCGGTGGCACTGTGTTATCCTCAAAGTGGGCAAAGAAGGTGTTTAGCTTGTCTGGAAGCGAGACGTCGGTGTCGGCGACGTGGCTGGTTTTTATTTTGTAGTCCGTGATTGTCTGTAGACCCTGCCACATACGTCTCATGTCTGAGCCATTGAATTGCGACTCCACTTTGTCTCTATACTGATGTTTTGCCAGTTTAATTCCCTTGCGGAGTGAGTAGCTACACTGTTTGTATTCTGCCATATTCCCAGTCACCTTGCCATGGTTTAATGCGGTGGTTCGCGCTTTCAGTTTTACGCTAATGCTGCCATCTATCCACGGTTTCTGGTTAGGGTAGGTTTTAAGAGTCACAGTGGGCACAACATCACCTATACACTTCCTGATAAACTCAGTCACCGTTTCAGTGTATTTGTCCAAATTATTTTCGCAAGCTACCCGAAACATATCCCAGTCCGCGTGATCAAAACAATCTTGAAGCGTGGATTCCGATTGGTCAGACCAGCGTTAAATAGTCCTTAGCACGGGTACTTCCTGTTTGAGTTTCTGCCTATAGGAAGGGAGGAGCAAAATGGAGTCGTGGTCAGATTTTCCTGAAAGGAGGGCGGGGGAGGGCCTTATAATCATCCCGGAAGTTCGAATAGCAATGGTCGAGGATTTTAGCAGCGCGAGTACAACAGTCGATATGTTGATAGAACTTCGGCAGCCTAGTCCTCAAATTTGCTTTGTTAAAATCCGTGGCTACAATAAATTTAGCCTCGGGATATGTGGTTTCCAGTTTGCATAAAGTCCAGTAAAGTTCTTTGAGGGCCGTCGTGGTATCGGCTTGAGGGGGGATATACACGGCCGTGACTATAACCGAATAAAATTCTCTTGGGAGATAATACTGTCGCCATTTGATTGTGAGGTATTCTAGATCGGGTGAACAAAAGGACTTGAGTTCCTGTATGTTACTACAATTACACCATGAGTCGTTAATCATGAAACACACACCTCCACCCTTCTGCTTCCCAGAGAGATATTTATTCCTGTCTGCGCGATGAACTGAGATCCCATCTGGCTGAACCGATTTTGACAGAATATCCCCAGAGATATGTTACAGGCCTTGATGTCTCTTTGGAAAGAAATCCTTTCCTTGGAGCTCATCGACCTTGTTAACCAGAGACTGAACATTAGCGAGTAGTATACTTGGAAGCGGTGGGTGGTGTGCGCGCCTCCTAAGTCGAACCAGCAGGCCGCTCCGAGTGCCTCTCCTCCGCGACCGATGTTTTGGGTCAGCTGCTGGAATCAGTTCAATTACCCTGGGGAGAGCAAACAAAGGATCTGCTTCGGGAAAGTCGTATTCCTGGTCGTAATGCTGGTAGTTCTGGTGAGTTACCGCCGCTCTGATATCCAATAGTTTTTCCCGGCTGTATGTAATGATACAAAACACTTTCTGAGCTAATAATGTAAAAAATAATATATAAAAAAACAAAATACTGCAAAGTTTCCTAAGAGCTAGTCGCGAGCCCGCCATCCTCGTCGGCGCCAGGTACACAATCAGAAGGATAGAGAGAGGATGAGATCTAGTATGAGGGAGAAGGGGATACAGGAAATTAGTTTAAATAGTATATTGAGTAGAACGTCATTAGATATAGTCTCAAATATTTTGTTATCTTTTTAAAAAGTAACAGGGCTGGCAGGTAGGATTTAGTTTCTCCCTGTCTCTGTCCCACACTCCAGTACAGTAGGTGGTGGTAATGCACCATAACGTTGTATGCCAACCGCCGATAAACCCCACTGTAGAAGAAGAAGAAGAAGAGAGGAGAATCAACATTTACATTACATTTAAGTCATTTAGCAGACGCTCTTAACCAGAGCGACTTACAAATTGGTGCATTCAACTTAGGATAGCCAGTGGGACAACTACCCTTTTTTTTATGGGGGGGGGGTGTAGAAGGATTACTGTTATACTATTCCAGGTATTCGTTAAAGAGGTAGGGTTTCAAGTGTCTCCGGAAGGTAGTCAGTGACTCCGCTGTCCTGGCGTCGTGGGGGAGCTTGTTCCACCATTGGGGTGCCAGAGCAGTGAATAGCTTTGACTGGGCTGAGTGGGAACTGTGCTCCCGTAGAGGTAGGGGGGCTAGCAGGCCAGAGGTGGATGAACGTAGTGCCCTCGTTTGGGTGTAGGGTCTGATCAGAGCCTGAAGGTAAGGAGGTGCCGTTCCCCTCACAGCTCCATAGGCAAGCACCATGGTTTTGTAGTAGATGCGAGCTTCAACTGGAAGCCAGTGGAGTGTGCGGAGGAGCGGGGTGACATTAGAGAACTTGGGAAGGTTGAACACCAGACGGGCTGCAGCGTTCTGGATAAGTTGTAGGGGTTTAATGGCACAGGCAGGGAGCCCAGCCAACAGCGAGTTGCAGTAATCCAGACGGGAGATGACAAGTGCCTGGATTAGGACCTGTGCCGCTTTCTGTGTAAGGTAGGGTCGTACTCTGCGAATGTTGTAGAGCATGAACCTGCAGGATCGGGTCATCGCTTTGATGTTAGCGGAGAACGACAGGGTGTTGTCCAGGGTCACGCCAAGGTTCTTTGCACTTTGGGAGGAGGACACAATGGAGTTGTCAACCGTGATGACGAGATCATGGAGCGGGCAGTCCTTCCCCGGGAGGAAGAGCAGCTCCGTCTTGCCGAGGTTCAGCTTGAGGTGGTGATCCGACATCCACACTGATATGTCTGCCAGACATGCAGAGATGCGATTCGCCACCTGGTTATCAGAAGGGGGAAAGGAGAAAATGAATTGTGTGTTGTCTGCGTAGCAATGATAGGAGAGACCATGTGAGGATATGACAGAGCCAAGTGACTTGGTGTATAGAGAGAATAGGAGAGGGCCTAGAACTGAGCCCTGGGGGACACCAGTGGTGAGAGCACGTGATAAGGAGACAGATTCTCGCCATGCCACCTGGTAGGAGCGACCTGTCAGGTAGGACGCAATCCAAGAGTGAGCAGCGCCGGAGATGCCCAACTCGGAGAGGGTGGAGAGGAGGATCTGATGGTTCACAGTATCAAAGGCAGCAGATAGGTGTAGAAGGATAAGAGCAGAGGAGAGAGAGTTAGCTTTAGCAGTGCGGAGAGCCTCCGTGACACAGAGAAGAGCTTGGCTAGAGACAGCACGCTCAAGAGTTTTGGAGAGAAAAGAAAGAAGGGATACTGGTCTGTTGTTGTTGACATCGGAGGGATCGAGTGTAGGTTTTTTGAGGAGGGGTGCAACTCTCGCTCTCTTGAAGACGGAAGGGACATAGCCAGCGGTCAAGGATGAGTTGATGAGCGATGTCATTTGACTTAATAAATGAGGATCGGATGTCGTTAACCTTCTTTTCAAAATGGTTGACGAAGTCATCCACAGAGAGGGAGGAGGGAGGGGGAGGAGGAGGATTCAGCAGGGAGGAGAAGGTGGCAAAGAGCTTCCTAGGGTTAGAGGCAGAGGCTTGAAATTTAGAGTGGTAGAAAGTGGCTTTAGCAGCAGAAACAGAGGAAGAAAATGTAGAGAGGGAGTGAAAAGATGACAGGTCTGCAGGGAGTCTAGTTTTCCTCAATTTCCGCTCAGCTGCCCGGAGCCCTGTTCTGTGAGCTCGCAATGAGTCGTCAAGCCACGGAGCAGGAGGGGAGGACCGAGCCGGCCGGGAGGATAGGAGACATGGAGAGTCAGAAGATGCAGAAAGGAGAAGAGGAGGGTTGAGGAGGCAGAATCAGGAGATCGGAGGGAGAAAGATTTAGCAGAGGGAAGAGATGATAGGATGGAAGAGGAGAGAGAGAGCGAAGGTTGCGACGGCACATTACCATCTGAGTAGGGGCAGAGTGAGTAGTGTTGGAGGAGAGCGAAAGAGAAAAGGATACAAAGTAGTGGTCGGAGACTTGGAGGGGAGTTGCAGTGAGATTAGTAGAAGAACAGCATCTAGTAAAGATGAGGTCAAGCGTATTGCCTGCCTTGTGAGTAGGGGGGGACGGTGAGAGGGTGAGGTCAAAAGAGGAAAGGAGTGGAAAGAAGTAGGCAGAGAGAAATGAGTCAAAGGCAGACGTAGAGAGGTTAAAGTCACCCAGAACTGTGAGGGGTGAGCCATCCTCAGGAAAGGAATTTATCAAGGCGTCAAGCTCATTGATGAACTCTCCAAGGGAACCTGGAGGGCGATAAATGATAAGGATGTTAAGCTTGAATGGGCTAGTGACTGTGACAGCATGGAATTCAGATGAGGAGATAGACAGATGGGTCAGGGGGAAAAGAGAGAATGTCAACTTGGGAGAAATGATGATTCCTGTGCCACCGCCGTGCTGACCAGATGCTCTCAGGGTATGCGAGAACACATGATCAGATGAGGAAAGAGCAGTAGGAGTAACAGTATTTTCTGTGGTAATCCATGTTTCTGTCAGCGCCAAGAAGTCAAGGGACTGGAGGGTAGCATAAGCTGAGATGAACTCTGCCTTGTTGGCCGCAGAACGGCAGTTCCAGAGGCTGCCGGAGACCTGGAACTCCACGTGGGGCGTGCGCGCAGGGACCACCAGATTAGAGTGGCAGCAGCCACGCGGTGTGAAGCGTTTGTATGGCCTGTGCAGAGAGGAGAGAACAGGGATAGACAGACACATAGTTGACAGGCTACAGAAAAGGCTACAATAATGCAAAAGAGATCGGAATAAAATTAACTAAACATCTGGGGAAGTGAGAGAGCGGGGCCTCCCTCACTTACCTTTCACTGAAACACTCAAATATAACTCTCCCAACTTCCACTTTAGAAATTATAATTGTTGTAAACTACAGCGGTTCAATGTTTCTAGGAATAGACTCTAACTTCGTTTATTCAGCTAGCTAACTTGGTACAGTATTCTTCCGTGAAAACCGCCCAGGGCACCGTATCCTATGACGCCATAGCTAACTAGCATGCTAGCATCCAAAAACACACAGTTTAGCACCAATACTTGGTTACAACAAACTACCAATAGTGTGTTAACACACTAAACAGATCATTCGTGTCCATGTCTAGTTCCTTTCATAACGCAGAAATAATTAAACGTTGGCTAGCTAGCACAAAGTCAGTCATGCTAGCTACACAAGTGGACTACACATCTCGAATGTTCAGAAAGTGAAACTTTGCGTTGCAAAATTCTCATTGACTAAAATGATATTGTATTTAGTTGCTACAGTACTGCTAGCTGGTAGTGTTGGCTAGCTAGCAATGGCTGCGGTGTTGACTTTGTTTAAAAAACGGCGTAGCTGCGAACGAATGTAGCTGGCTAAAACGATATTGTATTTAGTTGCTACAGTACTGCTAGCTGGTAGTGTTGGCTAGCTAGAAATGGCTGCGGTGTTGACTTTGTTTGAAATAACGGCGTCGCTGCGAACGAATGTAGCTGGCTAGCTAACCTCGATAGTTTCTTTATACTACACCTTTATCTTTATACAAAGACAACTATGTAGCTAGCAAACATTATACTAATCAAATTGTTCCATTGTAATGTAATGTAATGTGTCATATTACCTGCGGAGCGAAGTACAGCATGACTACTCACTCCAGGAGCCACCCATCAAGTGAGAAAACGATTGTAAATTGTACTATTTTCTTCATTTATCGCTCAGTATTTTAGTCAGATGTAGTGTAATAAGTTGATATTATTTAAATCGGTCCGTGTGCTTATGGTTAACCCTAAATCAAATAGTGTCGTCATTCATGATATTATTATTATGCCTGTCTCCACACTCAAACTTGCTCGAGTTCAGTTGTGTAACTGCTAATAGCTACGTTAGCTAATAAATTAGCCACAGCAACAACATTGTGCCTTACCTGCCCCGGCCTTTCTTTACAGTAGTTGTAGTTAGCTAACTAGCCTGGAAGGACCCACACTAGTCTTGTTCTTCCTTGTACGTATTTGGCAAATTACTCAACGAATAACGTTAACTAACTAACTAATTACATCAGCAAGCTCAATCAATGGATGGCTATTAGCTAACATTACCACACTTGTGTAGCTAGGAACTTAGCTTGCTGGGAAGTAAACTTGCTAGTAGAACAAGCTCCAATGATTGTCATTGTCAGGATGGTCAGAAACGAATAATAATCACCCATTACTTAGTTACAGTTGCACTGCACATGAGTACGTGAATTCCATGAAATCCCCAAAGGCTGAAGTTGTCAGATTGGGGATCTCTGTCATCTGGGAAACCTTGCCGTGTCCAATATGGTGAGTGTGAGACAGCCGACTAGCCATCTGTAGTAGATTACTGTATTGTGTGTTGATGTTACGTATACTTTTGGAGGTGGTTGACTAGTTTCTACTTTATCCAGGTTGTTTCTACTTAATGTGGAAATCAATAGTTATGTTATAAACAGTAGGAAGTAGGTAATTATGATCCGGTTCATAATTTGATCTTCTGCTCCATGTTCAATGTAGTTTGGACTTGATGATCACACCTGTGTCTAAAAGTGTGACCACCAGTTTTTGTAAGTAAGCTTTCACTTCCTTTGGCATTGTCCAAAATCAACTTTACTGCTGGTTCATTCTGTGGTGTAGTTGAATGTTTACATATGTGATTTAAAAGTCAAGAAATGTATTTTAGACGACAGTGTTGCACATTAACAGCTCCCACTAACCCGACAGTGTTGTACATTGTACAGCACTCAGTTCTTGCTCTCCCCATAAATAGGTTTTGTATGAGGACGCTTTTGGACAGCAGTAGGAAAAAGGAGGCTAACTGTCCAGTTTGTAAGACAAAGATCACAAAAAGGTATGCAATAATGACCATATCGACTGTAGATGAATAACCCCCCCCCCTTATATTTTCAAAGGACAATTGTACTATACTTCTCAAGGGAATTAACGATCAATTAAAATAGTTGTTTTTCAGTAATGGGGAACTGAAGATGAATGGGTCAGGGACATGGGTTGTTTTTCAGTTCAACATCTGTTAAGAATCTGTGTAGGTGTTCCAGTCCGGGACTCATAGCTACATGTGGCAAGTTCTCATAGGTACAAATTGTCTATACATTGAGCCTGAAATGGGATACTTGGTCATTGGCCCAATGTTATTGCAAGGAATTCTAATTGGTCAACCACAGGCTTTGTTATAAACTACATCCTGTCTCTTTGTTCAGTGGAGAAAACACTGAGGACAGGGAAGAATAAACATCTACCATCTACTTTCCAGCATAACAACTATGATTTGTTCTCTTTGAATAAATATATTTTTCTCCCCCTGATTTGCTTTGGGGTCTGTGTTATTGAAGAATAACATCAACTGCTAACATCTGTTTACTTTGTTTTCTGGTAACCAGTGACATTTACAATAGTGTTATTTGACCCTGTTGTTGCCTGTGTACAGGAGTTTGCAGGAGAGTCCTGGGTTCCAGAGACTGGTCCTGGCCTATGAACATGACACCTGCACAAACTGTGAGCAACATCATTTAGCTTCCATCATCAAATCATGTCAGAGTTCTCCCCAAATAATGTAAGAGGGGTGCTGCGCCACCTTGTGGACTGGCTGCGCCACTATGTAAAAAAAAAAAAGAAAAGAAGAAAAGGTATAAAAAAAAGACACACTTTGTTATTATGTTACAGGTTTTGGTTTTTCTATTTATATTTTGAAGTAGCACGTTAGTGCGTAGGGCACACACCAATTGGTGTCACCTCGTTGGTATGTGTTACACCTGTGCTGGCTTGTCCATCTCATTAGTCGGAAGGTGTTTCACCTGTGCTAGCCTAGGTGGCTGGCCCAGTGCTCCAGTTGAGTTTGAGAGAGCTGCACTTCACGTTAGCTGAGGTGTGAGTTCAGCTCAACCTTTTAAGTTTGAAAGAAGCCAGATTTTTGGTGTTTCCCCTGTTTGTTTTGCTCCTTATTCTTTTTACGTAGTATCCTAAATTGTGGGGTTTTCTTTCAGTTTGTCTTTTAGGAGGTGTCGTATATGATGAATGGTGGTCATTATTGCTGTCAACAAAAGGAGTCTGCTCATACTGAACATTGATCATAAGGTTTATTCAGATCACAAGCTTCAGCATGGGTGACAGACTCGCGAGGTCTGGAGAGCAGTGTCCTCCCATTCTAGGGGCTGCTCTGACGTCTTCCTCCCCTAACCCCCTTATTTATAAACAATGAAACTCCCTCCTCTGGCCAATCACCAGTCTCCCCTTTATATAGCCTTCCAAGAGTTGAATGGCTCCCTCTACTGTTCAATCCCCGTATCTTACACCCCACTTCCTGTCTGTCATATGTGACGTCACGCTAAAACCTTCCTTCTTGATACCAAAAATCAACCTTCTTTCAGTTCCATTTAAACAACATTTAACACCATCATATTGTCAATACACTACAGAGGCAAACCTAGTGGGCATCCATGGTGGGTGTCTTTTAGAACCCCTTACTAGTGGCTTTGCCAACTTTCAGTGGGCACCCACATGGGTTCCTTTCAGAACCCCTTTTAAACCCCTTTCTTTTTTTTTTGTGGTTGTCAAAGTTAATTTCTTTGTTACTTCCCTTTGTTGTGAGTGACAGTTTGAGTTGGTCTTGTTGGGACGTAACACATAAGGCTGATTTTTGCTCTAGATTACAGGAAATTGCATTTACAGGTTTTCAAAAATGCACAATTCTCTGGGGGTGCGCCGTACTCCACCTTGTTAAAAAATCCTGGGGAGAACCCTGCATGTTACTAATTTACTATATCTAATATTTGAGATGTGATATAATTTTGATTACTGTATGACTAAGATTCTATCCTTTTTTCAGCCTTCACTGGAACATCCCAGATGAGACATATAAGGTAAGGACAGTATGCACCGTAAGAGAATAGAACTAATTACATTGTCATGGAAATTCTTACACAGGGACACTCAAAGTCAATCTTAAATGAATCATTGTTTATTATCAGCGTGCTCGAGAGGTTCCAACCAACTCAAGTACACATGTCGATCAGGAGCTCTCCCAGGGCAGTCCCGTTAGTTCTCTTATATACAGACAAGTTATATTTGCATGATTTAGCTTATTCATAATTCATTCATAATTATCATGTGACCGACCAATACCTCACGAGACTTCTTCTCTCTAAGCTGAGACCTTGAAACTGAGATATCGCTTTCTCAAAACAAGGTTCTGGGTGTACTGCCAAATTGCAGATACTGATAGTGAGGATTCGTTCAGTCACTTGATTAAACACAGAAATTGGTTATTAAAAAAGCACACGAATAGAACACAGAAATAGGTTATTAGAAAAGCACAAACTTAAAAATGTCCATCACAACATTCAAGTGGTACATTTTACTTACACAATTTTTTCAAATATGTGGTCACTCCTGCATATTTTTCAAATGAATTAGTATTAAATTCAACCCAGGGTGGGAAATTAGCTTTTTGGTCCACCAGCCATTTTGGCAGTCACTCAGATTTCTTACCAGCCAAAAATGTTTTATCCTCCATAATTACACCAAATAAATGGGATGAGGATGCTTTCTAATGTTTCAAAAACAAGAAATGTATTACTAGTAAGAAGTAATGGGGTGTACTGCTTCTGGTTGTGTTGTGATTGTGTACACATTTTCCCAGAGCTCGTGCAGATCTCACACTCTCCCTCACCCTTGATTTAGCGAGAGATGGCTTGTTCTGAGGTGTGCGGTTTTAGCTTGTTTGTATACCTAAATAAACAAATAAAAGCTGGGTTTTAACCAAAGTACAGTGAGGGAAAAAAGTATTTGATCCCCTGCTGATTTTGTACGTTTGCCCACTGACAAATAAATTATCAGTCTATAATTTTAATGGTAGGTTTATTTGAACAGTGAGAGACAACAAAAATCCAGAAAAACGCATGTCAAAAATGTTATAAATTGATTTGCATTTTAATGAGGGAAATAAGTATTTGACCCCTCTGCAAAACATGACTTAGTACTTGGTGGCAAAACCCTTGTTGGCAATCACAGAGGTCAGACGTTTCTTGTAGTTGTCCACCAGGTTTGCACACATCTCAGGAGGGATTTTGTCCCACTCCTCTTTGCAGATCTTCTCCAAGTCATTAAGGTTTCGAGGCTGACGTTTGGCAACTCGAACCTTCAGCTCCCTCCACATATTTTCTATGGGATTAAGGTCTGGAGACTGGCTAGGCCACTCCAGGAACTTAATGTGCTTCTTCTTGAGCCACTCCATTGTTGCCTTGGCTGTGTGTTTTGGGTCATTGTCATGCTGGAATAACCATCCATGACCATTGTCAATGCCCTGGCTGAGGGAAGGAGGTTCTCACCCAAGATTTGACGGTACATTGCCCCGTCCATTGTCCCTTTGATGCGGTGAAGTTGTCCTGTCCCCTCAGCAGAAAAACACCCCCAAAGCATAATGTTTCCACCTCCATGTTTGACGGTGGGGATGGTGTTCTTGGGGTCATAGGCAGCATTCCTCCTCCTCCAAACACAGCGAGTTGAGTTGATGCCAAAGAGCTCCATTATGGTCTCATCTGACCACAACACTTTCACCCAGTTCTCCTCTGAATCATTCAGATGTTAATTGGCAAACTTCAGACGGGCATGTATATGTGCTTTCTTGAGCAGGGGGACCTTGCGGGCGCTGCAGGATTTCAGTCCTTCATGGCGTAGTGTGTTACCAATTGTTTTCTTGGTGACTATGGTCCCAGCTGCCTTGAGATCACTGACAAGATCCTCCTGTGTAGTTCTGGGCTGATTCCTCACCGTTCTCATGATCATTGCAACTCCACGAGGTGAGATCTTGCATGGAGCCCCAGGCCGAGTGAGATTGACAGTCTTTTGTGTTCCTTCCATTTGCGAATAATCACACCAACTGTTATCACCTTCTCACCAAGCTGCTTGGCGATGGTCTTGTAGCCCATTCCAGCCTTGTGTAGGTCTACAATCTTGTCCCTGACATCCTTGGAGAGCTCTTTGTTCTTGGCCATGGTGGAGAGTTTGGAATCTGATTGATTGCTTCTGTGGACAGGTGTCTTATATACAGGTAACAAGCTGAGATTTGGAGCACTCCCTTTAAGAGTGTGCTCCTAATCTCAGCTCGTTACCTGTATAAAAGACACCTGAGAGCAAGAGATCTTTCTGATTGAGAGGGTGTCAAATACTTATTTCTCTCATTAAAATGCAAATCAATTTATAACATTTTTGACATGCGTTTTTCTGGATTTCTTTGTTGTTATTCTGTCTCTCACTGTTCAAATAAACCTACCATTAAAATTATAGACTGATAATTTCTTTGTCAGTGGGCAAACGTACAAAATCAGCAGGGGATCAAATAATTTTTTCCCTCACTGTAGATAGCCTGACATCATCTAAATGTATGTATTCTGGGAGCTGGGAGTACACTAACTTACTTGTAAGGTTTAAATAGTACACGCAGGACAACCTACCTTTTGTAAAAACTTCCAGGAGGTGAACTGTGTTGGGTCAGTCCGAGTCGATGGCGTCTTCGCCGTTCAGCTGTGTTGTTTCACTTTCACCAATTAGTAGCATAGCTGCTTTTTTCTGGCTCCAGCCTCAGCATCGTTAGTAGCCACACCCACTTTTATATTTGCAATGACGGATAATGGAGTCAAAAAGAATATTCAGGATGAACCGTCGTCAAGCCACCGCTACTGCTAGCTACTTTATCTGTCTGTAGCTAGCTGCAGGCAGCATAGGTGGGCATACAGGATCCGCCCTTTTGGACTTATTTCCACATAGTTTAATAACGTATTTACATACAGCTATTACCAACATATGGGTATCGGTGTAATCTCCCTTCTAGTATACATAACAAATCCTTTTGGCTGAACATTTTCAAAAACATACTAAACAAGGTTTTAACAGGATTTGTGGCACACAAACCATGCCACTAATAATTTTTTACAATTATTATTATTGTTATAGGCTACATTCATTAATTCATATAATAAAAAATTATTATTTTCAGGTATCGTTCCCTCTTCCATAGGCCTATACTGAGGTCAAAAATACATTATGAATTTCCATACATTTATGAAATCGGTAAAATTATGGAAAAATACATTGCGGATGAGAAGAGCTTGATCCACTTCCTTCACTCCAAACACAAGTGTGCTGGCCCCAATATCTTGGGATCTCTGTCGTGGAGTGATATTCAAAGCTCAGGGTAGATATCCTATCTGAATAACCTGTGTTTGCCTTGAATGGCCTGTTGAACAGCATTGGCCAACGAACCTCCAGCCGGTTATTTCCATATTGATGATTTTGATTTTGTACCTTGCTGCTCTCTAACAAAGGTGATTTGCTCAGCATTGGGCCATGCTTGTGATAAAGTAAAATCGTCTTCACTTGGAAAATGCGGAAAGGTTGAATCTGGATTTATTACAAGATATGCAAATAATGTAAGCATACAAACATTAATAATAATAATATGCCATTTAGCAGATGCTTTTATCCAAAGCGACTTACAGTCATGCGTGCATACATTTTTGTGTATGGGTGGTCCCGGGGATCGAACCCACTACCCTGGCGTTACAAGCGCCGTGCTCTACCAGCTGAGCTACAGAGGACCACATTAATGAATGGAGATGATGGGTACACAGTCCACGGTGGTGAGTCCAAGTATCTCTGATCTGTATAGACATTGATGGAACATGGCTGATGAGGGCACTTAGATCAGAATGATGATTTCAGCATGGGTTACATCATGGAGCCGAGAGCCATTTGTGTCAAGAAAGCTAGGCCCTGTGTGCAAGGAAAATGACATCGAGGGCACATCGTTCTTCAACAAGACAGCATACAGGATAATCAAAACAGACCAAATGGGTTACACACAGGGAAACAGGCTTGGTCATTAATTGATTAAACAGTTCTGGTATTCTGCTTCAAAGACACAAAAGGCATTCCTTTACAATAAACTTGCTTGCCAATGCCGATTCCTGTACTTATTGCATCTGCAATAGTTTTGAGAACCTGGTCATGCCGCCAACACACTCCCACAGGCTTTGGGTTGCATCTCAAAATGTGCTTCAGCAATCGTCATCTGGAGCATAGCAGGCATGCTACAGACTCCAACTGAACAGGTTGGATAGGCTGCGTTGAACCTCACAAACTTCCTGGATATGGGACTTGATGCACTGTGGCCCCACTTCCATGAGACTTTCCTGTCAACTTCCACCAGGCTCCTTGCTTCCTCATACCCACTATTTGACATATCTTATCTCCCTCCACTGCTGCTCTTACTTTATCCTACACTAAAGGCCCTCTTTCCCTTGGCAGTCATATTTGGAGATAGGTTCCAAGACCAGCTCCTCCCCAGAGTCACTGCTGCCACAAGACTACTGTGGAGCATTCAGGTATGTATCCTCGCTCAGTTGCAAGTTTTTTCACACACAGGGTTACTCTGTTACACATGGAACAACATCACATGGATCCACAACAACAAGCAGCACTATCCAGGCTCCATGCAGGCTGCCATCCATTGCCATTAGCATTCTGGTCCGTGACATGAAAGCAAAGCTGCATTGTGCCACATTCAAGTTAATGTTGAGACTTAAATTCCTGACTTTTCCTCCATGTCTTCTTTAGAGAATAGAGAAAGGACAGCCCAAGCAACATTGTACTTTATATGTTTATTAGATTTTTTGCATTGTTTTAATTTATGTATTATGATATACACTATATTTACTTTAAGTGTATCACGTTTCAGGAGAAGACCCAGATGCAGACAGTGTCGAAGTAACAAAAGTGTATTACAAAAACAGGGGGCAGGCAAACGACAGGTCAAGGGCAGGCAGAGGTCAGTAATCCAGATCAGAGTCCAAAAGGTACAGAACGGCAGGCAGTCTCAGGGTCAGGGCAGGCAGAGGTCAATAATCCAGGGTGGTGTGACAAGGTACAGAACGGCAGTCAGGGTCAGGGTCAGGGCAGGCAGAATGGTCAAAACCGGGAAAACTAGAAAACCGGAACTTGACAAAGACAGGAGCAAGGGGAAAACCGCTGGTAGGCTTGACGAAACAAAACAAACTGGCAATAGACAAACAGAGAACACAGGTATAAATACACTGGGGATAACGGGGAAGATGGGTGACACCTGGAGGGGGGTGGAGACAATCACAAAGACAGGTGAAACAGATCAGGGTGTGACAAATTGTATATATTCCAGAATGTCTATTTATTACTCTAATGGTAACTCTATGTATATAACTCTATTAACATTATGACATTTTCGTAGAAAGATGTTAGATAACAAGGGAGTTTTAAGTACCATTTTAAAATGTTTCTTTAGTAACACAATTGCAACGTTGTTTGTAGATACATCACAACTCTCAAATAAACATTCCAAAATGTTCTTTGGATATTCACAAAGTAGTCTGACATTCTGTACATTTGAGGAACTTTTTGTGAACATTACAAATACTACTACAATGTCACCAAAGTGTCCTGACATTCAGAACGTCTAAAGTACTTATTTGGAACGTGGTCCTCTGTAGCTCAATTGGTAGAGCATGGCGCTTGTAACGCCAGGGTAGTGGGTTCCATCCCTGGGACCACCCATACGGAAAACATGTATGCACACATGACTGTAAGTCGCTTTGGATAAAAGCGTCTGCTAAATGGCTTATTATTATTATTATTATTATTATTATTATTATTATTATTATTATTATAAAGACAACGTTACAAGTGTACCACCACTTGACTTACAGACGACGTTCCAAAATGTATTTCTATCAGTCCGATTGTAACATTATATGAAGACAAACAATAGCTCTAAATCTAATGTTATGAAATGTTCCTAGGATATCACCAAAATAACATGATATTCAGAACCTTTCATGGACAACTAAGGAACGTTTCTAATGTTCCCATGATGTCTGTATAGCGACCGAATATTTATAACCTCTATAATACTTATTCGAAACGTTATGAATGTGCCTATAATGTCCCAAACGGGCTATGACATTCAGTATCTCTGGAAGACTTAAGGGGAACGTTACAAATGTCTCAGTTACGTCCCTTGTTAGCTGGGTAAATACACATTCATAAACGCTATACAGTACTAGTTGTAAACCGTGACAGAATGTATAAAATCATATCTAAAATCTGGAAATAAAATAGCACACTTACAGATGGGTAATGGAAAGGAAGAAGCCACTGCTCCAAAACCGCCATAAAAAAGCCAGACTACGGTTTGCAACTGCACATGGGGACAAAGATCGTACTTTTTGGAGAAATGTCCTCTGGTCTGATGAAGCAAAAATAGAACTGTTTGGCCATAATGACCATCGTTATGTTTGGAGGAAAAGGGGGGTTCCTTGCAAGCCGAAGAACACCATCCCAACCATGAAGCACGGGGGTGGCATCATCATGCTGTTGGGGTGATTTGCTGCAGGAGGGACTGGTGCACTTCACAAAATAGATGGCATCATGAGGAAGGAAAATTACGTGGATATATTTACATTTTACATGTTTTTTTTGTCATTTAGCAGACGCTCTTATCCAGAGCGACTTACAGGAGCAATTAGGGTTAAGTGCCTTGCTCAAGGGCACATCAACAGATTTTTTGACCTAGTCGGCTCGGGGATTAGAACCAGCGACCTTTCATATTGAAGCAACATCTCAAGACATCAGTCAGGAAGTTAAAGCAAATGGGTCTTATGTAGGAACATTTGAAATTGTGTTTTTTACATTGGATAAAAGCAGAAAATAGGATATCATACACTACAGTTGAGGAACAATGGGAAAGTAATTCTGCTTTGAAAGTTGATAAACTTGTAACCTCACTTTTGAGAAAATGGCCTTTGAATGTTTTGGTACACCCACTGGAGAGCTCTTCTTTGTCTACACCCATTCAGCATAGTTCACTCCCTCTTAAGCTATAGCCCCGCCCGTAAACTCAGAGCGTTGTCAGATTGTCCGTTCGTAAATTCAGAGCGTTTTGCTCTGGAAGCGTTCAGAGCGCACACTGGATGCTCTGGCCGAAGAGTAGGGTTGAGCCGAGCGTTCTGTCCTAAGAACAGCAGTCAAGCACCCAAGCCAACGTTGGCTAGCTTTCTAGCTACTTCCAGAGACAGCTCACTCTGACCATTTTATTTGCCCTAGCAGAGCTGGTTAGGCAGTTTTTATGTTGTCCAGAACGTTGGTGACTGCAATTGTGCTGCTGGCAACAATTTAATTACGCTTTTTTGCTAACATTTACTGACACCGGCCATATTCAACTGGTGTTGAGCATTTGTAAATTTGTCAGTTATTCTGCGCTCTGACACACTCAGACGAGAGTGCCCTGAAATTGGAGTAGATAGCCAGAGCGAATTTACCAGCTACGCCTATCAACAGTTGTCGCATTGACATCATGAACAGTCTATTGAAACGGTTACTTGCTTAGTGGAGTCTTTTGGTAAGACATGTAGCTAGCTAGCTGAACAATTAACCATAATCCAAAATCATGACGTTACTACCGTGCATGAATCTGCAGGTAGCTAACCAACCAGGTCCAATGTTAGCTAGCTAACATTAGGTTTTAGCTAACCAAGTAAATGGTTCTGAGATACGAATAATAAGATCATACACGTAACGTTAGCTAGCAAGCCAGCCAGCTAACGTTAGCTAGCTATCTAACAGTACACTTTAACTTGAAATTAAAACGACTTTCTGTCAAAATTAGAAACGTGTAATATCTGAAAATGTAGCTAGAGAGACTATCTTACCCATATGCATCATGGTTGGATGCTTCTCCCTGTCACGGATGCCATGGTTGCCCTTAGTTTGAAGATGTAATCCGGAGACAGGTGTTTTCTCCATCTCCTTAGCTATCAGACTCTAATTCCACTGATTTCAAAACTTTAGCCACTCTTTGCCTTGATGAAAGCTTTGCACACTCTTTGCATTCTCTCAACCGGCTTCATAGGGAATGCTTTTCCAACAGTCTTGAAGGAGTTCCCACATATGCTGAGCACTTGTTGACTGCTTTTCCTTTACTCTGCGGTCCAACTCATCCTAAACCATCTCAATTGGGTTGAGGTCGGGTGATCTGATGCAGCACTCCATCACTCTCCTTCTTGGTCAAATAGCCCTTACACAGCCTGGAGGTGTGTTTTGGGTCATTGTCCTGTTGAAAAACAAATGATATTCCCACTAAGCGCAAACCAGATGGGATGGCGTAACGCTGCAGAATGCTGTGGTAGCCATGCTGGTTAAGTGTGCCTTGAATTGTAAATAAATAACTGTCAATGTCACCAGCAAAGCACGCCCACACCATCACACCTCCTCCTCCATGCTTCACGGTGTGAACCACACATGCGGAGATCATCCGTCCACCTACTCTGTGTCTCACAAAGACACAGCGGTTGGAACCAAAAATCTCAAATTTGTACTCATCAGACCAAAGGACAGATTTCCACCGGTCTAATGTCCATTGCTCGTGTTTCTTGGCCCAAGCAAGTCTCTTCTTCTTATTGGTGTCCTTTAGTAGTGGTTTCTTTCAGCAATTCGACCATGAAGGCCTGATTCACACAGTCTCCTCTGAACAGTTGGTGTTGAGATTTGTCTGTTACTTGAACTCCGTGAAGCATTTATTTGGGCTGCAATCTGAGGTGCAGTTAACTTTAATGAACTTATTCTTTCCACAGAGGGTTCTACATCGAACCCAAAATGGTTCTACCTGGAACCAAAACGTGTTCTACTATGGGGACAGCCGAATAACCCTTTTCAGAATCCTTTTTTCTAAGAGTGTATCTAGTTGTTGTTGTTCTAATGCAATGTCCATGTTAGAGCTACACACAACATGATGATCATGTAGCCAAGCATCTGAAGACCAGCAAGGAGGACAAAAGCCTGCTTTGGTTGAGCAAGCTACAACAATAAAAACTAGCTATATCAGATAGACATGTTCAGGAAAAGCAGGGAGAGAGCACGCTAGTAGTAGTAACATTATTATTTGAAACCACCACATGTGCATAATCTGTATCTGTGTTATATTTCAGCAATAAGGCACCTCAGGGGTTTGTGGTATATGGCCAATATACCACGGCTAAGGGCTGTTCTTAAGCACGACGCAACGTGGAGTGCCTGGATAAAGCCCTTAGCCGTGGTATATTGGCCATTGACCACAAACCCCCAAGGTGCCTTATTGCTATTAAAAACTGGTTACCAACGGAATTACAACAGTAGACAAGTAATATTGACTCATACCCGTGGTATACGGTCTGATATACGACGGCTTTCAGCCAATCAGCATTCAGGGCTTAATAAACCGGTTTATAATCGTTTTTAATATTTGTATCTATTTGTACTGAATTGCAATCTGTCTCATGTTGTACCGATCATCAAGATGAACAAGACTGAATTCTGTTGAATTGTCAACTGGACTAAATTCTTATTAGGAAGATGGTGCTGTTCAGAATGACGTGTTCATGACTGTTGATGTTCACAGGACTCTCCTAATGCTATGTTGAATGAGCACCACGGATGAAGGAGGGGGAGGAAAACTGACAGCTTCTTTCACCAAGCCATCCAATGTTTTCTTCATGAACAATTGTTACATCTTCTGAAATAAATACAGAATTATTTTAGTTAATTCTGTTTCTAATGTTTTTTATGCTGGTTGTGACTAATTTAGCAGGTCTATAGTATAATGTATTGATTTGAAATGTTTATTAAATATCTATTCAGTCACAACTCACTTTTGTTATTTTATGTTGGTGTTTTTAAAGTTTGCTAAAATTATGTATGTTTTGTACTGTTAGTTTTTACATGCTGAAACAGTCTCATTAGTTTTGGGCTAGACTATGATCTGCAAATGTCTACAAGCCTTTTTTAAAAGTTATTGATTAATGAAATTAGCACTGTTTCTGATAGTTTGTTGCTACTGTCTGGTGAGGAAGTGGGCGATATGGAATACATCGGAGGAGGAAGGGAGAATTAATGAGAAATCAGAACTTGGACAATGTCAGGGAATAAGCAGGTAAATGTACAGCCTATCAATGACAAAATAAATGGTGCAGAGATGTAGCCTTAATATAACATTAGATATTTGCATGTTATTTTACCAGACGCTCTTATCCAGAGCGACTTACAGTTAGTGAGTGCATACATTTTCATACTGGCCCCCCGTGGGAAACAAACCCACAACCCTGGCGTTGCAAGCGCCATGCTCTACCAACTGAGCTACAGGGGACGTTATATACTGGACAGAGGGCTAGCGAGCTATTTTCAAAACATTGGATTACCAACTTGAGCTATGACGTCTCAGTTTGCAGCACGTTTTCACATGGACGTATATACACAAAAATATAAATGCAACATGTAAAGTGTTGGTCCCATGTTTCATGAATTAAAAGATCCCAGACATTTTCCATACGCACAAAAAGCTTATTTCTCTCAAATGTTGTGCACCCTGGTCCTTCCACCGCTGCCTCCTTAACAGTTTATATATTCCTTTTAAGAAAACATATTTTAATCCAGCCTTTGTGGTTTGGAAAGTGTAGTGACTATTATTGCTTTAATTTATTTATCAAACAGATGGGGTTTTGGAAAAGTAGGTACTTTTCTCTAAACAACCCCATCGGGTGGATGGTGTGTGTCATTAAAATTTGTTTTCACATGGACGTACAGCTTGATACTTCAGACAAGGAAAAATTATGGATAGCTAGTTAAAATGAAAAAAGATCAACTCAAATCTTGGCATGGAGCTCTAGAATTGCATTGTTGACATCACCGGGAGTCTGTGTAAATTCGTCAGTCAGTCATTCAATTAGTCAGCTAACCACTAGGACACTTTTATGATATCAATGACAATAGACTTTGATTGTATTGCTCACATTATACAGAAACTGAATGGATATAAAACACACTTAGAGCAAAATATAGACTACACAATGCAGGACAAGGACAAACATGATGCATACCTTTTCTTCTTAATTTGAGTCACTGTAAGCATCCCAAATTTGTTTAACTTATTTGTCCACTTTGGGGTGGCAACGTTTTATGATTTTCACGAAGGTCCATGTCTCTGGGTCATATTCTGGTATGGTAACCACTTATGGGAGGTAGCTAAATTATTATAATATATTTTTTTATTGTTTCACTCACATGCACTGTTGGAGCTCGGAGCTTAAGTATTTCACTGTACGCTGCAACTACACCTGAGACCCTGTGCATGTTACTAATCTAAATGTGGTTATCACTGGCATTGGTTATTTGGGTCAAGAGGATAGAGGGTATGAAATGTAATTTTGTATTATCAGGGAACAATTGTTGTAAAATAAAATATTATTGGTCACTTGTGCCGAATACGACAGGTGTAGACTTTACTGTGAAATGCTTACTTACGAGCCCATTTCCCACAAAGGCAGAGATAAAAAGTAAGAAAAAGATTTGCTAAATAAAAAACGAAATAGTAACACAATAAAAACAATAACGAGGTATATACAAGGAGTACCAGTACCAAAATGAGGCAATTTGTGATACAACACAAATTAAGATATTAAATAATTGAAATGTTAATGGGGGTCAAAAGTCATACCTGTATGCATTTTGGGATATATTGAGACAGAATGGGGCTTCCCGAGTGGCGCAGCGGTCTAAGGCACTGCAGTGCTTGAGGCGTCACTACAGATATGGGTTCGATCCCGGGCTGTGTCGCAGCCGGCCGCAACCGGGAGACCCATGAGGCGACGCACAATTGGCCAAGCGTCATCTAGGTTAGGGGAGGGTTTGGCCGGTCCGGGATGTCCTTGTCCCATCGCGCTCTAGCGACTCCTGTGGTGGGACGGGCGCATGCACGCTGACACGGTCGCCAGTTGTACGGTGTTTCCTCAGACACATTGGTGCAGCTGGCTTCCGGGTTAAGCGAGCAGTGTGTCAAGAAGCAGTGCGGCTTGGCAGGTTCGTGTTTCAGAGGACGCATGGCTCTCGACCTGCACCTCTCCCGAGTCCGTACGGGAGTTGCAGCGATGGGACAAGACTGTAACTACCAATTGGATATCACGAAAAAGGGTGTAAAAAAAAATATATTGAGACAGAATGGCCAGTATTGGGATGTGCTTCATTATCACATGGTACCCTAGATGACAACTACACCAAATGTCCCACAGAACAAGGAGACCCATTGGAAAAGTTTCATAGAATCATCATAGATTTAGTGTAAAATAAGTTGGCCAACTTTAATTTCAATGTGGAGGAACTGAATTGATTTTTCAATGCCATAAAGGAATAGATATTTGTGTAATAAGACCAACAAAGGCTGAAAATGTGTTAATGTGAGGAAAATGCTAAAAGATAGCCCAGAGATGTGAGTTATATATATTTAGCTAAATGTTACCAGAGCGTCTGCTAAATTACAAAAATGTAAATGTAATAATGTTACAGCCTTGTTCTAAAATTGATTAAATAAATAAAAATTCTCAGCAATCTACACACAATACCCCATAATGACAAAGTGAAAACAGGTTTTTAGAAAAAGTAAAATTTTTGCTGTGAGACTCGAAATTGAGCTCAGGTGCTTCCTGTTTCCATTGATCATCCTTGAGATGTTTCTACAACTTGATTGGAGTCCACCTGTGGTGAATTCAATTGATTGGACATGATTTGGAAAGGCACACACCTGTCTATATAAGGTCCCACAGTTGACAGTGTATGTCAGAGCAAAAACCAAGCCATGAGGTCGAAGGAATTGTCCGTAGAGCTCTGAGACAGGATTGTGTCGAGGTACCAAAATATTTCTGCAGCATTGAAGGTCCCCAAGAACACAGTGGCCTCCATCATTCTTAAATGGAAGACGTTTGGAACCAAGAACCTGATGGTCACTCTGACAGAGCTCTAGAGTTCCTCTGTGGAGATAGGACAACAGCAGCACTCCACCAATCAGGCCTTTATGCTGGAGTGGAGGCCACTCCTCAGTAAAAGGCATATGACAGCCCGCTTGGAGTTTGCCAAAAGGCACCTAAAGACTCTCAGATCATGAGAAACAAGATTCTCTGGTCTGATGAAACCAAGATTGAACTCTTTGGCCTGAATGCCAAGCGTCACATCTGGAGGAAACCTGGCACCATCCCTACGGTGAAGCATGGTGGTGGCAGCATCATGCTGTGGGGATGTTTTTCAGCGTTAGGGACTGGGCGACTAGTCAGGATCGAGGCAAAGCTGAACGGAGCAAAGTACAGAGAGATCCTTGATGAAAACCTGCTCCGGAGCGCTCAGGACCTTCCAACAGGACAATGACCCTAAGCACACAGCCAAGACAACACATGAGTGGCTTCGGGACAAGTCTCTGAATGTACTTGAGTGGCCCAGCCAGAGCCCGGACTTGGACCCGATTGAACATGTCTGGAGAGACCTGAAAATAGCTGTACAGCAATGCTCCCCATTCAACCTGACAGAGCTTGAGAGGATCTGCAGAGAGCAATGGGAGAAACTCCCCAAATACAGGTGTGCCAAGCTTGTAGCGTCATACCCAAGAAGACTCGAGGCTGTAATCGCTGCCAAAGGTGCTTCAACAAAGTACTGAGTAAAGGGTCTGAATACTTATTTAAATGTCATATTTCCGTTTTTTTTTTTATACATTTGCGAATAGTTTTTGCTTTGTCATTATGGGGTAATTTAATCAATTTTAGAATAAGACTGTAAAGTCACAAAATGTGGAAAAAGTCAAGGGGTCTGAATACTTTCCAAATGCAATGTAGTTACTGCAGATTGGACGGCGGTACACCACTGCCACCAGCCTGTACCGTTGACACCAGGTAGGATGGGTTCATGGACTAATGCTGCTTATGCCAAATCCTGACTCTGCCACCAGCATGACACAACAGGAACCGAGATTCGTCAGACCAGGCAATGTTTTTCCACTGCTCAATTGTCCAGTGTTGGTGATCGCGTGCCCACTTGAGCCGCTTCTTCTTGATTTTAGCTGATAGGAGTGGAACCCGGTGTGGTCATCTGCTGCAATAGCAGCTCCTGTAGCTCAGTTGGTAGAGCATGGCGCTTGCAACGCCAGGGTTGTGGGTTCGATTCCCACAGGGGGCCAGTATGAAAAATGTATGCACTCACTAACTGTAAGTCGCTCTAGATAAGAGTGTCTGCTAAATGACTTAAATGTAAATCTGTGACAAGGATTGACGAGTTGTGTGTTTCGAGATGCTGTTCTGCACACCACTGTTGTACTGCGCTGTTATTTGTCAATTTTCGTGAACAGGTTGGTGTACCTATTAAACTGAGTGTATATGTCAGGCAGCGGGAGAGTTTTACCAGGATTTAGGGAGAAAGGGGGAAAGGGATGAAGTGAGGGAGGGAGACTGTTGTTGAGAAAATAAGATAGTTAAAGAGACAGTGTTCAACAGGAATCTGTGTGTGTCCTCACCTAGAGGCTGCAGAGTACTTTATACTTAAAAACATGCACAGACACACACATCATTTAGCAGACGCTCTTATCCAGAGCCTTCCTAATTGACCTGGCCCAGGTATCCTGGATGGATATAGATCTCATTCCGTCAGTAGAGGATGCCTGGTTGTTCCTTAAAAGTAATTTCCTCTCAATCTTAAATAAACATGCCCCATTCAAAAAATACAGAACTAAGAACCGATATAGCCCCTGGTTCTCCTCAGACTTGACTGCCCTTGACCAGCACAAAAACATCCTGTGGCGTACAGCATTAGCATCAAAAAGCCCCCGCGATATGCAACTTTTCAGGGAAGTTAGGAACCAATATACACAAGCAGTCAGGAAAGCAAAGGCTAACTTTTTCAAACAGAAATTTGCATCCTGTAGCACTAACTCCAAAAAGTTTTGGGACACTGTAAAGTCCATGGAGAATAAGAGCACTTCCTCCCAGCTGCCCACTGCACTGAGGCTAGGAAACACTATCTCCACCGATAAATCTACAATAATCGAGAATTTCAACAAGCATTTTGCTACAGCTGGCCATGCTTTCCATCTGGCTACCACTAACCCGGCCACCAACTCTGCACCCTCTGCTGCAACTTGCCCATGCCCCCCCCGCTTCTCCTTCACACAAATTCAGACAGCTGATGTTTTGAAAGCGCTGCAAAATCTGGACCCCTACAAATCAGCTGGGCTAGACAATCTGGACCCTTTCTTCCTAAAACTAGCCGCCGAAATTGTCGCAACCCCTATTACTAGTCTGTTCAACCTCTCTTTCATAACGTCTGAGATCCCCAGAGATTGGAAAGCTGCCGCGGTCATCCCCCTCTTCAAAGGGGGTGACACTCTAGATCCAAACTGCTACAGACCTATATCCATCCTGCCCTGCCTTTCGAAAGTATTCGAAAGCCAAGTTAATAAACAGATCATCGACCATTTCGAATACCACCGTACCTTCTCCGCTATGCAATCCGGTTTCCGAGCTGGTCACGGGTGCACTTCAGCCACGCTCAAGGTCCTAAACGATATTATAACCGCGATTGATAATAGACAGTACTGTGCAGCCGTCTTCATCGACCTGGCCAAGGCTTTCGACTCTGTCAACCACCGCATTCTTATTGGCAGACTAAATAGCCTTGGTTTCTCAAATGACTGCCTCGCCTGGTTCACCAACTACTTCTCAGATAGAGTTCAGTGTGTCAAATCGGAGGGCCTGTTGTCTGGACCTATGGCAGTCTCTATGGGGGTGCCACAGGGTTCAATTCTTGGGCCGACACTTTTCTCAGTGTATATCAATCAAATTGGATGTAGTCTATCACAGTGCCATCCGTTTTGTCTCCAAAGCCCCATACACTACCCACCACTGTGACCTGTACGCTCTTGTTGGCTGGTCCTCACTACAGCCTGTCAACTATGCCTCTGCCTATCCCTGTTCTCTCCTCTCTGCACAGGCTACACAAACGCACCACACCGCGTGGCTGCTGCCTCTCTAACCTGGTGGTCCCTGCACGCACCACCCACGTGGAGTTCCAGGTCGCAGGCAGCCTCTGGAACTGCCGTTCTGCTGCCAACAAAGCTGACTTCATCCCAGCCTATGCCAACCTCCAGTCCCTCGACTTCCTGGCGCTGACGGAAACATGGATCACCACTGAAAACACTGCTACTCCTACTGCTCTCTCCTCGTCTGACCATGTGTTCTCGCATACCCCGAGAGCATCTGGTCAGAGGGGTGGTGGTACAGGAATCCTCATTTCTCCCAAGTGGACATTCTCAATTTTTCCCCTAACCCATCTGTCTATCTCCTCATTTGAATTCCATGCTGTCACAGTCACTAGCCCATTTAAGCTTAATATCCTTGTCATCTATCGCCCTCCAGGTTCCCTTGGAGAGTTCATCAATGAGCTCGACGCCTTGATAAGTTCCTTCCCTGAGGATGGCTCACCCCTCACAGTTTTGGGGGATTTCAACCTCCCTATGTCCACATTTGACTCATTTCTCTCTGCCTCCTTCTTTCCACTCCTCTCCTCTTTTGACCTCACCCTCTCACCGTCCCCCCCTACTCACAAGGCAGGCAATACGCTTGACCTCATCTTCACTAGATGCTGCTCCTCTACTAATCTCACTGCAACTCCCCTCCATGTCTCCGACCACTACTTTGTTTCCTTTTCTCTCTCGCTCTCCTCCCACACTACTCACTCTGCCCCTACACAGATGGTAATGCGCCGCCGCAACCTTCGCTCTCTCTCTCTCCCACTACTCTCTCCTCTTCCATCCTATCATCTCTTCCCTCTGCTCAATCCTTCTCCCTCCAATCTCCTGATTCTGCCTCCTCAACCCTCCTCTCCTCCCTTTCTGCATCCTTTGACTCTCTGTGTCCCCTATCCTCCCGGCCGGCTCGGTCCTCCCCTCCAGCTCCGTGGCTTGATGACTCATTGCGAGCTCACAGAACAGAGCTCCGGGCAGCGGAGCGGAAATGGAAGAAAACTAAACTCCCTGCCGACCTGGCATCTTTTCACTCCCTCCTCTCTACATTTTCTTCATCTGTTTCTGCTGCTAAAGCCACCTTCTACCACTCTAAATTCCAAGCATCTGCCTCTAACCCTAGGAAGCTCTTTGCCACATTTTCCTCCCTCCTGAATCCTCCCCCCCCCCCACCCCTCCTCTCTCTCTGTGGATGACTTCGTCAACCACTTTGAAAAGAAGGTTGACGACATCCGATCCTCGTTTGTTAAGTCTAATGACACTGCTGGTCCTGCTCACACTGCCCTACCCTATGCTTTGACTTCTTTCTCCCCTCTCTCTCCAGATAAAATCCTGCGACTTGTGACTGCAGGCCGCCCAACAACCTGCCCGCTTGACCCCATCCCCTCCTCCCTTCTCCAGACCATCTCCGGTGACCTTCTCCCCTACCTCACCTCGCTGATCAACTCATCCTTGACCGCTGGCCATGTCCCTTCCGTCTTCAAGAGAGCGAGAGTTGCTCCCCTTCTCAAAAAACCAACACTCGACCCCACTGATGTCAACAACTACAGACCAGTATCCCTTCTTTCTTTTCTTTCCAAAACTATTGAGCGTGCCGTCTTTAGCCAACTCTCTTGCTATCTCTCTCAGAATGACCTTCTTGATCCAAACCAATCAGGTTTCAGGACTGGTCATTGAACTGAGACTGCTCTTCTCTGTGTCACGGAGACTCTCCGCACTGCTAAAGCTAACTCTCTCTCCTCTGCTCTTGTCCTTCTAGACCTGTCTGCTGCCTTTGATACTGTGAACCATCAGATCCTCCTCTCCACCCTCTCCGAGCTGGGCATTTCCGGCGCGGCTCACTCCTGGATTGCGTCCTACCTGACCGGTCGCTCCTACCAAGTGGCGTGGCGAGAAGCTGTCTCCGCACCACGTGCTCTCACCACTGGTGTCCCCCAGGGCTCAGTTCTAGGCCCTCTCCTTTTCTCCCTATACACCAAGTCACTTGGCTCTGTCATATCCTCACATGGCCTTTCATATCATTGCTACGCTGACGATACACAACTAATCTTCTCCTTTCCCCCTTCTGATAACCAGGTGGCGAATCGCATCTCTGCATGTCTGGCAGACATATCAGTATGGATGACGGATCACCACCTCAAGCTGAACCCTGGCAAGACGGAGCTGCTCTTCCTCCCGGGGAAGGACTGCCCGTTCCATGATCTCGCCATCACGGTTGACAACTCCGCTGTGTCCTCCTCCCAGAGTGCGAAGAGCCTAGGCGTGACCCTGGACAACACCCTGTCGTTCTCCGCCAACATCAAGGCGGTGACCCGATCCTGCAGGTTCATGCTCTACAACATTCGGAGAGTACGACCCTGCCTTACACAGGAAGCGGCACAGGTCCTAATCCAGGCACTTGTCATCTCCCGTCTGGACTATTGCAACTCGCTGTTGGCTGGCCTCCCTGCCTGTGCCATTAAACCCCTACAACTCATCCAGAATGCCGCAGCCCGTCTGGTGTTCAACCTTCCCAAGTTCTCTCACGTCACCCCCCTCCTCCGCACACTCCACTGGCTTCCAGTTGAAGCTCGCATCCGCTACAAGACCATGGTGCTTGCCTATGGAGCAGTGAGGGGAACGGCACCTCTGTACCTTCAGGCTCTGATCAGTCCCTACACCCAAACGAGGGCATTGCGTTCATCCACCTCTGGCCTGCTGGCTCCCCTTCCTCTGCGGAAGCATAGTTCCCGCTCAGCCCAGGCAAAACTGTTCGCTGCTCTGGCACCCCAATGGTGGAACAAGCTCCCTCACGACGCCAGGACAGCGGAGTCACTCACCACCTTCCGGAGACATTTGAAACCCCACCTCTTTAAGGAATACCTGGGATAGGATAAAGTAATCCTTCTAACCCCCCCCCCCCCCCCAAATTGTAAAGTGGTTATCCCACTGGCTATAGGGTAAACGCACCAATTTGTGAGTCGCTCTGGCTAAGAGCGTCTGCTAAATGACGTTAATGTGCCCTTGAGCAAGGCACTTAACCCTAATTGCTCCTGTAAGTCGCTCTGGATAAGAGCGTCTGCTAAATGACTAAAATGTAAATGTAAATGTATGTTCGTCGTCAAACCCACTGGCTCCAGGCCATCTATAAATCACTGCTAGGCAAATCCCCGCCTTATCTTAGCTCATTGGTCACCATAGCAGCACCCACCCGTAGTCTGCGCTCCAGCAGGTATATCTCACTGGTCATTCCCAAAGCCAACACCTCCTTTGGCCGCCATTCCTTCCAGTTCTCTGCTGCCAATGACTGGAACGAATTGCAAAAATCTCTGAAGCTGGAGACTCTTATCTCCCTCAATAACTTTAAGCATCAGTTGTCAGAGCACCTTACCGATCACTGCACCTGTACACAGCCCATCTGAAATTAGCCCACCCAACTACCTCATCCCTATATTGTTATTTAATTTGCTCTTTTGCACCCCAGTATCTCTATTTGCACATAATCTCTTGCACATCTAGCATTCCAGTGTTAATACTATTGTAATTATTCTGCACTATAGCCTATTTATTGCCTTACCTCCATAACTTGCTACATTTGCACACACTGTATATATATTTTCTGTTGTATTTCTGACTTTATGTTTTTTTTTACCCCATATGTAACTCTGTGTTGTTTTTGTTGCACTACTTTGCTTTGTCTTGGCCAGGTCGCAGTTGTAAATGAGAACCTGTTCTCAACTGGCTTACCTGGTTAAATAAAGGTGAAATAAAATAAAATAAAAAAAAAGAGCGACTTACAGTAAGTAGTGAGTACATACATTTTTCATACTGGTCCCCCGTGGGTATTGAACCAACAGCTCTGGCGTTTCAAGTGCCATGCTACACACACACACACACACACACACACACACAAAAGCTAAGTAAATGGAAAAATACTCTTATTGCAATGTGGGTGGCTCTTAGAAAGAGCCTTTGGTTGTGCGTAGTGTAGTCTATGCACAAGGTGTTGCCAGGGAACAGCACCCTCCTCAACGAAGTAGGAGGTGAAGGTCTCCCGCACACAGATGGCCTCCCATGCTGCGTTGTTGGCCTCCATCCTGGCAACATCCTGCAGAGTCCCCTCCTGGTCCTCGTGTCCATCCTCATGAAATTATGCAGGACACAGGTAGCCTTCACACACGCCTCTCTGTTAGCAGGATGGATCCCGATGACTCGCCAGTACATTGTGTGAGAAAGATCACGTATTTACCTGATTTGTTTAATATTAATAGTTAACAATTAATATGCTTAACAATAGTAGAGACATTTCTTAACTACCAATGCTGTGCTTTTCATAAGGATGGTTCCCTCTAGCTCCCTGCAGCTGGTCTGGGCGTGTAGTCAACGACATGGGATAGAGATAAACTTGAGGAACAGATAGACCTGTATTGTTTCAATTTCTCGTTGCTTCTGAGTAACCTGGTCACACGGCATAAGACAAAGAGCCTCAGAGTGACAACAGTTGTTCAGTTCATCCTGTCTTTTACTATCTTCCAAGAGCACAGCTCTGTGGAGATATGAGCAGTAACGGAACTAAGGTTATCACTTGTTTGTGCGCTATGACCCGATACACATAGCCACAAGAAGAAAACAAGGTAGCTCCTGATCTGCCGGGGAGAGGTGGAACCAGCATTTCCTGTTCGTTGAGCTCTCACTCTATTCACTTGGTGTGGGTATTGTGACCAGCTCTCTTATCGATACGTTTTTAATAAAGTTAATATTGTGATTGGTGATTGACCTTGTCTCTCTCCTCATTATTGATTAAAATATCATTCATTGGAACCTCTACATCTGCAGACAGGCTTTCACAGCTCTCTGTATCTGAGGACAGAAAACATTACAATGAAACAGACTTCATTATACTCAAATTAGACAGCATTGAATAATATGTTGCTATTATCTCTGTCCTCAGTTTTTCTACACAAAGGCACCTGCCCTATCCAGAGAAGCCTACTCTCTCCCTTCTTTGACAGTTGGAGCTGCTAATTTGACATTTTAGTCATTTAGCAGACGCTCTTATCCAGAGCAACTTACAGTTAGTGAGTACATACATTTTCATACTTTTTCATACTGGCCCCCCGCTAGCTGTTAGCTAGCGACCTACAAATGCATTTGGAGTATGTGTTTTTAATTTACAATAATAAATATATCAAGATAGCTAGATAATATGAAGTTAGGTAGCTGGTGATATTTAATTCACTTAGCTAGCTAGCTATACAGTATGTAAAGTTGGCTAGATAGCTAGCTAGCTACATTAGCTTGAGCTCATTTGAGTTATCTTGCACACTACTCGTTTAACATTTTCTAAATGTATTTACTTACTTGAATAGGTTCTCCCAGCCATGTGGACGATTGGAGACAGGGCAACAGTTTGTTTGTCACCAGAGCGGTTTAGAGCATATTACTACTTATGACTGTAAGTCGCTTTGGATAAAAGCGTCTGCTAAATGGCATATTATTATTATTATTATTATTATTATTATTACCTGTGAATAAATTCATGAAACGGAGAACGAATGAAACTATTTACCCATTTAATCACCAGATCTTCATACAAACTTGCTATACCAAATGCTTTAAGTGGACATCCATAGTTAACACAAGAGATCCATATAGCACATTGGGGGCAATGAAACAACGGAAGCCCATTCATTTTCAATGAAGGAAGCGAAGTGGGCAGGGGACCGTTGGGCGATGTGAGCATGGGTGAGGGAGCGTGAACAGGGCGGGACCAAAGTTGGGGAAAGTTGAACTTTTGCTGTGTACTCTGCGACATCGCGTTGCTTTTGACCAATCGAAACTCACTATAGTTTCCAGCCGCTATTGGATCGGCTGTTGATACCTAGCACTACCTAGCCTGCTTGCTAGCACCAACATGAGGGTCAAATCAATTTTGGCCATCCAAATTTACACTTTAAAAGGATCTCGGGCTTTAGCTTTAATATCCGCAGCTCCTGCGCCGCAGCCATATAGTCCTACCGTGTCGGTGTGGGTTCGATTCCGGTCCACACCCTTCTGGCACAAATAGCTCAATACCCCCGATTTACTTCATTTAGTTACACATTTAAAATATGGACAGTCCAGGGATATTTTACACCCGATCTTGATAAGAAATGACCATACCAGACACTTTTCGATAACATAAATAGGAAACAAATAAAACAACAACAGGATGCTTCACTAACATTAGTTTCCATTCATACAAAGTATTGAGTAAATTGCCACAGTAGATTAGGAAATACTTTATTTCTATTGTATGGAATGCTTGTCAAATAGATAAATCTCCCTTAGTTTGTTAAAAAATTACACATTTGTTCCGACGACAATACCAACCAGAGGGCAAGCAAGACTAAGGCAGAGAGGAAGAGGCGAAGTGAGACGGCTCACTCTCGTCAAAATATGTCCAGAATAAGCCCAATGTGTTTCCATGGGCTTAATATGCAGACCTAAGCTTGTCACCTGCCTTCCTGCCTTTGGGACGATTCCCATTGTTAGGGCAGAAACATGAGCATCTCGTCATTATATACAGATCTCTGTTTAAGGTAACACTGACATCCTCTTTTAGGGCACGGTAATGAGGTGACCAATAATGGTTGCAATTGAAATCAGCTGTGCAGGTGAATTTAGCACATAATCTAGTGCTATCCATTGGTTGCAATAGGCCCCTTGTTATTTGATTACATTCCAATAGGCTACATTCTGTAGGCTACTCGTTAGCCTATTCATTGTCACATCATGAAAGGTGTGAAAAATTATAATAGGCTACTGTTTGTGTTTCCCTGGCTGAGTTGATGAGCTGATTTGGGCCATCAGTTGATTTACAGATGTAGGCCTAAGGTAGAATGATAAACTTTTCTCCAGTGTGGATGCTCGCCCAGGTTTTATAGTTAGGCTATGTATAATTCGCAGAGGTGGGTAGAGTAGTGAAAATATGTACTTAAGAAGTATTGTTACTTAGATTGTAATTTACTCAAGTAAAAGTACATGTTGCCCTCTTAAGAAACTACTCAAGTAAGAGTAAAAAATATCCGGTCAGAAAACTACTTAAGTACTAGTTACAAATGTAGTTTGGTAATTTTTTACACCTTATGGTAAACTGTGACAGCAAACAAAAAGGACAACAACTTTGTGCAATTTATTTGACATTAAATTATTATTTAAGCCTGCCAGCACCATCTTGCAGATGTCCTCCAGCACAGAAGACTGACATCAAACAAAGTCTGTAGCCTGTACAGTTTCAATTACGGTCTTATTCAAAGTTGACTTAAAACCTTGTACTGCAGTGGGCTGAATCAGAGTCACACAGAGTGTTTCTTGGTAGACTTAAACAAATGTACTTTGAAACAAAAGTATACACCTCACACACATGGTAATGGGCTTTAAAAAAAGAAGATGCCTGTACCATGTCAGATATAGAGTTGAAATGTATTACATTTTAAGTTTGCATCCCAATATTACACTTTATATACATCACAGAAGACTGAAATACATTACATGACCAAAAGTATGTGGACACCTGCTCATCGAACATCTCATTCCAAAATCATGGGCATTAATATGGAGTTGGTCCCCCCTTTACCTGATGGTGAAGCGTGATTCATCACTCCAGAGAACGCGTTTCCACTGCTCCAGAGTCCAATGGCGGCGAGCTTTACACCACTCCAGTCAACGCTTGGCATTGTGCATGGTGATCTTAGGCTTGTGTGTGGCTGCTCGGCCATGGAAACCCATTTAATGAAGCTCCCGACGAACAGTTATTGTGCTAACGTTGCTTCCAGAGGCAGTTTGAAACTCGGTAGTGAGTGTTGCAACCGAGGACAGATGATTTTTATGCGCTACATGCTTCAGTACTCGCCGGTCCTGTTCTGTGAGCTTGTGTGGCCTACCACTTCACGGCTGAGCTGTTGTTGCTCCTAGATGTTTCCACTTCACAACAACAGCACTTACAGTTGAACGGGGCAGCTCTAGCAGGGCAGAAATCTTACGAACTGACTTGTTGGAAAGGTGACATCCTATGATGGTGCCATGTTGAAAGTCACTGAGTTCTTCAGTAAGGCCATTCTACTGCCAATGTTTGTCTATGGAGATTGTATGGCTGTATGCTCGATTTTATACACCTGTCAGCAACGGGTGTGGCTGAAATAGCCGAATCCACTAATTTGAAGGGGTGTCCACATAATTTGGTATATATAGTGTGTAACAAAACTGTTTGACTTAGAAACATTGGATTTTTGTCGTATATTCTTTACAAATATTTGTTAATTATGAAATTATGAAACATATTAATAACATTCCACCCATGAGGCCACTAGGTCATTTGACTGCAGGAAAGGGCTACTATCTATTAATTTGCTAAATTTCATAAAAAGTTAAATGGTAATCGAGACATTGGAATCATTTTACTATTTCAATAGCATTTTAACCTTTATTTAACTAGGCAAGTCAGTTAAGAATAAATTCTTATTTACAATAACGGCCTACACCGGCCAAACCCGGACGACGCTGGGCCAATTGTGCGCCGCCCTATGGGACTCCCAATGACGGCCGGTTGGGATACAGCCTGGAATCGAACCAGGGGGTCTGTAGTGACACCTCAAGCACTGAGATGCAGTGCCTTAGACCGCTGCGCCACTCGGGAGCCCATTAATGAAAATGTATTTCACAATATAATTTCAAGTACATGTGATGGTGAATGCGTACTAAAAAGATTTACACCAAGTTTGATGTTTCAGTTTTCACTCAGAATGAAATATTAAGGAGGATCAGGTAAGTGTTACAACAGTCAAACAACAATGAATATCGAAATGCCACTATCAACCATGTTACTAGTATGCAAATCCGACACATTTCAGCATGGAATTGAACATCAAGGTCGAAGAATCATATAAGTAATAAATAATCAAACAGTGCAGATATCAATTGCTATAGTAAACTCAATCTTCTTTTTCCTGCCAAGGTGGGATTTACTGGTCATGTCTAAATGGGATACAGCTTTTGTCTAATTTACTTTTTTATGTTGCATTTTAGGTAACCCTAAACCTTTTCCTAACCTTAACCTACTCCTCCTAACCTGCTACGTTAATTCTCCTAACCTGCTGCGTAAGTTCTCCTATCCCTTCTAGACAAAACCAGATGTACCCTCCTCTTCCGAACCTCTTCTTTCCACTTTGAAGGGTATTTTATATTGTTGACTGGCCCATTCTCCTCCCCCTTGGGTGTGCCGCTACAAGCTGTAAATAAAGGCACAAAAAACTTGATTTCTAGCTAGTATATGGCACAAAAAGCTTACTGAGATAATACACAGACTGTATGACACACACAGAGTGAGAGAGAGCAATGGAGTGGGAGGATGCTGCTCTGGACTGACCTGTTGGTCTAGCTAACATTAGCTAGTTTAGCCAGCTTATCTAGTGGCAACCTAGTTAACTATTGCGTCACACATCTGATAAATCTGTTCACTCTTTATGCCAATGACAAGGTGGCTCAGCCTGGTCTCATAGACTAGATGTAACATACTAAAGGTAAATAAATAAATCCGGGAGACTCAAATTAGTATGACATGTTACGTTTGGTATGGTTACATAAGACAGATGGTTACTTAAGGCAAAAACGAATGTAGGGTGGTTAGCCAACTGGCCGCCACCTAGCTAACCCTTCATACATTTTGCAAATTCCATAAACTACTGTTGAATACGTTTTCAGTTGTTCTATAGCATTCTACCATGCTTTATTGACACATTTTCTCATATGGTGTGTTTTTCTTCCCTAGGCCTATAGGCCTAATCAATTATCTGTCATGTGTGTTATTAACCTGTTAAAAGCAGTGGTGTAAAGTAATTAAGTTAAAAATACTTTGAAGTACTACTTAAGTAGTTTTTTTGGGTATCTGTACTTTACTTTATTATTTACATTACTGACAAATTTTACTCTACTACATTCCTAAAGAAAATATGTACTTTTTACTCCCATACATTTTCCCTGACACCCAAAAATACTCTGTACATTTCGAATGCTCAGGCAAGACAGCAACATGGTCCAATCCATGCACCTTTCAATATAACATGTTGTCATCCCTTCTGCCTCTGATCTGGAGGACTCACTAAACACAAATATTGCGTTTGTAAATTATGTCTGAGTGTTGGAGTGTGCCCCTGGCTGTAAAATAAAACATAAATAATTTGCTGTATAGCATTTACTTTTACTTTTTACTTTTACTCAAGTATGACAATGGAGTACTTTTTCCACACCTGTACTTAAGTACATTTAAAACCAGATACTTTTAGACTTTTACTCAAGTAGTATTTTACTGGGTGATTTACAGTGGGTATAGAAAGTCACCACCCCCTTTCAAAATGTTCACCTTTTGTTGCCTTACAGCATGAAATGAAAACACATAAAATCAGACTTTTTCCAGCTTTATTTACATACAGTAACCCACAATATCCAAGTAATTTTTTTTATTCTAAAGAACTGTTCTAAAAAACAGTAAAATACCCTATTTGGATAAGTGACCCCCCCCCCCCCCCCCCCCCCCCCCACCCCTTAGAATTGCAATTGCAAACTTGCTGAGGTATAACCAACCAAAAAAATCAAGCTAATTGGCTTCCATCTGTGATCAATTGTAGTGACTTTGATTAGTTCAGAATAAAAGTGGTTGTTCATAGAGGACTCCACTGCTTAGTAGTGCAATTCAAAGCAAAGAATCCACTATGGGCAGAACGGTACTGTCAAAAGATCTACGAGATAAAGTTGTGGAAAGGCACAAGTCAGGGGATGGATATAAAAATATTTCAAAGGCTTTGTCTATCCCTCGGAGCACAGTTAAGACCATTATTAAGAAGTGGAAGGCGTTTGGCCCCACCCAGACCCTGCATAGATCAGGCCGTCCCTCCAAACTGGTTGACCGGGCAAGGAGGAGACTGATCAGAGAGGCTACCAAGAAGCCAATGGCAACTTTGAAGGAGCTTCAGGCCTTTATGGCGAAGACTGGTCAATATGTGCATGTGACCACAATATCACAAGCGCTCCACAAATCTGCCCTCTATGGGAGGGTGGCAAGAAAAAACCACTCTTCAAAAAAGGCAACATCAAGTCTGCTTTGAGCTTTGCCAAAAAGCACATTGTAGATTCCGAGGCCAAGTGGCAAAAGGTGCTGTGGTCGGATGAGACCAAAATTGAACTTTTTGGCCTGAACGCAAAACGATATGTCTGGCGAAACCCAATACATCTTTCCACCCAAAGAACACCATGCCTACAGTAAAGCACGGCGGTGGCAGCATCCTGTTGTGGAGGTGTTTCTCTTCAGCAGGGACTGGAGCACTTGTCAGAAGGGAAAATGGACGGTGCAAAATACCGACAGATTCTTGAGGAGAACCTGCAGCCCTCTGCCAGGAAGTTGAAAATGGGAAGATGGTTCACGTTTCAACATGACAATGACCCAAAGCACACCGCCAAAGCAACTGTACAGTGGTTGAAGGACAAGAAAGTGAATGTCCTTGAGTGGCCTAGTCAGAGCCCCGACCTAAATCCCATCGAGAATCTGTGGAATGACTTGAAGAGTGCTGTCCATGAGCGGTCACCATGCAATTTGACTGAGCTTGAACAATTCTGCAAGGAACAATGGGCAAATATTGCACAGTCTGGGTGTGCAAAGTTAGATATAATTCAAGCAAAAGGTGGTTCCACCAAGTATTAACTCAGGGGGGTGTTCACTTATCCAAATAGGGTATTTTACTGTTTTAATTGTAATTCATTTTCAGAGTTTTTTCGATTTTTTTCCCACTTGGATATTGTGGGTTACTGTGTGTAAATAAAGCGGGAGAAAGTCTGATTTTATGTGTTTTCATTTGACATTTTAGCAGACGCTCTTATCCAGAGCGACTTACAGTTAGTGAATGCATACATTTTCATACTAGCCCCCCGTGGGAAACGAACCCACAACCCTGGCGTTGCAAGCGCCATGCTCTACCATCTGAGCTACAGGGGACATTTCAGGCTGTAAGGCAACAAAAGATGAACATTTTGAAAGGGCGTGGTGACTTTCTATACCCACTGTACACTTTTATTTGAGTCATTTTCTGTATCTTTTACTTTTCCTCAAGTATGACAATTGAGTGCTTTTCCCACCTCTGGTTATAAGCCTATTCATGAAACAAGGGTGATGACTTGACAACGAAAACTATCTAATGAGATAATGTAGGTCTATTCTATTCTACAAAGAGCAAGGGATACCATGTGTCAGTACATGGCTAATGCTCATTGGATACGAGTCTCCTCTGTTGTCGCATCATTGGGACGCAGCCTAGGACGTCATCGCGACTGTCGCTCTCCTTGATTTTGACTGCCCACGGTGGGGGCGTTGGGATGAGCATTATCCATCTGCCCCCTAGCCGACCCGGCGAGGTGAAGCAAATGTCCCGTCGCCAACACATGGATGCGGTAGCTGGGCACCACCAACCACTCAGAACGAGGGGCCCATAACTGACCATTTGAAAACAAACGTTTACCGGTATAATTCTTTAATGTTTTAATATCGTCTATGTATTCTCTCTGTTCTGCTAAATATTGATTTTGACTTTTGATCCCTTGGCGCTCAAACAAAAAAATGCCAGGTCAATGTAGCCTCCGCTATCCAAATTGGACAGTGGAGTGAGTGGATTGCGCTAAGGACCTTCAAAGGTAACCTCTCGTTGCATTAATAATAGTTGTTCGGTGTATATTAAGATAGCTTAGTCTGTAGATCCGTACTAAGGGGACCAGTGTGGGAATGGAAATCAGCGTTTATCAGTCATCTGATGAGGTGCGTTGGAACAGTTGTATTGGCATGTGCAAAATTAGATCTGTATCAAACGTTTGGACACACATACTCATTCAAGGGTTTTTCTTTATTTCTACTATTTTCTACATTGTAGAATAATAGTGAAGACATGAAATAACACATATGGAATCATGTAGTAACCAAAAAAGTGTTAAACAAATCAAAATATGTTTTAGATTTTAGATTCTTCAAAGTAGTCACCCTTTGCCTTGATGACAGCTTTACGCACTCTTGGCATTCTCTCAACCAGCTTCACCTGGAATGCTTTCCCAACAGTCTTGAAGGAGTTCCAACATACGCTAAGCACTTGTTGGCTGCTTTTCCTTCACTCTGCGGTCCAACTCATCCCAAACCATCTCAATTGGGTTGAGGTCAGGTGATTGTGGAGGCCAGGTCATCTGATGCAGCACTCCATCACTCTCCTTCTTGGTCAAATAGCCCTTACACAGCCTGGAGGTGTGTTGGGTCATTGTCCTGTTGAAAAACAAATTATATTCCCACTAAGCCCAAACCAGATGTGATGGCGTATCGCTGCAGAATCCTGTGGTAGCCATGCTGGTTAAGTGTGCCTTGAATTCTAAATAAATCACAGACAGTGTCACCAGCAAACACCCCCACACCATACCACCACCTCCTCCAAACTTTACGATGGGAACTACACATGCGGAGATCATCAGTTCACCCACACCGCGTCTCACAAAGACACGGCGGTTGGAACCAAAAATCTCAAATTTGGACTCCAGACCAAAAGACACATTTCCACCTATCTAATGTCCATTGCTCATGTTTTTTGCCACAAACAGATTTCTTCTTCTTATTGGTGTCCTTTAGTAGTGGTTTCTTTGTAGCAATTCGACCATGAAGGCCTGATTCCCCTTTGAACAGTTGATGTTGAGATGTGTCTGTGACTTAATCTATGATGCATTTATTTGGGCTGCAATTTCTGAGGCTGGTAACTCTAATTAAGTTATCCTCTTTAGCCATTCCTGTGGCGGTCCTCATTAGAGCCAGCGCTTGATGTTTTTTGCGACTGCACTTGAAGAAACATTCAAAGTTCTTGAAATGTTTCGTATTGACTGATCTTCATGTCTTAAAATAATGATGGACTGTCGTTTCTCTTTGCTTATTTGAGCTGTTCTTGCCATAATATGGACTTGGTCTTTTACCAAATAGGGCTATCTTCTGTATACACCCGCTACCTTGTCACAACACAACTGATTGGCTCAAACGCAATAAGATGGAAAGAAATTCCACAAATTAACTTTTAAGAAGGCACACCTGTTAAGTGAAATGAATTCCAGGTGACTACCTCATGAAGCTGGTTGAGAGAATGTCAAGAGTGTGCAAAGCTGTCATCAAGGCAAAGGGAAGCTATTTGAAGAATCTCAAATAAAAAAAATATTTTGATTTGTTTAACACTTTTTTGGTTCAAGTAACAGACACATCTCAAGAGGAGACTGCGTGAATCAGGCCTTCATGGTCAAATTGCTACAAAGAAACCACTACTAAAGGACACAAATAATAAGAAGAGACTTGCTTGGGCCAAGAAACACGAGGAGTCCAAATTTGAGATTTTTGGTTCCAACCGCCGTGTCTTTGTGAGACGCAGAGTAGGTGAACGGATGATCTCTGCATGTGTGGTTCCCACCTTGAAAGCATGGAGGAGGAGGTGTGATGGTGTGGGGGTGCTTTGCTGGTGACACTGTCAGTGATTAATTTAGAATTCAAGGCACACTTAACCAGCATGCCTACCACAGGATTCTGCAGCGATACGCCATCCCATCTGGTTTGCGCTTAGTGGGACTATCATTTGTTTTTCAACAGGACAGTGACCCAACAGACCTCCAGGCTGTGTAAGGGCTATTTGAAAAAGAAGGAGAGTGATGGAGTGCTGCATCAGATGACCTGGCCTCCACAATCACCTGACCTCAACCCAATTGAGATGGTTTGGGATGAGTTGGACCACAGAGTGAAGGAAAAGCAGCCAATAAGTGCTCAGCATATACTCCTTCAAGACTGTTGGAAACACATTGCTCATGAAGCTGGTTGAGAGAATGCCAAGAGTGTGCAAAGCTGTCATCAAGCCGAAGGGTGGCTACTTTGAAGAATCTAAAATCTAAAATATATTTAGTTTAACACTTTTTGGGTTACTACATGATTCCATATGTGTTATTTCATATTTTGATGTCTTCACTATTATTCTACAATGTAGAAAATAGTACAAATATAGAAAAACCCTTGAATGAGTAGGTGTGTCCAAACTTTTGACTGGTACAGTATAAAATGTTTAAAACATCTAATAAATCCAATCAATCACAATAAATCCATTATTTATTTTGCACAGGTCTAAAGAAGCATGATATGAAGAAAATTTAGTCTATTTCAGAAGAACAGAATAGCATACTCTGAGTTTTCCTTATGTTAGGCCCTGATCTGGCTATGCCAAATGGCTGTGGGCTACACTAGTTCATTTAGCAGACAATATTTGCTTAGAATTCTGTGGCATTATTTTATAATATGAAGAATACAATTGAACAAAGCTGAATAAAATATAAATTATATCTTCTCCAAACGATTTGAGGGAGTGCGCACACGCGGCTATTCTGTGTTGAGCAGTTAACAAAGAAATAGGTATTCCTATATGCTTAATTCAGAGTTATTCATTTAACTTTAGTTGTTCTACAAACGTTGGCCTATATGTTTTGATTTTTAATACATTGTAAGGCTGCATGATGCGACTAATTATGATTTGAAAAAAGTTGCTTGAAAGGCATGAGCTCTGCTTTGTTTTTTGCGCAGGCTGTAAACGCTACATCAGTCACTCATTCACAATTTGACAAGCACTTGATAATGCCTCAACATTTACAGTGGCATCCCCTTTGTGTGGCCGTAATGCACCCTAAAAAAAATCCATGCCTTTTGCGGACAGTGGCCGTGTTGCACTTCTCCCTGAGTGCTACACGCTCCATCACGTTAATGGGTCTTTCTCACAGGCTACAAGTGAAGACAGACACATAAAGGACGACCAGGGAGGCCTCCTCCCATCCTGCCTCTCGAGGCCGGGTTCGGAACTCCACGGAGTAGTCCGCCACCGAACGATCACCCTGCTGACAGGCCGTGGGCTGCCTCCCGGCCTCGTGCCCCGACACCACCCTAGAGGTGTCGAACACCTTGCGTAGGTCCCGGGTGAATTGGTAGGAGTCGGAGCACGCCGGAGTTTGGCTCTCCCACTCCGCGGTAGCCCAGGAAAGGGCCCGACCCATCAACAGAGTGATGATGTAGGCCACCCGGCCCTGCTCCGTCGGGAAGGAGGAGGGTTGTAGGCTGAATACCTGGGAACACTGGTTGAGGAATTCCCTGCAGCCCTCTGGACGTCCGTCATACCTTTCTGGAGGTCGTAGGTGGGGTTCCCGCGATGTCAAAGGCGAGACTGGAGACGCCGCTGCTGCGGCTTCCACTCCACCGGCTTCCGCTCCGCCAGCTGCCGGGGCTGGTCGGGTGTACACCCGGCTCTGCGCGGCGATCGTCAGCTGGCGGAGATTCTCTGTGATCTTGTCACGGCCTGACCTTTAATGCCTGTTGTTTCTTGTTAGTTTGGTCAGGGTATGAATGTTGATAGTTTCTAGAATGTGTATTTCTATGTTGGCCGAGTGTGGTTCCCAATCAGAGGCAGCTGTCGATCGTTGTCTCTGATTGGGGATCATACTTATAGGTAGCCATGTTGCCTACCTGTTTTGTGGGATCTTGATTCTGTGTGTTTGGCTTGTTTGATGTTAGCCTTTAGAACTTCACGTTACGTTGCTTTTGTTGTTTTGTTCGGTGTTTATTTAATAAACGAACATGTACGCATACCACGCTGCACCTTGGTCCAATCCTGTACTCAACGAGCATGACAGAAGATCCCACCACCAACGGACCAAGCAGCGTGCCCAGGAGGAGCAAACATCCTGGACACAGGTGGGTAAGACACTTTGGTCTTGGGAGGAGATATTTGCTGGTAAAGGACCCTGGGCAAAGGTAGAAGCCCAGGTAGGAGAGGATCAACGGTGCCGACGACGAAGGAAGCCCGAGAGACAGCCCCAAGAAAACAAATGTTGGGGGGCACACGGGGTGGTTGGCGGAGCCAGGAGGCAGACCGGAGCCAACTACCCGCACTCTCTGTAAGGACCGTGTGTTCATTGAGGAACCAAGTTCTGCGGAGATATGCACTGTGTCACCAGTGCGCCTTCACAGCCCAGTCCGTCCTGTGCCAGCGCCCCGCACATGCCGTGCGAAAGTGGGCATCCAGCCAGGACGGGTTGTGCCGGCTCAACGCTCCTGGTCTCCAGTACGCCTCCTCGGTCCAGTATATTATGCGCCAGTCCTACGCACTGTGTCGCCAGTGCGCATTCACTGCCCAGAGTGCCCTGTGCCAGCGCCCCGCACGTACCGTGCGAAAGTGGGCATCCAGCCAGGACAGGTTGTGCCAGCTTTACACTCCAGACCTCCAGTGCGCCTCCACGGTCCAGTATATCCTGCTCCGGTTCTACGCACTGTGTCACCAGTGCGCCTCCCCAGCCCGGTACGGCCCGTACCTGCTCCTCGCACCAAACCAGTGGTGCGTGTCACCAGCCCGGTACGCCCCGTACCTGCTCCCCGCACCAAACTAGTGGTGCGTGTATCCAGTCCTGTACGGCCCGTACCTGCTCCCCGCACTAAACCAGTGGTGCGTGTCGCCAGTCCGGTACGCCCCGTACCTGCTCCTCGCACCAGACCAGTGGTGCGTGTTCCCAGCCCGGTGCGGCCCATGCCTGTTCCTCGCACCAGACCAGTGGTGCATGTCCCCAGCCCGGTACGGCTGGTGCCAGAGCAGTCCGCTCCACCGGTGCCTAGTCCAGCTCCGGTCAACTGCTCTACACCGGTGCCCAGTCCAGCTCCGGTCAGCTGCTCCACTCCAGTGCCAGAGCAGTCCGCTCCACCGGTGCCCAGTCCAGCTCCAGTCAAATGCTCCACTCCAGTGCCAGAGCAGTCCGCTCCACCGGTGCCCAGTCCAGCTCTGGTCAGCTGCTCCAGTCCAGAGCCAGAGCAGTCCGCTCCACCGGGGTCCAGTTCAGCTCCGGTCAGCGGTTCCACTCCAGTGCCAGAGCAGTCCGCTCTACCGGTGCCTAGTCCAGCCCCGGTCAGCTGCTCCAGTCCAGAGCCAGAGCAGTCCGCTCCACCGGGGTCCAGTTCAGCTCCGGTCAGCGGCTCCACTCCAGAACCAGACGTCAACCCCTCTCCAGGGTCGGGGCCTCCCACACCAGGGTCCAGAAAGGGCTTGGTGCATCATGGGGGGATTGCCGGTCCAGGCCTAGACGTCAGCCCCTCTCCAGGGTTGGGGCTTCCCACACCAGGGTCCAGACAGGGCTTGGTGCATTGTGGGAGGACTGAGAGGGGAAGCTTTGCGCCGAGGTCCAGACCGGACCAGGGGTGCAACGGGAAGGCAGTAAGGGAGAGGACGTCACGCCCGGAGCCGGAGCCTCCATCGAGGCTAGATGCCCACCCGGACCCTCCCCTGTTAAGTTATGTTTTGCGTCCGGAGTCCGCACCTTTGGACTCCGGACGCGCCCTGACCTTTAATGCCTGTTGTTTCTTATTAGTTTGGTCAGGGTGTGAATGTTGATAGTTTCTAGAATGTGTATTTCTATGTTGGCCGGGTGTGGTTCCCAATCAGAGGCAGCTGTCGATCGTTGTCTCTGATTGGGGATCATACTTAGGTAGCCATGTTGCCTACCTGTTTTGTGGGATTTTGTTTTTGTGTGTTTGGCTTTTTTGATGTTAGCCTTTAGAACTTCACGTTACGTTGCTTTTGTTGTTTTGTTCGGTGTTTATTTAATAAACGAACATGTACGCATACCACGTGCACCTTGGTCCAATCCTGTACTCAACGAGCGTGACAGATCTGCTGCAAGTTGCGGTTGTGTTGGTTCAGCATAGCTCCCTGTGTTGCCAGTGCGCTCCGATACTGTGCTGCCTCCGCTGGGTCCATATTGGCTCAGTTTTCTGTAAGGGTTGGGGTGAGTTGTGACCCAGGTGCGGTGCAGGATATACAGTAGGCAGTAGGCAGAGATGGTGAAACAAGGATCTTTACTGGTGGTCCCGAAGCTAGAATACAAAACAACGGACTTATCACGATAAAAGAAAGGCGGAGCAAATAGTCTCCAAAAAAACGGCTGACAGCCAAAATACGAAATACTACCTAAGACACAAACAAATAATGAAACAGGGAGAACACTTCTCAAGTATCTGTACATAGGTCTCCGATCAGACACTGAGTAGTACTGCTGGACATAGAGAAACTAGCAGAGAAAACTGAGCAAGGGAACACAGGGAAGTGAGGGCATAAATACACAGGTGAACAGACTGTGAGTAAGGAGGTGCCTAAGGTTGTCGGAGGATGACACCTAGAGGGTCGCTCCGGAACTGCGACCCCGTCCTGTAACAAATACTGTATGTAGAATTGCTAAAACATAACTATGTTTGTAGTTATAGGTAACCAGATCGTGACTACAACTAAGTTAAGTCTTTGACCACACTGTGTTGTTACTTTGGCGAGTAAAATTAATGCTTCCTACCCTTTAAGCCCCAATGTTAGTGATGGTAGCAAAAGGAGTTGGCTATTGGAAACAGATGTAGCAACCAGGTTAACTTATAGGCCTCAGTGATATTGGATGTCCACACTCAATAGATCCTGTCTATAGCTTGGTCTCTCAGGGAGCGATGAATGGTGTATGGAGCATTCTGTAATACAGTAGTAATAGCTGCTGATAGACATAGTGTTTATTTGCATATATGATTTGCATATCAGCTACATTGATGTGACACATGATCAGCACATGATCAGTAAATAACGTTGATTTGCTCTGTCAGAACCAAATATTGGGGTATGATACTAAAATAGATTATAAATGTATTGTAGTGATTTGTTGATGGCCATAGTGGGACTTCACTTTAGTTATCAGTTGAATATGTGATACACTCTGCTGGGGTTGGTGGTGTTATACTAATGCTGCGATCACTAGATAATACTTAATTGACTCGTAACTGACCTGCAATCTAGACATTAAGCTTTGTATAGAAGAATATCCTTGTTTGAGTTTAGTGCAATAGCTAGTTTTATGTGTATAGGGTTAAGTGAAGAGATCGAGAGGAAGTGTAATACTGTAAAACTCTTATCCCCAATATGTACCGCACCTACTGACCGTTTTGACTACACAATCTCACCTCAACTTTCACTGAAATGTGTTACAAATGTTGGTAAGTATTATAATTAAAGCCCCACAAAAATCAAAATGGCCAGTGTCCAGGCTAATATATGAATTTACATTTACATTTACATTTTAGTCATTTAGCAGACGCTCTTATCCAGAGCGACTTACAGGAGCAATTAGGGTTAAGTGCCTTGCTCAAGGGCACATTAACGTCATTTAGCAGACGCTCTTAGCCAGAGCGACTCGCAAATTGGTGCGTTCACCCTATAGCCAGTGGGATAACCACTTTACAATTTGGGGGGGGGGGGGGGGGGGGGGGGTTAGAAGGAACACTTTATCCTATCCTTTAATTTCTCTTGAAAATTATGTATGTGTGTGTTTGTGTATTCTGGTTTGACGGCTGCTGCAATATCTACCTTGTTTTGACCTGCATTATTCCTCCTGCAATACTGAACTGACTGATCTTCACTGTTCTACTTTAAGAGACTTTATGCTGTGTACTTCATGTTTTAGCCTGTTTGTCTTAGATTTTTCTTAAACAAAGAGATCATGTGTGTAATGTACCATTGCAATACTAGCAGGAATATAACGCCATGATCTGTTTTTCCTGTTTTACTTACATTTTTATTCAGTGCTTTGAGTCTCGAATAGGAATACTAATGGAGAATGAGCTGCATATTTCTTTGATGAATGTAGTTGGATTGTTGGCACAGCATTACCAATTCACATTCTTTGGAAGGTGCCAACAAAACATGCCCATTAAAACATGTCCCCTCTCAACTATTCACTATTTATCCACTAAAATATTATGGTAAAAGATTGTAAATGAATAATTATTTATATGATAGTGAATATGGCCATCCGTGCCCTCTTAAAAAAGTATGTTTCTCTGTTTCTTGCTAAAGCATGAGGAAAACAAAGTTTGAAACCATGGGCTCAATAAGAATACACAACATGCCCAGAGCTCTTATTTCCACAAGGTGGTGCCAGTTAAATATGTTTTTGCCAAATGACTGAACGTAGGCTACAGTATAAACGCTGGTGTGAGGAAAAATTGAATATAATTGACAGTCAGAAGTCAATGGTGATGTTCCAGGTCATCTTTTTTTCGGTCGTGCTGCGCATCTCAACAAGATTACTATATCATATTGATGTGGTTCCTGAGATGTTCCTCTGTAGCTCAGCTGGTAGAGCGTGGCGCTTGTAACGCCAAGGTAGTGGGTTTGATCCCCGGGACCACCCATACACAAAAAAATGAAATGTATGCACGCATGTCTATGAGTCGCTTTGGATGAAAGCGTCTGCTAAATGGCATATTATGTTAAATTGTTCTCCAGGCGTTGTAAAATCAATCTGCGCAGCGTGACAGCATAAAATACAACGTGGAACGCCACCAATACATAATCGTTATATATCATGTTTTTACACAGTTACTTCTAAGTTACCTGTAATAGGCGTTCTGTTAATCTTGTAACCCAGAACCAAATGTTTAACAGTCTGTCATGAGAAGGCAATGTTGCCGCGTTCGCGGAGGACTCATTCACGGTAAACGCTGCATACGTCGGCTCAATCGGAAATTACCTTGACATTTCCATTGCACAATCTGTAATGCTTCAGCAATACAGATTGAATAGAGCCCTGACCAGGGACGGCCTGTTCAATAGGGCGATATGGGCGACGCACTGCCAAACGGGAAAAGGAAGGGATTTTTTTTCTAATCAATTATATCACGGCAACAGTAGTTATCAGTGTTCACGTCTGATCTGCCAGCCACTAAATGTCAAATCAGGCTAAAGTCGTGCTTCAAATGGCCCTGCCCGTTTTTGGGGCGATTTCAGTCAAGTTGAAAATCGCCCAGAAGTCTCTCATAGCCTGTCATGTAAAATCTATTTTTTTTCAAATTTCAAAGCTTTCAATACATTCTCTATGGGTGTCTGTGGGCTTGCACTTACGCGCTTTCGTCATACGTGACGTAACCATGAACGTAACTAAGACAATAGCGGCTAGCAGCGTCTCTGTTGCGACCTGCAGTGTGGCGTTATTTTATGTTTTTAATTTGTAGACTTAGTTTACAAACATTCTGCCAACCATGGATTTCCAGTGGTTGGTTTTGGACTGATCTTGTTGATCGTGTACATACCCGCTACGAACGGACTAAATAATGAAAACGCTGCTGGCAGCGGAATCCCAATACAGCTGGGAGACTTGGCTGGATGACAGAGTCCCGGACAGAGAAGTGGAGCCGGCCGGCTTCACCCTGGTCAGAGCGGACCGCGATCCTGGTAAGAGAGCGACTCTGTACCCCGACATTGAACTGCTTTCTGTGTCATTGCGACCTTACTATCTGCCCCGTGAGTTCCCCCAATTGTTTGTTACCGTTGTGTACTGTTGATAATCACAAGTTTACTGGAGAACTGAGACCAAGTAGAGACTTTGGACAGGGTGGATATGGTATAATAAAGGCAGTTTATTCAGAGGTAAAGATATCTGGAATCGCGTGCATGGACTCGTTCGTCAAACTCTTAGGGAGAAGAGAGCCCCGAAAACATTGTGTGCAGACATTTTATACAATAAATGATGTAGGTTGAATCTAGTAGTTCTGATCTTCTGATTGGTCCTGATGAGTTGGGCGAGGTCCCCTCCACTGTTGCATTGGCTCTGAGTCGGGTTCTCTGTCTTCAAATGTTCAGCCTAAAGAGAGGGGATTTTTGTGTGTGTGTGTGTGTGTGTGTTTAACAGTGATGATGTGTGTGTGTGTGTGTGTTATCAGTGATGATGTGTGTGTGTGTGTGTGTGTGTGTGTGTGTGTGTGTGTGTGTGTGTGTGTGTGTCCTCAGAGCAAGAACTCGTGAGTTGGAAGAACTGAGAGACCTATGGCGTGGGTGTTGTCCTTGGCCACCTGCTGACAAGGCTGACAAGATAGGACTCTTTTGTCCATTGTTATAGGATAGGAACAGCATTGATTGAAAACAAATGCCCAACACAAAATGGGTCATGCACAAGATTTTAGTCAGACCAAGCTATAACATTATATATTTACTACGACAGTACATTCAACCAAAAGCTAATATAACAAAGGCATCAGAGATTATTTATAATCTGTCACAGAAACTGGAATCCATCTCCCCAGATCAGTCAATAAATGCTTCTGGTATTGACTTATATGCTGCCCCTGTCTTCATGTTGTTGCTGGACATATCTTTTTTAAAATGTGTGTAGGTCACCTAAATCATCAGAAAAATTGCCCCTCCTGAGAATTTTTTCAGGAGCCGCCACTGGCCCTGACTCTCAGAAAGACTTGCTTGTTGACTATATGGACATGAACATGTTTTGTCAGTGAGCCTTAACTCATAGCATGACTGAAACTAAAATTGATCTTTCATTTTAAGCGGACATCGGGACGGATATTGCTATAGAGAGATTATTTTATGTGTCTATTACTGTCAAATGGGGAGAATAATAAGATGTGCCACTAACTTCAGTTATCAATGACCTAAGCGGATAAGTGGATAAGAGAGGGAAATCTGATTAGCGGCAAGAGCATAAAAAACGATGATAAATTGACTGTTGGATCTCAAACTTGGACAAGTGCATCCAGCTCCTCCCTCTTCCCCACTGTCGATATCCAGGTATCAGGAGTAGTAAATTCTCAATCTGATACGCCCCACCCCCTTCTTTACACTTGTCGAAGCAATTTACAAGCCAATGCTATCTGGTGATTGCAGGTAACCCCATTGATTTCACTCCATTCAATTACTCCTTCCTTTGCCAAAACGATATCAGGCTTATTAGGCCTAAAGTTTTTTTCTCTTTTGCATTTGATTCCTTTGCCTACCTCTTTTATGCCTGTACGCACTAAGTTGGCTAGAAGTGAAGCCAATTGGTTAGCGAGTGTTCCTAATATGGATTCTGTTCTCTTGCCAGCAGCAGTCAATTTGCAACCGTGTACAGTGCGAGAGACAGATATATGAGTGAGACAATACCCACTGGACAAAAACTGGTTGAATCAACATGAAAATATGATTGGATTTGCAAAAAGTCATCAACGTAGGGGAATTTAGCCTTTTTTCACCCAATCTTTAACCTAAATCCAATGACATGGTGTAATTTTTTGTTGATTTCACGTTGAATTCAGGTAAGTTGACAACTAGACGTTGAAATGATGTCTGTGCCCAGTGGGTATGCTCTTCTTTTGTCTGATTTGAAGTCTCTTCTCCAATTCCTGATGCCATTGAAGGGAAATAAGAGACAGAGATAGGAGTAAGACAATATGATCCTCTCAAATCAAATCAAACTTTTTTGTCACATGCGCTGAATACAACAGGTGTAGACATTACCGTGAAATGCTTACTTACAAGCCCTTAACCAACAATGCTGATTTGAAGTCGCTTCTCACATTCTTTGTGGCAATGGGGGGAAATGTCGAAACAGTGTAATAAGGTCGGTGTGAAGTTGGACATTTGAATCAGCTCTCTATATAATATTTGTTATAGTGCTACATGTTTTATTCAGGAGATGATGCTGGTGCTAGGCAACCCTGACCAGACCTGGGTGAAATACATATGTCGAATACTTGAGCTGTTGCGCTTGATTTAGGGCTGAATTCAATCCGGACCGCCGGAAGATCAGCATTATAGCGCGATTGGAATGTAAAGGTAATTTTCAATTGAGCTGACATAAGCAGCGTTTACCGTAAATGCAGTCTCTGCGAAAGCAGGAACATTGCCTTTAAATTTCAATTGCGCTATAGTGCGGATCTTCTTTGATCCGGATTGAATCTAGGCCTTAGTTTGCAAGGTACAATGGTACCATTGGAATAGTCCCAAAAGTATAAACTCCAAGGGCACCTCTAATATTTTTAAGTATTTAACAAATGTATTGTATGAGTATCGCCTGTCCAAGCTCAATTGTTGTTGAGGTGATTGGTAGGATCAATAAACCCTGGTCCGGAAATGCCAGTTATGTATAGCCTACTGCGGGGTTTTGTTTTCTACAACAGTAAATTAAAATGCACATTCCAAACTCAACTCAAATATTTCACAAGACTAGGCTATGTACTCTGACTATTAACTGAGATTTTAGGCTACTGTTAGCTGCTCGGATAGAGTAGTAGACAAGGACAGTGCAATGTGAATAGATGAAGTTGGTGAATGCTTTTTGCAACTGAAGTGTCTGAACTGCTCCGCTTTTCAGCGCATCCCTGATCCTCTCGCGCGCTCGCGGAGGCATCCGTCATGGTGGCTCTTTTTGAAAACGTCGGCAATTTGTAATTGAAATATAAATTTACAAATGTACAAATTGTGTGTGTACTTGTCACTGGTTGACACAAGTTGACGGCACAAAACGAATTTGTTTGAAGAGAAACAATTTCGTTAAGCCGTTCGAAGACGCATGGACCATCATGGGGAGTCAGAATTTAGCCAGCTGTTTAGCCAGTACGCTTTAAGAACGTGAGCCAGATGTGCCGCAAGGCTTTGAAACTGGAAAAGAAAAAGAACCAACTTGCCAGTGTTTTGGGACAGAGTTTCTATCCACCCAGCAGACAGTCCTGCGTTTTTTTTCCATTTAAAACTAGTTGTTCGAATTTTGAATACAATTTTATCAACTTAGCTATGGTAAGAAGACGTGGTTGTAAATGAGACTGTCGAAAACCAAAAGATGACAGGAAACCGGAGTTGCTCAAAATCATATTTGTCAAAGCCAAGTTGACGTTTGGACAAGGTAAGATTTTTTTCAAACCAGCCAATTTAGCGGTAGCGAACTAGCTAGCTACTTTGACTACATTTGAAAGGTGGTTGCTTGCTTTCTGATATTGTTGTTGACATTTTGTTCAGCTCGATGTTAGTGTTGGCTAACGTTAGCTTGCGTGGCTAACGTTTGCTAGTTAGTTAGCTAGCTAATTCTGCATTCTTCTGATTTATAACTTTTTTGCTTGACATCAAGCTAGCTAGCTACAGTACTGTAGCTAGTTGGCTTGTTGTAGGCGTTCTTTATACCTCAGTGGCTGTAGCCCTCTGACTTTGCTAGCTTATCTTTCATCTTCTGACTTACTTTCATCTGTTTAGCTAACGTTACATACGTTAGCTTTCTCACATTACTAATGGCCAACTCATACCTAGCTAAAACACAACGGCAAAGCATTTCAGGCCCTAGGTCTTTGAAATAAAACAATAAAATGGAGTAGACAAATAAGGCACTTTCCCAAAGGGAATGTTATTGTTGAAAGTAGTTTGACACTGACTCACACCCAAGCGGCAAACCCTGGTTGAAAAGACGTCAGTATGACGTCTTTTTCTTTTTCTTTTGTCATTTAGCAGACGCTCTTATCCAGAGCGACGAGCAATTAGGGTTAAGTGCCTTGCTCAAGGGCACATCGACAGATTTTTCACCTAGTCGGCTCGGAGATTAGAACCAGCGACCTTTCGGTTACTAGCACAACGCTCTTAACCACTAAGCTACCTGTCGCCCCCTTTCTGGTCGCAAACTGGTTGAAAACTAATTTAAAAAAAAAAATATTTTACTGACCAGAATATTAAGTATTTTTCTGACCACCATATGACCAGTGGGCAAAACCTGTTTGAAAATATGTATTTTTATGACTTATTTTTCTGACCTCCATATGACCAGTTGGTCATAATTGTGACCTCTATCTGACAAGCTGGTCATAATTCTGACGACTATATTATGTACTATATTATGTAGCCTACTGATCATAGTTAAGACCTCATCATAACCTGGTAATGACCACCTGACAACAGCTTATTACCTACACTTTTCGAAAAAAAGGGTTCTAAAAGGGTTCTTCGGCTGTCCCCATAGAATAACCCTTTTTGGTTCCAGGTAGAACCCTTTTGGTTTCCATGTATAGGTAGAACCCTCTATGGAAAGTGTCCTACATAGAACCCAAAAGGATTCTACCTGAAACCAAAAGGGTTCTTCAAAGGGTTCTCCAATGGGGACAGCCAAATAACCCTTTTAGGTTCTAAATAGCTCCTTTTTTTCTAAGTGTGTACTGTAAAAAGTATTGCAGAGGATATAGTTGCATATTGAAAACATTGTTCATTACATTTCTATTTGTTTCCATAGTCACCAATTAAAATGAATTTGCAACATATTCTTACATTTAAAATAGATCAAGCAATTGCAAAAACAAATCTACATCACAGTTTTTTGCACATCTGCATACAGTAATTGTTTCATAATAACACCCACAGAAATTACATGCATGGAAATACTGGGAGTATATAAAGGCCCATATTTTTATTAATGATTAATAAGAGTGGTGTGATGGGGTAGATCCTCATAAAGGACCTCTGAGCACAGAAGGCGATCTGGAGCATAGTGGCCCTCTTGAAGAGTCATGATGGGTCAGATCTACAGTGAAGAGAATCAGCGCATTACAACTTTATCAATTTGAGATTTTATAAGCAAACTAGAAAATGACATTCTTGAAGAAACTTTGGACTGAGCTGGCCAAAACTATTTCCATGGTACTAGTTGAATAATTTTGTGGAGGTTATAGCTTAGAGATGTCTTTAAAAAAAGAGCAACTTGCTCATACATACTTTATGTTTGCGTCCTCCTCCAACACAGCTCAGGGGCATATTTCGGGATTTTCCAGAGGGCCCGCAACTCATCAATCTCATGAGTTGCATAAAAAATATAAATACAAATTAATGATTGGCATAATGTGGGCATGTAGGACACTACATAACAGTAACACACAGTAAAATATCTTTAACAGTCAGGATCTACTAAAAGTGGTAGCAAAGGCATGTTTGCTCCTCTGTCCCTTCATATTGTAGTGGGACATTAACTAATTGGTCATCAATCAGAAACATTTTAAGAAAGAGGATATCAAAATTAGACAGTAGTTGGATCATGAAACTGTTTAACTCTTCTCTAAATGTTTTGCTTAATCCTAATACATGTTGTAATATTCAAACAACTTTTTATAAACACACCACTCCATAATCCTGAGGACATTGTGCCGGACAGAGGTTTCCCAATTGAGGACAGCTTGGCAGTCTTACAAAAAGAAAGATAAATGCAAAAATTAAAGTATTTGTAAAGAGGCAATAAAGAGACAATAAAATATGATATTGTTCAAAAGTTATGTCTGTCAAATCATTCCTGCAACAGTGTTAGAAATGGGTGTAATTCGCAAATCTGTTCCTCTTCTCTGCAACTGCACACGTGTGTGAGTTTGAGTGAGCGGAAGGGAGAATGAGCAAGAGAGAAATCTGTTCCTCTTCTCTGCAACTGCACACGTGTGTGAGTTTGAGTGAGCGGAAGGGAGAATGAGCAAGAGAGAAATGGGAGAAACTTTCCATGACTCACCAAGGGAGGTGTCTGTTGAGTCAGGATTATATTTGCTTTACAAACGTATTATTAGAAGCGGTGCTATTTCAATTGGATCTACTTACACTACACTCTTAGAAAAAAGGGTTCCAAAAGGGTTCCTCGGCTGTCCCCATAAGAGAACCCATTTTGGTTTCAGGTAGAACCCTTTTGGGTTCCATGTAGAACTGGTTTGGGTTCCATGTAGGACCCTCTGTGGAAAGGGTTCTACATGGAACCCAAAATAGTTCTACCTGGAACCAAAGGGTTCTACGGAACCAAAAAGGGTTCTTCAAAGGGTTCTCCTATGGGGACAGCCGATGAACCCTTTTAGGTTCTAGATACCACTTTTTTTTCTAAGAGTGTAAGATCAGAAAATCATGGGCAGCTGAATAGCATGTCTCTTGGGGAATACAGTCTCAGGAGGACCTGATGCAGAGAAAAAACGTTAATGATCATCAGCATAGCTAGTACAAACCTAGCTCTTTAAAAGCTGGCTAGTAGGAATCAATACACATTGAAGATCAGAGTATCGAACATCACCATTTTGCACAAAACTTACTGTCAATTAGTATGTATTTAAGGAGAGGTGGTTCTGCTCTCTCCTTTCCCTGGGATGTGGCAGAATAGGTCACTGGTAACTGAGTGGGTGGCCAAGCACTGCTGTAGAGGCCATGCATCAGGTCGTTGACATGTTTCAGGAACTGTAAAGACAGAGACGAATCATGATTAACCATTTCCTAAAGTCTTCACTAAGTTAGACTTAGCCTAGCAAGTACATTGACTATGTTGCCCCTCAGAAATCTGGCAGTCAGGCAGACAGATGGAGAGAGAAAGAGATAGACAGCAAAACATAGGCTATTTACATTTCTTAGTCAGCAGGCTGGATAACTTCTGTACTCCTTCCCTTTGTTCTCCATTCTTCTATCCAAGCTAGAATATTCCTGCAAAAACAGAATCAATAATTGAAAAGGGCATGTGAGAGGTGTAACGTTAGAATGTATATTTGTATTGTATTTATTAAGGATCCCCAAGGCAGCAGCTAAATCTGATTCTACTGCTTTCATCAGTTACCTGATGTGGAATAGACTTCCATGTAGCCATGGCTCTATGTAGTACTGTGCGCCTCCCATAGTCTGTTATTGACTTGTGGATTGTGAAGAGACCTTTGGTGGCATGTCTTGTGGGGTATGCATGGGTGTCCGAGCTGTGTGCTAGTAGTTTAAACAGACAACTCAGTGCATTCAGCATGTCAACACTTCTTACAAAAACAAATAGTGATGAAGTCTCTCCTCCACTTTGAGCCGTGAGAGATTTACATGAATATTATTAATGTTAGCTCTCCGTGTACATTTAAGGGCCAGCCGTGCTGCCCTGTTCTGAGCCAATTGTAATTTTCAGAGGTCCCTCTTTGTGGCACCTGACCACACGACTGAACAGCAGTCCAGGTGTGACAAAACTAGGGCCTGTAGGACCTGCCTTGTTGATAGTGTTGTTAAAAAGGCAGAGCAGTGCTTTATTATGGACAGACTTCTCCCCATCTTAGCTACTGTTGTATCAACATGTTTTGACCATGACAGTTTACAATCCAGGGTTACTCCAAGCAGTTTATTCACCTTAACTTGCTCAATGTCCACATTATTTATTACAATATTTAGTTGAGGTTTAGGATTTAGTGAATGATTTGTCCCAATGCTTTTAGTTTTTGAAATATGTAGGACTAACTTATTCCTTGCCACCCATTCTGAAACTAAGTGCAGCTCTTTGTTAAGTGTTGCAGTGATTTCACTCGCTGTAGTAGTTGACGTGTATACCTTTGAGTCATCCACACACATAGACACACTGGCTTTACTCAAAGGGGCCTAGACAGCTGCCCTGGGGAATTCCTGATTCTACCTGGATTATGTTGGAGAGGCTTCCATTAAAGAACACCCTCTGTGTTCTGTTAGACAGGTAACTCTTTATCCACAATATAGCAGGGGGTGTAAAGCCATAACACATACGTTTTTCCATCAGCAGACAATGATCGATAATGTCAAAAGCCGCACTGAAGTCTAACAAAACAGCTCCCACAATATTTATATCATCAATTTCTCTCAGCCAATCATCAGTCATTTGTGTAAGTGCCGTGCTTGTTGAATGTCCTTCCCTATAAGCATGCTGAAAGTCTGTTGTCAATTTGTTTACAGTAAAATAGCATTGTATCTGGTCAAACAATCTTTTCCAAAAGTTTGTCAAGGGTTGGTAACAGGCTGATTGATTGGCTATTTGAGCCAGTAAAGGGGGCTTTACTATTCTTGGGTAGCGGAATTACTTTTGCTTCCCTCCAGGCCTGAGGGCACACACTTTCTAGTAGGCTTAGATCGAAGATATGGCAAATAGGAGTGGCAATACAGTCCGCTATTATCCTCAGTAATTTTCCATCCAAGTTGTCAGACCCCAGTGGCTTGTCATTGTTGATAGACAACAATGATTTTTTTCACCTCTTCCACGCTCACTTTACAGAATTCAAAATTGCAATGCTTGTCTTTCATAATTTTATCAGTTATACTTGGTTGTGTAGTGTCAGTGTTTGTTGCTGGCATGAAATGCCTAAGTTTGCTAATCTTGCCAATAAAAAAAATATTAAAGTAATTGGCAATATAAGTGGGTTTTGTGATGAATGAGCCATCTGATTCAATATGTATATATATATAGTCATTTAGCAGACGCTCTTATCCAGAGCGACTTACAGGAGCAATTAGGGTTAAGTGCCTTGCTCAAGGGCACATCGACAGATTTCTCACCTAGTTGGCTCGGGGATTAGAACCAGCGACCTTTCAATTACTGGCACAATGCTCTTAACCACTAAGCTACCTGCCGCTCAATGAATGATGGAGCTACGTTACCCTTTTTGCCCAATTTCTTTTTTGAGGCGCTCCAAAGCTTTTTACTATCATTCTTTATATCATTTATCTTTGTTTCATAGTATAGTTTCTTCTTCTTTTTATTCAATTTAGTCACATGATTTCTCAATTTGCAGAACGTTTTTCAATCTGACTTGTTTGCCATTCCTTTTGCCTCATTCCTCTCAACTATACCATTTTTCAATTCCTCATCAAACCACAGGGATTTAACAGTTTTTTGTCATTTTCTTAATGGGTGCATGCTCATTACTAACTGGAATAAGCAATTTCATAAATGTGTCAAGTGCAGTGTCTGATTGCTCCTCATTACACACCACAGACCAACACATATTATTTACATCAACAACGTAGGAATCACTACAAAACGTATTGTATGACCTCTTATACACTATATTAAGCCCAGCCTTTGGAACTTTGGTTTTCATAGATATGGCTTATTGTGATCACTACATCCAATGGATTTGGATACTGCTTTAAAGCACATTTCTGCAGCATTAGTAAAGATGTGATCAATACATGTTGATGATTTCATTCCTGTGCTGTTTGTAACTACCTTGTTGGTTGACTGATAACCTGAACTAGGTTGCAGGCACTGGTTACAGTTTGAAGCTTTTACTTGAGTGGGCAGCTTGATGAAAGCCAGTCAATATTTACAATCACCCAGAAAATATACCCCTCTCTGTTAATATCACATACAGTACCAGTCAATAGTTTGGACACACCTACTCATTCCAGGGTTTTTCTTTATTTTTACTATTTTCTGAATAGTGACCCAACACACCTCCAGGTTGTGTAAGGGCTATTTTACCAAGAAGAAGAGTGATGGAGTGCTGCATCAGATGACCTGGCCTCCACAATCCCCCGACCTCAACCAAATTGAGATCGTTTGGGATGAGTCGGACGGCAGAGTGAAGGAAAAGCAGCCAACAAGTGCTCAGCATATGTGGGAACTCCTTCAAGACTGTTGGAAAAGCATTCCAGGTGAAGCTGGTTGAGAGAATGCCAAGAGTGTGCAAAGCTGTCATCAAGGCAAAGGGTGGCAAAATATATTTTTATTTGTTTAACACTTTGTTGGTTACTACATGATTCCATATGTGTTATTTCATAGCTTTGATGTCTTCACTATTAGTCTACAATGTAGAAAATAGTAAAAATAAAGAAAACCCTTGAATGAGTAGGTGTGTCCAAACTTTTGACTGGTACTGTACATTATCAAGAATTTCATACATGCGTGTTGAGGGGGAGCAGGGATAGGCAAAATGTATGGTGTTGTCAAATACAAAATACACAAATATAGGATCGCTGATGAATCAAGAAAATCTTTACATCCATATTGGGGGTACAAGTTTCAAGAATTAGCCTAGCTTCATGGCTTACACACACAAACAATCAATGTTTTGTGTATTCATGTACAATCTCTCTCTCACACACACAATGTTGACATGATGACGAACTTTTATTGTGATCATAATCATCACTGTGATGAGGTGATGTCGAAGGAGTCAGGCGCAGGAGGGTAAATCACAGAATAACAGGCTTTATTCCGCAAGTACAGAGTTACGCAGTAATGCGTCAAAACCACTTCAGTGCGCAAAAAAGGCGATACAAAATACACGGAGCTCCACCGAGCTTCACTATCCTCCACAATAAACAATCACACATAAAGACAAGGGGGCAGAGGGAACACTTATACAGGTACTGAGGAGGGGATATGAACCAGGTGTGTGTAATAAACAAGAGAAAACAAATGGAATGATGAGATGAGGAGCGGCAGTGGCTAGAAGGCTGGTGACGACGAACGCCGAAGCCTGCCCGAACAAGGAGAGGTGGCAGCTTCGGAGGGAGTCGTGACACACACATTCACTATCATTAACTAAACAGAAATCTAAATGTCAAAATGTTAGCTAGCTAGCTACAACCAACTCCTACAACAGGTAAAAATCTAATGTACCATGTCCATGGAGGATTAGCCAGAGAGCTAACATAAGCTAGCTAGCTAACTGAAATTAGCCTACTAAGTTAGCTACCTAACTACAGTAGCTAGCTAGCAAATCTTTGTGTACATTTCCAGCTGTGTTGTTGTGTAGCTTACCGGGCGATCTGTCGCTACTACCGTATGGAATGTTGAGGATGCGCTCGAACAGGCTGCCTGTGCGCAGAGATCTATTGCTGCTCGTGAAGCACAGATTCCAATCCAAGTTTTAGCTGGAACTTCTGCTTCCTCTTAAGGTTTTATGGTACTGCCGCCACCTACTGTACGGGGTAGTAAAACAAAAAATATTCCATCGCTTTAGCTGGAACTGATATGCCTACCTCCTTATTTAGCTACTGAAATTAAAATACAATTACTGCACGCATTATGTTAATTGCTTAAAAATATAATAGTCATATTTTCAGGGTCAAATTCATGTGCAATAATTTTGGACTAATTATTGATGGAAATATATGCGATAAAAATAGGGTTTTGTAAATCCTGGTGGATTGCAGGAATAAAAGACAAAGGCCTAAGTGTTATTTGTTAAATTCTGAAAACAAATTTAGTTAGTCATAATAGAACATCAAAACAGCATTCAGTGGAACAGAAGAAAATGTGCAGCACAATAAACAGTGCAATAAGAGAACACAGACAAAATAAAAAAAAGCCAACACACACAGCAAGCAATCCAGATATAATTAATTAAACAGCCGTTATTTAATTGTACTGCAGTTTTACTGCTTTTTAACGGCAGTAGGGCTGACCCCAATTAGTCGACTGGTCGATTGTTTGGTCGTTAGGCTGTTGGTCGACCAAGATTTTTTTCGTCAAGCAGTATTTGCGCCCATCTCAGTGAACTAATCTATTGCGGAGGCCTAGACTAAAAGCCAATTTATGCTTGAATGGAAAATGTGGTCGGTGGCTCCATATGGAGGGTGACGTAATTGCGGAGCCTCCAGAGGCATGCAGAGACCAAATCGAGCTCTGTACCGCATCGTCCATGTGCCTCACAGCCTCACACATTTTTTAACAATGTGGAGACTCTGTATAGCTCTGCATTGACATGATTGGTTGACGGTAGGTGGGGGCGGTACATCCTGTATAAACACAAACTCACTTCCTTGAAAACATCTCTGCACTGAATGCCCTGACTTCTGCTGAGGCCATTCTTGCCCAGTCTTCTGCTGAGGCCGTATCACCGTAAATGCTGCATGGCCAATGCAGATGTCGGATTGACCATGTGCCCAGATGCACAATGCACTTCTCTCTCCAGAATGCGCTCTCTCCCACCAATTTGTGCAAATTCATTGTTTCATAACTTCATTGTGTGAATTGTTTGCGTTTGATTGTTAGTGTATATCAATTCCTCATTACATATGTCACCAGTAGTACATTTACTGTTAATTCCTATAATTTCTAATCTACAATGTTTGTTACTTTGGTTATGGTCATTTATTTTAATGCATTCAATATTATTATTCCAGTCTTCCTGTTCTCATTGTCGGAGTGGACACATTGTTTGCAGAGTGCACACACTTGTGAGGAACACGTTTTGGTTTATTGAATTACATTCGCGAGTTCTGTCAATTTAGTCATTGTCTTTTGTTTGGAGCGCTTCTGTCAATGTTGAGTAAGGACACACATGCATAGAAGTAGGCCTATAGGCTACCTGGCCTGCATGCAAATGTAGGCAAATAAATGTGCCCATTTGGGGATCTGATAGTATTTCTGATTGGCTTAACGCACCACCACTAATGACTTGTGGCGCTTCTCAAAGTAGTGTTTTCTTCACCTCAAACAGCAAGCAAATAAAGTCTGTTTTTACATCCATTGAGAATTACAATAGTTCCTATTACAAAATTACAATATCTTTCCAGCTCTCTCCCTTTCGATTACCACTCAGCATGAAATGGAAAAATGCAATGCTCTGATCCAGTAGAAACGTCATAAAATAGGCTTCTTATCAGTGCTTGACTTGGACTGAAATAGGTTCCGGTACTCATTTTGGGTGCCGGTACTGTTTATATTTAGGTGCAGGAGCTCCACAATACTTTTGAGCTAATATTCTATAAGAGGAACAGGAGCTCAAGCAGTTGAAAATTTGAGGTGCCGATACTCAGCTCCGGTGAGCTCCTGGCCAAGTCAAGCACTGCTTCTTATCCCCTTGCGCAAATAGCCTACAGCTGTGTCTGTCCTGAGCTTACTGGCACGGGAAACTGAGGGCCCAGAATATTTTATACAATGTTGCAAGTTCGCTAGTAGTGCAAGCTTTGGGCCTGACCCAAGTTAATAGTTGATACAATGTTTCAGGTTCGTTGCAGACAGGCCATTTGTAGCCAATGTGATGTATAGGATATTTATTTTTAATCAGGATATTTTTTACCTGCAGGCTGCAATGTTTTTATTTGTTGGCTTTATGTAGGCGATTTTTACATAGTTGGCAATGGCAATATAAGTTACTTTTTAGGTTTGTTTAATTTTCATTTAGATTTGGATAGAATTTGGATTAACCACATGACAATGATTTTGAGATATGAAGACGTTATTATAAATTAAATGAAACTGTTTCACGAAAATGTGCATATGAAAACCATAACTGGCATGCAAATTGATAGAAATTGTAAGATAAATTGGCATTCCACATGAGAAAGGTTGCTGACTCCTCGTGTAGCCTATTACCGGCAACTTCAGTAGAGTAATGGCAGAATCTGCGAAAGCCAGCAGGAGCGGGAGGAGAATAGTTGGGTCAGGTTAAGTTATTTTTCTTCTGGTTATCTAGATCTATGGCGCCCTCTTGAGGCATCACACCGTAAGCTTAAAGCATCAAACAAGCTCAATGCACATAGTAGATTTTATTAAAACACACATATATATATATATATATATATATATATATATATATATATATATATATATATATATATATTGAAAAATACACGTAATTTATTTTTAAGCAGTCGATTGGTCAGACGACTTTCGGTCGACCAAGATTTTTTTATTGTTGGGGACAGCCCTAAACGGCAGTGAAATTTTGTAAGGGTATTCTGTATTATTGTGCATGTTTTTCTTACATGCTGTTAGCCTAGAACAAATGTTATGGAAGTGAATGTGCACTTTTCAATTGGAGAGACTGCAACTACAAAAAACACTGCCATAGCCTGTAGTAAAAGCAAAAGCAGTTATAGCATCGGAGATTCTCTAAATTAGGGACCATCTCTGATAGCTATAGGACCGCAGAGACTGTCACAAATTTGAGCTTTTAATGACCTAGCAAATTTGATGACTTGGAGGTGAAATATATCACATTTCTTAGTTTTTTTAAAATTGGTATTTCATCACCTGCTGAATAAAAGTCTCAAATGGCCCTACTCCTGAAAAAGTTAATCGGGCTGGATAAGCTGAAGTGGACTCGGCCTGAGTACCATTAGCCGGAGCCCAGAGTAATATGATTCTGCCGGATTCGGGAAGAGCTCGGCCCGCATGAAGCGCTATCCTGAAAACTATTATATGCAATGGATTTAAATACAGGTCTTAAATTTTTCCATCAGTACTGTATTATCTAGCTAGCATCTCCTTAATTATGTTTTGCGGGACACAAAGACAAAGCAACATCCAGGGCTGGAGACACTTTTCAATAAAAGTACTTCAGTTAGGCAGGTCACCGGCCACAGGTAGTTACTCATTTTGACAGGGGAGAATCTTTCCTGCTTGAATATTGGCAGAGGGACATCACGCCAATTCATGCTCTCTTCTTGGGTCTATAGACAAAGAAAAGCCTTACGTGCCTCTGTGTTTTGTTCCCGTATTGCCTCCTGGGCCTAGGTGAATCACAATGACATGTAAGATTAAAAGCTTGTCGTTAGCTATGTAAACAGTGGCAGCTCGCCACAGCCATTCGAGCTCGTCAGTACGGACCACCGCATCATCTAGCTCTTACGGCCCCTCAAAATAGAGTGACTGACTCCTTTTTCTCCAGAGACATATTTAGATGGTCACATTTATACATGGTCAGACTGCATGCACCATTATACATGGTTAGGCTGCTTGGACCACAAGGCAACAACAAAACGTCTCCATATGTACTGTGGCTTCCATGTCTACAGAACGTAGACACAGTAAAAAAGAAATATGTACCCGAAATACTTTGGGCCTTAGTCTTAGGCTATATTTCCCTCCTTTTTTCCGCTTCGGTTTAGTCCATTTATTTTGGGTGTATGATTTCAAATCGGGTGGGAAATCTTACCTCGGAATGACCTTTGTGTTGAGTGCAGGCTTTTTCTTCTAGCCAAGCAGTAATAAACCAGGTTCTGCTAATCAACTTAAACACTGTCTTCCATTTTGGTATGATTGCCCCACCCCTTGTTTAAATGAAGAAAGACCAATCTTTGATTGAGAGAAAATGTGATGTGTGAAACTTAGTGTAGGCATATGTGTGTCCAACCGTGTGTGTGCGACTCTGTTAATGACATTACATTTACATTTACATTTACATCATTTAGCAGACGCTCTTATCCAGAGCGACTTACAAATTGGTGCATTCAACTTATGATAGCCAGTGGGACAACCACTTTTTTTTTTTCTTCTTTTGAATTGTGTGTCATCTGCGTAGCAATGATAGGAGAGACCATGTGAGGATATGACAGAGCCGAGTGACTTGGTGTATAGAGAGAATAGGAGAGGGCCTAGAACTGAGCCCTGGGGGACACCAGTGGTGAGAGCGCGTGGTGCGGAGACAGAATCTCGCCACGCCACCTGGTAGGAGCGACCTGTCAGGTAGGACGCAATCCAAGAGTGAGCAGTGCCGGAGATGCCCAACTCGGAGAGGGTGGAGAGGAGGATCTGATGGTTCACAGTATCAAAGGCAGCGGATAGGTCTAGAAGGATTTTTTAGATTTTTTTATTTTATTTCACCTTTATTTAACCAGGTAAACCAGTTGAGAACAAGTTCTCATTTACAACTGCGACCTGGCCAAGATAAAGCAAAGCAGTGCGATAAAAACAACAACACAGAGTTACATATGGGGTAAAACAAAACAAAGTCAAAAATACAACAGAAATAAATATGTATACAGTGTGTGCAAATGTAGCAAGTTATGGAGGTAAGGCAATAAATAGGCTATAGTGCAAAATAATTACAATTAGTATTAACACTGGAACGATAGATGTGCAAGAGATGATGTGCAAATAGAGATACTGGGGTACAAATGAGCAAAATAAATAACAATATAGGGATGAGGTAGTTGGGCGGGCTAATTTCAGATGGGCTGTGTACAGGTGCAGTGATCGGTAAGGTGCTCTGACAACTGATGCTTAAAGTTAGTGAGGGAGATAAGTGTCTCCAGCTTCAGAGATTTTTGCAATTTGTTCCAGTCATTGGCAGCAGAGAACTGGAAGGAATGGCGGCCAAAGGAGGTGTTGGCTTTGGGGATGACCAGTGAGATATACCTGCTGGAGCGCATACTACGGGTGGGTGTTGCTATGGTGACCAATGAGCTAAGATAAGGCGGGGATTTGCCTAGCAGTGATTTATAGATGGCCTGGAGCCAGTGGGTTTGGCGACGAATATGTAGTGAGGACCAGCCAACAAGAGCGTACAGGTCACAGTGGTGGGTAGTATATGGGGCTTTGGAGACAAAACGGATGGCACTGTGATAGACTACATCCAATTTGCTGAGTAGAGTGTTGGAGGCTATTTTGTAAATGACATCGCCGAAGTCAAGGATCGGTAGGATAGTCAGTTTTACGAGGGCATGTTTGGCAGCATGAGTGAAGGAGGCTTTGTTGCGAAATAGGAAACCGATTCTAGATTTAACTTTGGATTGGAGATTCTTAATGTGAGTCTGGAAGGAGAGTTTACAGTCTAACCAGACACCTAGATATTTGTAGTTGTCCACATACTCTAGGTCAGACCCGTCGAGAGTAGTGATTCTAGTCGGGTGGGCGGGTGCAAGCAGCGTTCGGTTGAAGAGCATGCATTTAGTTTTACTAGTGTTTAAGAGCAGTTGGAGGCTACTGAAGGAGTGTTGTATGGCATTGAAGCTCGTTTGGAGGTTTGTTAACACAGTGTCCAATGAAGGGCCAGATGTATACAAAATGGTGTCGTCTGCGTAGAGGTGGATCTGAGAGTCACCAGCAGCAAGAGCGACGTCATTGATATACACAGAGAAAAGAGTCGGCCCAAGAATTGAACCCTGTGGCACCCCCATAGAGACTGCCATAGGTCCAGACAACAGGCCCTCCGATTTGACACATTGAACTCTATCTGAGAAGATAAGAGCAGAGGAAAGAGAGTTAGCTTTAGCAGTGCGCAGAGGCTCCGTGACACAGAGAAGAGCAGTCTCAGTTGAATGACCAGTCTTGAAACCTGACTGGTTTGGATCAAGAATGTCATTCTGAGAGAGATAGCAGGAGAGTTGGCTAGAGACAGCACGCTCAAGAGTTTTGGAGAGAAAAGAAAGAAGGGATACTGGTCTGTAGTTGTTGACTTCGGAGGGATCGAGTGTAGGTTTTTTGAGGAGGGGTGCAACTCTTGCTCTCTTGAAGACGGAAGGGACATGGCCAATACATGAGAAATACTCCATCCCGCTGTCTTTATGCTTTCTTTATCATCCATCAGTGGGGACTAAGCCCCCAGACAACAGCTCCTTTCATCCCTCTCACTCCCTACAGCCTGCCCTCCAGATGGGCACAAGCCCATCAATCCTGCCCTTGTTCCATAAGGGAATGCTGGAGCCCAGCTGGGCCGCACCACTCCCTGGCATCATATTTCTACAGCGAGTTGAGATACATCTTCAGTGGTGGACTGACTAATCCCTGCACCGGACCAATGCTTTAGTCGTAGCCTAGGCCTTGATCCATTTTCTTTTGATTATAGCCCTTGTTCTGGTCTAGTTTGGACCCTGGTTCAAGTTTGGTCCCTTTTCTTGTCCCTGGGCTCCTGGCCTTAGTCTGGCTTTGGTCCTGACCATGGTCCTGGCCCTAGCCTGCCGCTAGCCCTGACCATGGTCCTGGCCCTAGCCTGCTGCTAGCCCTGACCATGGTCCTGGCCCTAGCCTGCTGCTAGCCCTGACCATGGTCCTGGCCCTAGCCTGCCGCTAGCCCTGACCATGGTCCTGGCCCTAGCCTGCCGGTAGCCCTGACCATGGTCCTGGCCCTAGCCTGCCGCTAGCCCTGACCATGGTCCTGGCCCTAGCCTGCCGGTAGCCCTGACCATGGTCCTGGCCCTAGCCTGCCGCTAGCCCTGACCATGGTCCTGGCCCTAGCCTGCTGCTAGCCCTGACCATGGTCCTGGCCCTAGCCTGCTGCTAGCCCTGACCATGGTCCTGGCCCTAGCCTGCCGCTAGCCCTGACCATGGTCCTGGCCCTAGCCTGCCGGTAGCCCTGACCATGGTCCTGGCCCTAGCCTGCCGCTAGCCCTGACCATGGTCCTGGCCCTAGCCTGCCGGTAGCCCTGACCATGGTCCTGGCCCTAGCCTGCCGCTAGCTCTGACCATGGTCCTGGCCCTAGCCTGCCGCTAGCCCTGACCATGGTCCTGGCCCTAGCCTGCTGCTAGCCCTGACCATGGTCCTGGCCCTAGCCTGCCGCTAGCCCTGACCATGGTCCTGGCCCTAGCCTGCCGGTAGCCCTGACCATGGTCCTGGCCCTAGCCTGCCGCTAGCTCTGACCATGGTCCTGGCCCTAGCCTGCCGCTAGCCCTGACCATGGTCCTGGCCCTAGCCTGCTGCTAGCCCTGACCATGGTCCTGGCCCTAGCCTGCTGCTAGCCCTGACCATGGTCCTGGCCCTAGCCTGCCGCTAGCCCTGACCATGGTCCTGGCCCTAGCCTGCCGGTAGCCCTGACCATGGTCAGGATCTGGCTCTGGCTCTGGCCCTAGCTGTAGTCTGGGACGTTAGCTAGGTTCACACAGCCTGACCTGAAAGCACCTCACTGCCATTCCAGCATGTCCCACATCCTTTCTTTCCTGAACAGCAGGGCATGGGGATCAATGCAAAAGGAACGTCAAAATATTGCATTTCAAACATAAGTATCAGTTATTGTCAAATGGTTCTGTGGGAGGCAAGTGGCAATGCTTCCTTTTTTCCGCTTATGAATCCAATGTGGATGGATGGGTCTGAACCTCGACATTCCTGATAGATTTATAGGAATGTCAGAGCCTGCTTTGGCTCTGTGGGATCTGCGTGGTTCATTGACTTGTTGCCGTGGAGCCTCGTAAACCTTGACAGTATCTGAGAATGTTTTTATTTTTTTATTATTGGAATCTCTGACCACCTTTGGTATTTCTTATTATTTTCAGACAGAATGGAGAAAGGGAAAATACATAACAGAGGGGAAGACATATTTAAAGGGGCACACATGATTAGAATCCCTGTCACCAGAGCAATATGTGGCCAAGAGTTTGCAGCACTACCACTAAACCAGACTCTAGGACCAGTTTTTTGTTATTTATCATTGTCACCCCCCTCAGAACAGCCTACATTTTTGACTCCAGTGCTTCCCACAGTTGTGTCAAATTGGCTGGATGTCCTTTGGGTGGTGGACCATTCTTGATACAAACAGGAAACTGTTGAGGGTGAAAACCCCAGCAGCGTTGCAGTTCTTGAAACAAACCGGTGCGCCTGGCACCTACTACCTTCCCTGTTGTCTTGCCCATTCACCCTCTGAATGGCACACATACACAATCCATGTCTCAATTGTCTCGAGGCTTAAAAATCCTTCTTTAACCTGTCTCCTCCCCTTCATCTACGCTGATTGAAGTGGATTTAACAAGTGAAATCAATAAGGGATCATAGCTTTCACCTGGATTCACCTGGTCAGTCTATGTCATGGAAAGAGCAGGTGTTCTTAATGTTTTGTATACTCAGTGGACATACATAAGAACTGCTCTCTGAACTAAACAGATCACCTAGGCTCATTTGAAATGTTTCTTTGGTTGATTTTCATGCTCCTGAGTTACGGCTAGAACCATGTCATGAGTGTAACTTGTAAAGGGCACCTGAGAAACATCCTTCCCAGACTAAAACACTGCTTAAAAGGAAGGCTGCTTTTTCTACAAGAGCACTGGCTACCAGACCCCCCAAATTGTGTATTGAAATCTTACACAAGTTGAAATTATGGTCTTACTGTAGTTGTAGTCTTCAGCGAAAGGCTATATCTCCCTTTTCCTCTCTCTTACCATACTCTGAAGCTGTATTTCTGTATTTAGACATTTACTAAGCTTTCTTATGATTTTGTTGGTGTAAGTTTCCCATAAATGCGCCATGACTTTTGGCCCTATTCAATCAAATCACGGTATCTGGATAAGTCAAAAACATGGTCCCAAATAGCTATTTTACTAGCGCTGTAGGAAGCTGGACGCTGCTGTTCTGGGGCCTCAAGAAATCCTGTTGCCCTGGGATGGGAGGTTGCACTGCACTCTCCCAGTAACTATTTTACTTAAGGCCTTCCCACACTGTACGTCAGATTCAGTCTTTTGCAATTATTATTATATGTCACACTGTGCAATGTGACCATATTAAAATCTTGATATCAACCTGGCCAGATTGTACGATTTGCTCCAGTTCTGTCGTCACATTCTGCGGATTGGTTTGCAAGGCTACGTCAGCCGACTTAGGTTTTGTCAACTGCAGCGGTGTATTTGATCTGCGCATGTGCCAGCCCAGCAGCACAAGCCTCCATCTTACTGAGTGAAGTGAGTTCGGAAAAACTGAAAGTACCCAGCTAGTGCTGTGGGAATGTACGTTTTTGGTTTCCCATTGGTTCTGGGAACGAAGCCGTAAGTTTCCTGACTGGTGAAATGTAAAACGTTTTTGACATTCTTTACAAGTTTTCCTGGGAGGTTTTATTAACATTCAGAGAACGGAAGTTATAGGTTATTTGTAGCTAATTAAATAACGTTTTGAGAACATGTTTCAATAAGACTTTTATAACACTGCTAGCTTAGGTTAACTGTTTTGAATTCCAAGCATATATTACAGTAGGACACATGGAAAGGTGTGGCCAATTAGTGGGTGCGGCCAACCCACCTGAACACAATTTTGTTGACACTGAGAACGGAATGTATATGTTTTTAAAAAACATTCTTAGAACATTTTATGAACGTTACTAATATTTTCTTGTGGTCTTTATTGAAAGTTTTCTTGATGTTCTGAGAATGGAATAAATGTTTTTAAATAACATTCTTAGAACGTTCCCCGAACGTTCCTAAAGTTTTCTGAAATTTCCACAGAAGAATGTTGTTTCTTAACATTCTCTGAATAATTTGAGAACATTCCCAATGTCAAACCAGTTGGAGAACATTCCTAAAACATTACCAAAAATGTAATTAAATGTAACCATGTTTGAACTTTTAGGAAACTTTCTGTTAAAGTAATGAAATAACAAGAAAATAATATTTTTTTGTAAAGTTCCTTAAATATGCTGAGAATGTTCCAAAGCCAAGCAACTATTCTCCACCATTCCCAGAATGTTGTGGGAAGGTTGTATGCAAAATAACCATAGGACAACTACGCTTTAAGAAACATATGGTCCTCAGAACGTTATGTGCTAGCTGGGCAGTGTTTAAATTGTGCCTTAAGACTTGTACTCAAAGTTTAGGATCAGACAGAATGTATTGGTAGAATTTCTTTGAGCTCAAAGAAATTATGAACAGCTTTGTATGACTTTAAAATAAAACATGCCATGCTAGCTCCATCCTGATGGCACAGTGGACTAATTCAGTGGATAAAGAGCATAGGTTCGAATCTCACTGATGCCGTGTCACAATAAAAAATGAATTTCCATCTGTGCTTGGAGGTCAAAACAGGAAGTTATTCAAAAACTTTCAAATAACCTTTAGATTTAGTAAAAAAAATTCACAACATTTAGAGAATGTTCTCAGAAAACAGCACTGTATTGTGTACTGAACAAATGAACTTTGTGTTAGCAGTTGATGTTATTATTCAATAACACAGACCCCAAAGCAAATCACGGGGAGAAAAATCTATTTATTCAAAGAGAACAAATCATAGTTGTTATGCTGGGAAGTAGATGGTAGATGTCCATTCTTCCCTGTTCTCAATGTTTCTCCACTGAACAAAGATACAGGATGTAGTTTATAGCCTCAAGCTTAGCATGTGGCTGACCAATTAGAATTCCTTGCAATAAAATTGGGCCAATGGCCAACCCCCCAAGTATCCTGTTTCAGGCTCAATGTATAGACCATTTGGACCAATGAAAACTTGCCAATGTAGTTATGAATCAAAACAACTATTTCCATTGATCGTTAATTCCCTTTTGACCTCTAGTCCTCTTGACCACGAGTCCTCTAGACCACTAGTCCTCTGCGTTGCGTATATTAGACATTCAGTTACATAGCATTATTTAAGTATTCCCCATGTAATGTTAATGTGGCGCTAAGATGGCTGCCATATAATGTTGTAGTGTCATGTAAATGGTTCAAAATACGGAAACCTTTGTATGTGTCTGTATCTGAGTGTCACGGTCGTTGATGAACGGGATGGACCAAGGCGCAGCGTGATATGCGTACAAGTTTATTTTAATGAATAAACAACCGACAAAACAATAAACAAACGAAACGTGAAGTCCAAGGTAGAACACAAAACATACCTACACAGAACAAGATCCCACAACCCACTAGTGCCAATAGGCTGCCTAAGTATGGTCCCCAATCAGAGACAACGAGCGACAGCTGCCTCTGATTGGGAACCACACCGGCCAACATAGAAATACAAATACTAGAAATTACAACATAGACAATCACCACATAGAAAATACACACCCTGACTCAACAAATAAGAGTCCCCAGAGTCAGGGCGTGATAGTACCCCCCCAAAGGTGCGGACTTTACTTAACAGGGTAGAGGCCGGGTGGGCATTCCGCATCGGAGGCGGATCTGGCTCCGGGCGTGACCACCACCTATTCTCCGCCTCCCTGTTGTGCCCCTGGTCTGGTCTGGACCTCGGCGCGCTGCTTCCCCTCTCCTTCCTCCCACTATACTCCAAGCCCTGTCTGGACCCTGGTGTGGGAGACCCCGAACCTGGAGAGGGGCTGACGTCTGGGTCTGGAATGGAGCCGCTGACCAGAGCTGGACTAGGCACCGGTGGAGCGGACTGCTCTGGCTCCGGAGTGGAGCCGCTGACCGGATCTGGACTGGACCCCGTTGGAGCGGACTGCTCTGGCTCCGGAGTGGAGCCGCTGACCGGAGCTGGATCAGGCACCGGTGGAGCGGACTGCTCTGGCTCCGGAGTGGAGCCGCTGACCGGATCTGGACTGGACCCCGTTGGAGCGGACTGCTCTGGCTCCGGAGTGGAGCCGCTGACCGGAGCTGGATCAGGCACCGGTGGAGCGGACTGCTCTGGCTCCGGACTGGAGCTGCTGACTGGTGCCGGACCAGGCACCGGTGGAACGGGCACGGGCCGTGCCGGACTGGACACACTCACCACTGGTCTGGTGCGAGGAGCAGGCACGGGCCGAACCGGACTAGGAATATGCCCCACTGGCTTGGTGCGAGGAGCAGGAACAGGCCGGGCCGGACTGGCGACACGCACCACTGGCTTGGTGCGAGGAGCAGGAACAGGCCGGGCCGGGCTGGCGACGCGCACCACTGGCTTGGTGCGAGGGGCAGGAACAGGCCGGACCGGGCTGGCGACGCGCACCACTGGCTTGGTGCGAGGGGCAGGAACAGGCCGGGCCGGGCTGGCGACGCGCACCACTGGCTTGGTGCGAGGAGCAGGAACAGGCCGGTGCGGGCTGGCGACGCGCACCACTCCCTTGGTGCGAGGGGCAGGAACAGGCCGGGCCGGGCTGGCTACGCGCACCACTGGCTTGGTGCGAGGGGCAGGAACGGGCCGGACCGGACTGCGAAGGCGGACTGGAGGTCTGGAGCGGAGAGCTGGCACAACCCATCCTGGCTGGCTACCCACTTTCGCACTACACGTGCGGGGCGCTGGCACAGGACGCACTGGGCTGTGCACGCGTACTGGCGATACAGATCGTAGAACCAGCGCAGATATGCGGGACCGAGGAGGCGTACTGGAGACCAGGAGCGTTGAGCCGGCACACCCCGTCCTGGCTGGATGCCCATCTTCGCACGGCACGTGCGTGGTGCTAGCACAGGACATACAGGACTGTGCCGGCACACTGGCGACACAGTACGTAGCTCCGCATAACACGGAGCCTGCCCAGTCACACGCCTCCTCGCGTGAGTATGGGGAGTTGGCTCTGCTCTAACACTAGGCTCCGCCAACCACCCTTTTAGCCCCCCCAATTTTTTTTATTGGGGCTGTCTCTCTGGCTTCTTCCTCGGCCGGCGCCTTCTGCGTTGCCGCTGCTCCTCTCTATACCGCGCCTCCACTGTCTCCTCCCAAGGACGGCGATCCATCCCGGCCTGAATCTCCTCCCAAGTCCAGGATCCCTTACCGTCCAGGATCTCCTCCCAGGTCCAGGCTGTCTGCTCCTGGACACGCTGCTTGGTCCTTGTTTGGTGGGATCTTCTGTCACGGTCGTTCATCGACGGGACGGACCAAGGCGCAGCGTGATATGCATACATGTTTATTTTAATGAATAAACAACCGACAAAACAATAAACAAACGAAACGTGAAGTCCAAGGTAGAACACAAAACATACCTACACGGAACAAGATCCCACAATCCACTAGTGCCAATAGGTTGCCTAAGTATGGTCCCCAATCAGAGACAACGAGCGACAGCTGCCTCTGATTGGGAACCACACCGGCCAACATAGAAATACAAATACTAGAAATTACAATATAGACAATCACCACATAGAAAATACACACCCTGACTCAACAAATAAGAGTCCCCAGAGTATGGGCGTGACACTGAGACTTTTTGGAGACCGCTCCGCACACTCTTTCAGACACAGTCACACACACACACACACACACTCTCTTTGGGGAACCCGACGGCACCTAGTCTGTTCCCCGAACACATGGGACGTTACACAACCTGGCCACATTTTGTGTTTTTGGGAGGCAGCGTGCCTGTTAATGAGACAGGTCATTAAAGCATCCAAGCCTCCATTCATTTATTTCAGGATTAGGTACATGAAGTAGCAGCTACTAGCAGAGTGTGGTCAGACGAGATCACGCAAGTCCCTCAGTGATAAAAAATTTAAGTGAATAAAAAGCCAATGTTTGTTTATCCAATGCAAAACAATGCCTAGGCTAGCTCTTTTTCATCATGTGCTCACTGTAATAATGTCAGATTATTGCTTGTACAGTTCCATGTTACAGCATCAAAGGAAGCACATTTTTAAAGGGACACTTTGGGATTTTGGCAATGATGCTCTTTATCTACTTCCCCAGAGTCAGATGAACTTGTGGATACCATTTTTATGTCTCTGCATGCAGTTTGAAGGAAGTTGCTAACTAGCACTAGCGCAATTGCTAACTAGGGTTACCCATAGACTTCCAGTCATTGCACTAACGCTAGTTAGCATTGGCTCATGAAACTACCTCTAACTTCCTTCATACTAGACACAGAGACAAAAAAATTGTATCCACGAGTATCCATCCTCATTACCAAAATCCTGAAGTATCCCTTTAAGGAGAGAGCGCACATTGAAGGGAGGAGATGGAGACAGTTATACCGATTAAGGTAGAAAAACATAACATATATTTTTTTCATTAATTTACACTACTGCTATTGGGTATATTGGAAGTGCATTCAGAAGCATCCCTTCCCTTTTTCTTCATCCATAATCGTCAATTACATGGTAATACAATTACCATGCCAGCCCTAACATTCACCAAATACACACACACACACACAATCTCCCCATGAATCAGGACACTCTCAGTATCACCACCTTGCTTCAATGACTCAGGGAGACTTCATTAGCACATAAACAGCCGGCCAGGGAGAGATGAATGGAGACAGTGAAGTTGGAGGTCGCTTAGGGTTAGCCCAGTAGGTCCATGGATCAGGATTCAGGACATGAAGACTTTTGTATGGAACATTAGTGTGGAAGCTGTTCGGGAGCTAGCATAAGGCTAACCGTTAACCCACTTCTCCCACTCGCAGGTGAGTGTGCTTGATAACTACTCAAGCCTCCATAGTGTGGACTGGTGCTGTGTCTGCTCCTGCTGCTACTCCACACAGCTAGTGTGTTTTTGCCTCAGAGCAACACTTCACCTCACTTCACCTGTTAGGATTCCGCCAAGCTATATTTAAAGATAAAACGTTGCCCACTCACATTTTTATTAAATTATCATTGAGGGGAAGATACACTGATTTTGTCAGGTTTTTCCTTCTCTCATAGTTGCTCGCGGGCGCGACTCACTGTTCACTTGATGAGGCTCTCTGGGTTTTGTGGATGTTGTTTGGACAAAGAGAGTGAGGTCATTTTAACACTATTACTGGAGATGAATAAGGACTTCACAATGGAAAACTAACCACTCAAGATAGCGGTTTAATCAACATGAAATAGAAAGCCTATCATTTTCCAAACTATCCATGAAAGATGAACTGTGCGGATACAGTTTCTGTGTGAGGAGGTAAGACAAGAAAATAATATCAAGCCAAATGAAAAGGCCTAAATTAGCCCTTTGGTCATTGTTAGCGTGTTTGTGAACAGTTCCTCCAAGCCCCAAACTTCTCGGGGGTTGCTTATTTGTGTCATGTTAAAATCTGCACGCAAATGAAAAGCACTCTCATTTAAATTAGAAATGTTCAACTTAAACAGTATATCAAGATATAAATCCATTCAGTCTGTCAAAGTGTGTTACTGTATCCTGTAAATTCCACAATTGAATGTCACCCCATTAGAAGTCTGAAAATGCTAAGGAAGTCATAAATGTACTATACTCTACATTATGTGCTAATGCGCTACCATTATGAACAAGCAGGGAATGGGGTTTACCCCAGTTAATCATAGCTTCCATTAAATGCACGGCTTGGGTGTGAATCCCATAGGGATTGTAGGCATTTAGACGGATGCCCGGTATAGGGGTTGAAGGCAGATTCCATATGCCACAGCGCTATTGGGGTTAAAAAAAGGTCTCAATCCTCAAATGTGCTTAACAAGTCACATAATAAGTTGCATGGAGTCACTCAGTGTGCAATAATATTTTTTAACATTCTTTTTTAATGACTATCTCATCGCTGTACCCCACACATACAGTTATCTGTAAGGTCCCTCAGTCGAGCAGTGAATTTCAAACACAGACTCAACCACAAAGACCAGGGAGGTTTTCCAATGCCTTGACAAGAACACCTATTAGTAGATGGGTAAAAATAAAAAAAAGCAGTCATTGAATATCCCTTTGAGCATGGTGAAGTTATTAATTACACTTTGGATGGTGTATCGATATACCCAGTCACTACAAAGATAAAGGCATCCTTCTTAACTCAGTTGCCAGAGAAGAAGGAAACCGCTCAAAGATTTCCCCATGAGGCCAATGGTGACTTTAAAAAATAGTTACAGAGTTTAATGGATGTGACAAGAGAAAACTGTGGAGGAATCAACAACATTGTAGTTACTACACAATACTAACCTAATTGACAGTGAAAAGAAAGAAGCCTGTACAGAATATTCCAAAACATGCATCCTGTTTGCAACAAGGCACTAAAGTAATACTGCAAAAGATGTGGCAAAGCAAGTAACTTTTTGTCCTGAATACAAAGTGTTATGTTTGGGGCAAATCCAACACAACACATTACTGAGTACCACTCTCCATATTTTCAAGCGTAGTAGTGGCTGCATCATGTTATGGGTATGCTTGTAATCATTAAGGACTGAGGAGTTTTTCAGGATAAAAATAAACGGAATAGAGCTAAGCACAGACAATATCCTAGAGGAAAACCTGATTCAGTCTGCTTTCCAACAGACACTGGGAGACCAATTCACCTTTTAGCAGGACAATAACCTAATACATAATGTCAAATATACACTGGAGTTGCTTACCAAGACGACATTGAATGTTCCTGAGTGGCCTAATTAAAGTTTTGACTTAAATCATCTTGAAAAGTTATGGCAAGACTTGAAAATGGGGAATATATAGAAATGCATCCAATGCCTACACTACAGAAGTGTAAAAAGCCACTCCAGTAACTGACCTTCTCTTTCTTCCTCACTGATCTTGCTCTTGACTGTGTATACAATAGCACTGTTGAGGTCAGAGATATTCAATGTCCTTTTATATACAGGTAACTGCCAAAATAAAGGTAACACCAACATAAAGTGTCTTAATAGAGCGTTGGGCCTCCACGAGCCAGAACGGCTTCAATGCACCTTGGCATAGATTCTACAAGTGTCTGAAACTCTATTGGAGGGATGCAACACCAGTGGCGGCCCGTCATTCAGGGCAGGTGGGGCAGAGTTTTTTTTGTTGTTGCCTGTTTTGCATGATATTTTGGCATTAATACGTGTCACATATCAGTTTGCAAACAATGTAAAAAACATAAAAATGAGTTAATAAAGCCACATACAAACATTGTCTCTTTTTTTGCTATTTTTTTTAGTACGGCAGCTCCAAAATGCAGGTGTTTCAGACTAGCTCATTGTTTTTTGTGGTGGTGAGGCAGCCAGCGGAAAATATGGAGCGTAACAGTTGGTAAAGTTCTCTAGTCAGTGTTCTGTCACTCATGGGGACACTACGTCACCCCAAATTCTACGGGTAGAGCTCGAAAATTCAAACCCCTTGGGTGCTGCCATAGAGTTACATTAGAAGTGCCCATCCAAGAAGGCTCAAGGTAATTGACGTCAAATCACGTTATATCTACCGTAGCTTTGATTGGACTGATCATGTCAACATCATACTTTCACAATCTTAGCTAGCAAGCTAGCAGTCATCATCATTAATCTAGTCAACAATCAATCTACTGGCAAATCCTTTTCAATCGTTGTCATATGAAGAGAAATTGTGAACATTGGACATAAACATTACACAACAAGTTGGAAATCGCAAATTCAACAATGAGTGGTTTGGAAGGAATCAGTGGCTAACTGCAAGCGTTGCAAAGCAATCACTAGCCTGCTATTCATTGGAGTGGGTGTGGTCCAAGTCTGGGTTTTAGGGTCTCTTTTCCAAGCTTAAAAGGATAAACATCCAACACCATGGGCCATAAAGGGTTGAATACATTGGCCATGCAGTTAATCCAGCATTACTTCTGCCGCATTCAAAACAACTGGAAACTCGGCACTGAGAAATCTCAGACTTCAGTGAGTTGAAGACAACTGGGAACTCGGAAAAAGCTCAGACTGGGAAAATACCTTTTGAACGGTCATCCAACTCGGAATTCCAAGTGGGGACCTCGGGCCTCTTTCTAGAGCTCCGACCTGAAGATCACTGACGTCATGAAACAACCTTGTTTTTTTCTAGTTTTCGAGTTTCTAGTTGTCTTGAAAGGACCATAAATCCAGAGAATGCCAGACTTTGACAGACTTTGATGACAAAGCTTTGATGACAACATCTGCCCAAGAAGGACCGCCGCGCCACCTTCCTGATAATTGCGCCGGAGGGGATGGCTGCCGTTTTACGGGCTCTTAACCAACTGTGCTATTTTGTGTGTTTTTCGCATTGTTTGTAACTTATTTTGTAGATAATTTTGCTGCTGCCGTCTCTTTGACCGAATAGAGCTTCTGGATATCAGACAAGCGATTACTCACAGACAAGCGATTACAAACTGGACGAAGATGTTTTCTTTAATGAGTCCGACACGAAGGAAATACTGCTTCTCCGAGACCAGGCCCAAATCCCTGTCATTCGCGTGAAGAAAAGACGGAAGTACGGGGGCCGGAGATCGGGGTGCCTTGTGAGAATTCGTCGCCGAGTGGGTAACCCGCCTCTACCATCCGTTCTATTATCCAACGTGCAATCACTGGAAAATAAACTGGATGATCTCCGCTCGAGACTATCCTACCAACGGGATATACAAAATATAATATCTTATGTTTCGCCGAGTTGTGGCTTAACGAGGACACAGATAATATTCAGTTGGCTGTGTTTTCCGTGCATCGGCAGGACAGAACAGCTACGTCTGGTAAGACGAGGGGTGGTGGTGTGTGTCTATTTGTCAATAATAGCTGGTGCGCGATGTCTAATATTAAGGTGGTCTCAAGGTATTGCTTGCCTGATGTGGAGTACCTCATGATAAACTGTAGACCACACTATCTACCAAGAGAGTTTTCATCTATATTTTTCGTAGCCGTCTATTTACCACAACAAACCGATGCTGGCACTAAGACCTCACTCAACGAGCTGTATAAGGCCACAAGCAAACAAGAATATGCTTATTCAGAAGCGGCGCTCCTAGTGGCCGGGGACATTAATGCAGGCAAACTTAAATCCGTTTTACCTAATTTCTACCAGAATGTCACATGTGCAACCAGAGGGAAAAAAATCTACACCACCTTTACTCCACACACAGAGACGCATTTGGCAAATCTGACCATAATTCTATCCTCCTGATTCCTGCTTACAAGCAAAAACTAAAGCAGGAAGTACCAGTGACTCGCTCAATAGGGATGTGGTCAGATGACGCGGATGCTACGCTACAGGACTGTTTTGCTAGCAGAGACTGGAATATGTTCCGGGTGTGAGTGGACGGATGATCTCCGCATGTGATCCGCATGTGATCTCCGCATGGAGGAGGAGGTGTTATGGTGTAGGGGTGCTTTGCTGGTGACACTGTGATTTATTTAGAATTCAAGGCACACTTAACCAGCATGGCTACCACAGCATTCTGCAGCGCTACACCATCCCATCTGGTTTGGACCTGGCCTCCACAATCCCCCGACCTCAACCCAATTGATGAGTCGGACGGCAGAGTGAAGGAAAAGCAGTCAACAAGTGCTCAGCATATGTGGGAACTCAGCATATGTGGGAAAATGTATGCACTCACTAACTGTAAGTCGCTCTGGATAAGAACGTCTGCTAAATGACTAAAAATTTAAAATGTAGTGGCTTTGCTGGCATGCATCAAAAAAAATTGTGGGGAGTTTACCCCACCAAGATTTACATGCTAAAATCGCCACTATGCGAAACCATTCTTCCACGAGAAATTCCTTCATTTGGTGTTTTGTTGATGGTGATGGAAAACGCTGTCTCAGGTGCCGCTCCAGAATTTCCAATAAGTGTTCAATTGGGTTGAGATCTGGTGACTGAGACGGCCATCAAACCATTCAGTGACCACTCGTGCCCTGTGGATGGGGTGCAATGTCATCTTATGTGGGCATAGCCATGGGAGCCAAAATAATGGCCTGCTCAGCATTTATATACATGACCCTAAGCATGATGGGATGTTAATTGGTTAATTAACTCAGGAACAACACCTGTGTGGAAGCACTTGCTTTCAATATACTTTGTATCCCTCATTTACTCAATTGTTTCCATTATTTTGGCAGTTACCTGTACATGCCCCTGCTGGAGGGTAGGGTAGGGTGGGGGGTTAAATGCATAGTCATCTTTATTGGGATGACACTGAAAAATGTGGTTTGTGGAAAGTGTGTGTGTGTGTGTGTCAGGGTTTCCGCCGGACATTTAACCAGCAGCATTTTAATTGACCAGACATTTGATACATTTACCGGATCCATATGCATTGTGTGCATAAGCTGATTAGGGCGTCCACCCACGGTGCTCAAAATGACAGAAATCACATTTAGATTATGGTAATTAATATTAACAGAACATGCAAGTTGAGGATGCAACAATGTGCGGTCCTTCTTACCGAGTTCTGATGCGCACTTTGCAGATGTTAGAATAACTGTCCACATTTACTTTTCCTCAGCCAACAAGACGAGTAACAAATAGCAAAATCACTACCCTATGTCAATATACTATCCCCCCCAGTAGAAAAGTTGACCTATTCTATTGGTCAGCTTGTCGAGAAAGAAATAGCCTATTCCAAATAGACTCTGAGACAGTCGTGTGATGATCGATCCCAAATTCATTCAACCAGTAGGTCTAGGCTACATAAAAACGTTAAAAATCAATGAGTCTGATGCAACAGATCAGAACGTTTATCTTAAAATGTTGACAAACATTGATAAACGATTATTTCTTCACATTATAAGCGCAGCAAAGTGCACAAGGCAGTAGTCTACGCCCGCAAAGTGTTGTGTGATGGGCTGATGAAGCCTGCCTTCCATTGCCTATGCATTTGCTGTTTGAGATGCTGTAGCAACAGCTCTCGCACTGTCTGACCGATTTTCCGCTCAAAGGCAGTATGCTGTAGGCATTATAAATAAGATAATAATAAGCCATTTAGCAGACGCTTTTATCCAAAGCGACTTACAGTCATGTGCGCATACATTTTTACGTATGGGTGGTCCCGGGGATCGAACCCAGTACCCTGGCGTTACAAGCGCCATGCTCTACCAATTGAGCTACAGAGGACCCAGATACATAACGAATATACTGTACACACGTGGCAATTTAACTCCACTAAATTATGCAAATCAACCTATAGACCGATAAGCATGACCAGTATGTATTTACATCGACTGGTATTTACATCAATTAATAATGAATAAAAAGCATTATTTCGCAATTAGATTTTTTTCTTCTTCTCCCAGACATTTGGCCTGTGCCAATATTATTTCTCTGCTTTTCTATAAAAAAAAATGTATTGTCCAAAAGCCAGCTATTAAATGCTAACGGAAAACCTGGTGTGTGTGTGTTCCTTATACTACGCTTCCCTGTGGACATTTTCTAATAATAGCAATTATGGTTAAGCATACCTTGGTTACCATTTCTCTTCCCTTTGTGTACTGTAGTGTGTGTTTAGACATAAGCAGGTGGGTCATATTATTAAAGGCAACACGGATGAACTTGTGTTGTTATTGGGATGAACACACTGTGTGAGACAATGACACGGCATACATTGCCTAGTGAAAGTCTACACACCCCTTGCACAGTTTTCACATTTTGCTGCTTAAATTATTTTATAAAAAAGTATAAAATTTTTTAAAAATCCTACTGATCGACACAACCTACTCCACATTTTCAGAGTGAAAGAAAAATTCTATAAAATTTTCTAAATTAATAATACAATTGAGATGTCTTGATTGCGTAGGTCTTCACACCCCAGAGTTCATACTTGGCAAAAGCACCTTTAGCAGCAATTTTGCACCAACTTTGCACAGCTTTTAGGGCAACATTTTGTTTTTGTCAAAATTGTTCAAGCATAGCCGCTTTGGGCTGGATGTGTCAATGTGTAGTTCATACATGCATAATCTATGAGCAGATGGGAAGGATCAAAGTCCTTGACTCTTGATTCGGGCGACTTTGGTATCGGATTATTATCATGATCGTGATAATGTGTGTTGTAATCTACTTTGCTTGTTGTGTTGTCATGCTTGTCACTGCCATAAGATTTTGCTTATTCACCGAAAAGTGGTCTTGTGTCCTTGTAGATACCAATTCTGTCCTCAACTATCTGTCCAAGCCCAATGGTATGGTTTGATTAGTTATGCTGTCGCTTTACCAATTGGGTACAGTCCCTAGTGGCGATCCTAGCCTCACTGCCCCTATCTCTGAACACACACACTCACGAACGCACACACGCAAACATCTAGGACTGAGACTGGCATGTCTGAATTCCCCTCTCCCACTGCAACATATGGACACACACACACTCACACACAAACCATAGGGGTATACTCAGAACATTTAGTCAGACATTGTTGTCCCCACACTTAGAATCACACCTGTGTACCTAAGCGCTAAGAGGGCCCCATCTTTATTTTCTGACTGAGGTGCCTCTCTCATAACTCATCCCACAGGGCTAACTTAAAGGAAAAACTATATTTTGGTATTTGTTTCATTGGTGCATTGTTTACATAGTCCCAAAATGTTTTGCTTGTCAGCAATCAAGTTTTCAAGATATGTAACTTTCAAAATACAGAAATCATCCCTGTATGATGCATTTTGCATCATATGATGCAAAACGCAGCATCATATAATGCCAAATGCATCATACAGGGATAATTTCTGTATTTCGAAAGTTATATACACTGAATCTTGAAAACTTGATTGCTGAAAAGCAAGATATTAAACAATGGACTAATGAAACAAATACCAAAATATAGTTTTTGGGTGCTTTTCCTTTAATACTAGAGAGTTTATCCAGATAAAGGTGTCCCCCAAAAATGTTGCCCACCTACCAGGTTAGGAGTTAAAGGGGGTCTCGGGGCAAAAATGTGCTGAAAAGTTCATGAAATGCCCTCAAAATTGCTGTGACGAGGACAAGAAAATGCCCCCAAAAATGTATTGCCAACTTTTTGAAAAATACCTTCATATTCTAGCCCTGAGAGAACCTATTCTGCTGTTTCTCCTGCACCTGAACACAGACGGCTACACAACGTTAAGGTGTTGACTCAGGCATCAATATCCTCACCTTTTTAACACACCTGCACTCCCTATCCCGAGGCCCCCCTTTTTGGCCTTCCTGTCCCCAGTGGCTAATGGCAGTTTTCACACACTCAGGGCATGCAAGGACATCCAGCTTATATTTGCTGATATTTGCTCTCATTCCTATAAGGGTAGTTAAGTAACTACACTGCTCAAAAAAATTAAGGGAACACTTAAACAACACAATGTAACTCCAAGTCAATCACACTTCTGTGAAATCAAACTGTCCACTTAGGAAGCAACACTGATTGAAAATAAATGTAACATGCTGTTGTGCAAATGGGATAGACAACAGGTGGAAATCATAGGCAATTAGCAAGACACCCCCAATAAAGGAGTGGTTCTGCAGGTGGTGACCACAGACCACTTCTCAGTTCCTATGCTTCCTGGCTGATGTTTTGGTCACTTTTGAATGCTGGTGGTGCTTTCACTCTAATGGTAGCATGAGACGGAGTCTACAACCCACACAAGTGGCTCAGGTAGTGCAGCTCATCCAGGATGGCACATCAATGCGAGCTGTGGCAAGAAGGTTTGCTGTGTCTGTCAGCGTAGTGTCCAGAGCATGGAGGCGCTACCAGGAGACAGGCCAGTACATCAGGAGACGTGGAGGAGGCCATAGGAGGGCAACAACCCAGCAGCAGGAGGAGCAGGAGGAGCACTGCCAGAGCCCTGCAAAATGACCTCCAGCAGGCCACAAATGTGCATGTGTCTGCTCAAACGGTCAGAAACAGACTCCATGAGGGTGGTATGAGGGCCCGACGTCCACAGGTGGGGGTTGTGCTTACAGCCCAACACCGTGCAGGACGTTTGGCATTTGCCAGAGAACACCAAGATTGGCAAATTCGCCACTGGCGCCCTGTGCCCTTCACAGATGAAAGCAGGTTCACACTGAGCACGTGACAGACGTGACAGAGTCTGGAGACGCCGTGGAGAACGTTCTGCTGCCTGCAACATCCTCCAGCATGACCGGTTTGGCGGTGGGTCAGTCATGGTGTGGGGTGGCATTTCTTTGGGGGGCCGCACAGCCCTCCATGTGCTCGCCAGAGGTAGCCTGACTGCCATTAGGTACCGAGATGAGATCCTCAGACCCCTTGTGAGACCATATGTTGGCCCTGGGTTCCTCCTAATGCAAGACAATGCTAGACCTCATGTGGCTGGAGTGTGTCAGCAGTTCCTGCAAGAGGAAGGCATTGATGCTATGGACCACCCGTTCCCCAGACCTGAATCCAATTGACCACATCTGGGACATCATGTCTCGCTCCATCCACCAATGCCACATTGCACCACAGACTGTCCAGGAGTTGGCGGATGCTTTAGTCCAGGTCTGGGAGGAGATCCCTCAGGAGACCATCCGCCACCTCATCAGGAGCATGCCCAGGCGTTGTAGGGAGGTCATACAGGCACGTGGAGGCCACACACACTACTGAGCCTCATTTTGACTTGTTTTAAGGACATTACATCAAAGGTGGATCAGCCTGTAGTGTGGTTTTCCACTTTAATTTTGAGTGTGACTCCAAATCCAGACCTCCATGGGTTGATACATTTGATTTCCATTGATCATTTTTGTGTGATTTTGTTGTCAGCACATTCAACTATGGAAAGAAAAAAGTATTTAATAAGATTATTTCATTCATTCAGATCTAGGATGTGTTATTTTAGTGTTCCTTTAATTTTTTTGAGCAGTGTATAAAGAGAAAAAATATATAGCCGTACGTAGTCGCACTACCATTGATCCCCACTTATCTGCAACCAGTCTTTCAGGTAATCCACACCCCCTGATCCTAGTCCCCTTTGCCACCAGCTGTAGCACTAATAGTGACTAAACAATAGCAATGTTACACTCAGTAACAGTTAAAAACAAGTCTGTAATGTCCTAATGCCTTTCCACAGGAGTACCTCAAGGTTCTGTACTTGCCCCCCTCTTTTTCTTATGCAAATGATCCCTAGGCTGTGTGATTTTTTCTTGCAACTTCTCTTATAAACGTTATGCTGATGTTGTCCAACTCTCTCCTTGCCGTAATCTGACAAATGTATTGCCTTTGCATCCGGGCATGCCTCAGTGATGCAATGCACACAGCCATGCAATCTCCATAGACAAACATTGGCAGTAGAATGGCCTTACTGAGGAGCTCAGTGACTTTCAACGTGGCGCCATCATAGGATGGCACCTTTCCAACAAGTCATTTCATCAGATTTCTGCCCTGCTAGAGCTTTAACTTTAAGTGCTGTTATTGTGAAGTGGAAACTTTTAGGAGCAACAACGGCTCAGCCGCGAAGTGGTAGGACGGGACCGCCGAGTGCTGAAGCGTGTAGCGTGTAGAAATCGTCTGTCCTCGGTTGCAACAGTCACTAGCGAGTTCCAAACTGCCTTTGGAAGCAACATCAGCACAATAACTGTTTGTCGGGAGCTTCATGAAATGGGATTCAATGGCCGAGCAGCCGCACACAACCCTAAGATAACCATGCGCAATGCCCAGCGTCGGCTGGAGTGGTGTAAAGCTCGCCGCCATTGGACTCTGGAGCAGTGGAAATGCGTTCTCTGGAGTGATGAATCACGCTTCACCAACTGGCAGTCCAACGGACAAATCTGTGTTTGGCGGATGCCAGGAGAACGCTACCTGCCCGAATGCATAGTGCCAACTGTAAAGTTTGGTGGAGGAGGAATAATGGTCTGGGACTGTTTTTCATGGTTTGGGCCAGGCCCCTTCGTTCCAGTGAAGGGACATCTTAATGCTACAGCATACAATTACATTCTAGACAATTCTGTGCTTCCAACTTTGTGGCAACAGTTTGGGAAAGGCCCTTTCCTGTTTCAGCATAACAATGCCCCCTGTGGACAAAGCGCGGTCCATACAGAAATGGTTTGTCCAGATTGGTGTGGAAGAACTTGACTGGCCTGTACAGAGCCCTGACCTCAACCCCATCGAACACCTTTGGGATGAAGTGGAACGCCGACTGCGAGCCAGGCCTTATCGCCCAACATCAGTGCCTGACCTTACTAATGCTCTTGTGACTGAATGGAAGCAGTCCCCGCAGCAATGTTCCAACATCTAGTGGAAAGCCTTCCCAGAAGTGTGGAGGCTGTTATAGCAGCAAAGGGGTACCAACTCCATATTAATGCCCATGATTTTGGAATGAGATGTTTAACGAGCAGGTGTCCACATACGTTTGGTAATGTAGTGTATGTGAAAATAGTGCATTTCTGTGTTTTGTAGTAAAAGCGATAGAGGAAGATGTGTTTCCAATTACATCATTGGTGTACATCATGTGATTTTAACCAATTATGAGTAGGCATTGCCTATTAATTTTTATTTTTTACAAATACCTAACGCAACAATCCTCTAATGTTAGTAGGAGGATATATGCATCTATCAAATTATTTGCAATGGATATAAGGCGTTCCGCACATCATCGTTGTTAACGTTGTGGTCCTCTGTAGCTCAATTGGTAGAGCATGGCGCTTGTAACGCCAGGGTAGTGGGTTCGATCCCCGGGACCACCCATACGTAAAAATGTATGCACACATGACTGTAAGTCGCTTTGGATAAAAGCGTCTGCTAAATGGCATATTATTATTATTAACGATATGTATTCACTAACTGTTAGTCGCTCTGGATAAGAGCGTCTGCTAAATGACTAAAATGTAAAAAAAAAAAAAAATGTTGACAGTTGGATAAATGTCAGATAGTGAGACAGGGAAGCAACAGCAGCGAAGTTCTGCATGGCAATACTTTGAGAAGTTTTAAATGAGAAAGTGGTTAAATAAATGCTAACTTTGCAAGGTGGAATTGAGCTACAGTGGCAGTACAGGTGCAATGCTTAACCATCTGAAAGGGAGTCACCGTGAGACCCAACCCGTTGCTGGCAGCAGTGCGATAAGGGACGGAGTGAGAGAATCACAGCGTTGATAACAGAAATGATTACAGTTGATATGCAGTCATTGTTTATAGTAGAGGATGTCGGCTTCACTGCCATGATGGCATATCTAGAACCAGACTACAAGATGCCATGTGGAAAAACCGTGATGGCCTGGATAGAGAAATGGTACAATGAATGCTCTGCAAGAACAAAGTGCTAGCTCTCAAACACTATACGCCACGTTGACAACAGATTGTTGGACGTCTATGAACACGCTGTCGTACATCACTGCAACGAGCCATCACATCGATGAGAAAGAAGTGAGACATGAAGTCCCATGTACTGACAACTGAGAACATGGAGGCGAGATACACAGCAGAGAACCTAAAACGGCATTAACTACCATCGTTGCTGAGTGGGTGGGGGACAGCAGTAAGGTGAGCACCGTCTGTTTGGTAGCCATAACTGCGGTAGATTGAACTGCAGTGCCCCCTAGCGGTCATACCAATGGTTTATGTATAGTGCCTTCAGAAAGTATTCATACCCCTTGACTTATTCCACATTTTGTTGCGTTACAGCCTGAATTCAAAATTTATTAAATATGATGTTTTTCTCACCCATTCACACACAATACCCCATAATGACAAAGTGAAAACATGTTTTTAGACATTTTTGCAAATTTATTGAAAATGAAATACAGAGATATCTCATTTACATAAGTATTCACACCCCTGAGTCAATACATGTTAGAATCACCTTTGGCAGCGATTACAGCTGAGTCATTCTGGGTAAGTCTCTGAGCGTTGCACACCTGGATTGTACAAAATTATTATTTAAGAAATTCTTCAAGCTCTGTCAAGTTGGTTGATGATCATTACTCGACAGCCATTTTCAAGTCTTGCATTAGATTTTCAAGCCGATTTAAGTCAAAACTATAACTAGGCCACTCAGGAACATTCAGTGTCATCTTGGTAAGCAACTCCAGTTTATATTTGTGTTTAAGGTTATTGTCCAGCTGAAAAGTGAATTTGTCTCCCAGTGTCTGTTGGAAAGCAGACTGAACCAGATTTTCCTCTAGGATTTTGCCTGTGCTTAGCTATATTCCATTTATTTGTATCCTAAATAACTCCCTAGTCCTTGCCGCTGACAAGCATACCCATAACATGATGCAGCCACCACCATGCTTGAAAATATGAAGAGTGGTACTCAGTAATGTGTTGTGTTGGATTTGCCCCAAACATAGCCTAACGCTTTGTATTTAGGACAAAGTTATGTCTTTGCCACATTTGTTGCAGTTTTACTTCAGTGCCTTGTTGCAAACAGGATGTATGTTTTGGAATATTTTTATTCTGTACAGGCTTCCATCCTTCTTTTCACTCTGTCCTTTAGGTTAGTATTGTGGAGTAACTACAATGTTGTTGATCCATTCTCAGTTTTCACCTATCATAGCCATTAAACTCTGTAACTGTTTTAAAGTCACCATTGCCTCATGGTGAAATCCTTCAGCGGTTTCCTTCCTCTCTGGCAACTGAGTTAGGAAGGACGCCTGTATCTTTGTAGTAACTGGGTGTATTAATACACCATACAAAGTGTAATTAACTTCACCATGCTCAAAGGGATATTCATTGTCTGCTTTTTGTTCTTTTTACCGATCTACCATTGGACCTCCCTGGTCTTTGTGTTTGAATCTGTTTGAAATTCACTGCTCAACTAAGGGGCCTTACAGATAATAATTATTATATGTGTGGGGTACAGAGATGAGGTAGTCATTCAAAAATCATGTTAAACACTAATATTGCACACAGTCCATGCAACTTATTATGTGACTTGTTGAGCAAATGTTTACTCCTGAACATATTTAGGCTTGCCATAACAAAGGGGTTGAATACCTATTGACTCAATACATTTCAAAGGGTCATACAAGGGACCATATCTGAATTGTGAATTCACGTCATTTTATGATTTTATGAGAAGTACAGGAAGGGGGCGTATTACCCCAAGTTACCCTAACAGCTAATATCTTCACTGTGTTTATGCATGTTTTTTGGGACATAAAAGCATCAATAGGATGGTAACTAGTTAAAAGATCACATTTGGGATCTAGCTAATGATTAGCCCAATATGCAGATAGGCAACACCATGTTTCAGCCTATTTATAGCCACTATGCTGCATAAGTTGGGCTACAGCTGATAATACTTATTGCTAATAGCATACCTGATCATATGGACAATGCATAGGCTATCTGCATGGTCCAATATGTTATAATAATTTAAACAAATCATTTTACCAATATGTTATTGAATTCATTTCTGGAGGTGGAATTAGATGGTGTCAGTTGCCTTTTTGGGCTTAGTTGTGGTCAGTTTGCAGTTTCAATTATAATGTCCCGGCCCTCTGACCATCCGCTCCAATAAAATTGGCTTGCAGCTGAGTCTAGTTGCTGGCTTGCAGCTGAGTCTAGTTGCCTACCCCTGAACTAAAGGTTATTTACATTAGATTTACAGTAGATTTATATGGCAATTATTGATTTATAATGGAAAAAAAGTTAGAACATGATTTCCAATTACTTTTTGCTATTGATGTTAGGATAAGTTACTATATCCTTCAAAAAAATTATTCAACATGGTCTTGGATTTCTCCTGGTGAGCCAGAGTTGTTAAGTCATGGTTCAACCTGAAGGGTACACTACAAAGCAAGATCAAGGAGTTAGCCAGCTAACTAAATATTCTCATAAAACGTTTTATTTTTTAAAAGATCATCCGGAAATAGGCATGGTCTAATTGATTAAACAAACAAGAACACATAGCTAAGTTTAGCTTTGAGAATGAACCAGAAAATCTATAGTTATTTCTGGTTGCTTATCAAAGTTAGCTGGATTGACACTATTTTGATATGAATTAAAGGTTTGTTTGTTTTGAGTCTGTGACAGAGAATGTGTCCGTGCATGCGTGCGTGTCGCAGTTCGCGCATGTGTGTGTTTTGCGAGTTCGAGAGCGCATGAGTGTGTGCTCTTGTTTGTTAACACACCAAATATGTTCCAGATTACAATTTGGCAGGCATTCCTGGAGACATCAAATGTTAAATATGGAATTCTGTGTTGTGCCTGTTTTTTTTTTATTCTGGTCCATATATTGCAGACCATAAAAAGCCATGCCTCTGGCAGCTGACTGCTTCATGTTTATGGAGGTCTGTTTTTTCTACAGACAACATCGTAATCCATAAAAACACTCTGATGTGCAGATTAGAAGGCTCAATTTATGTAGTGTGCTTTATTCCAGAAATTCATCCCTATGAAGACACATCAGCATTGTTTGAGATTCTCATCTTTATGCCATTTGGCACGTTTAGTCACATGCAGCTATTATTTAAGCAAGTTCCAAGCCTCATGTCTGCTACATCTCACCACGACTATGTTGCTTTTATGTCATTGTGCATATGGTGTACATTCAACCCACACATTCCAACCCCATTGTAATGTTTCATGATCTAGGCTTATGTGGGAATGCGGACATCTAGGCTTGGGTGGTATACCGTATAAACCGTATACCAGGGTACTGACAGTATGATTTTCAAGGTGACATGACGATCCACTGTTGAGCAGAACAGGAGAGGAGATCAAGTTACACTTGAAATTCAATACTAATGTTTACCAGCTAATAACTATCAATGAACTATCTAAGATGTGCCAAATACAATTTCTCCACCTCAAGGCTCCAGCTATGCATTTGGTTTGCTAACTTGCTAGCTATAACGTTAGGTGCATAGCTTGCAATATCAAGCTTCTTGGTCACAGCAGAGACAATCAATCCCCTTCTGGATCAAGTGTGAGTAGCCTTTTGAGATAGTTGTATAACTTTATGAGCTGGATTGTCTGTCCATTTATTTAACGTTCGCTTGCGCTTGTTAGCATTTAGCTAGCATCCGCTATGGGAATTCGCAAGTACTTTGTTAGCATTTGTTAGCAAAACCGAATAATAGGCTACCGTATACCCCAGTATGGTACAGGAATGGTATGGAAATCTGGATACTGCCCAACCCTGCAAACATCCAATGGACTAGGCCCCTCAAACTCAACTCTGGACCTCGAAGCCAGTTCCACTGCTTTTTTTCTATTGTTCCCATGTAAATCAGGGACTGAGTAAAATTTCTCTGTACGATTCAGAGGGGTGGTCTGTGCATATTTTCACATGGCCATAACGTATGGCTGGCACTCCGCCCTGAATAATTGTAAGCATGTCTTCAATGGAGAGATGCTCATTTTTCTACCCCTGTCTTTGGGTGGGTGGGGGGGGGCACAGTTGAAAAATGTAGGGCTCCAACATAGCCCACGCACACACACACACACACACACACACACACACACACACACACACACACACACACACACACACACACACACACACACAAGGAGCACCAAGTGCCAAATCCATCACCACTGGACGGCACACAGGCAGATGTTCCAGGATCGTTTGTCTTCACGCTCTGTCTTTATCTTATGTCCTTATTTGTAGTGGAAATTTCTGATCCAACCCCACTGATAGATAGTGAATTTCACATTACCTGGATGACCACTGTTTCATATGTACCGGTTTAACTCTCTGAACACTTGTGGCAACACCTGTGGCCTGACGATGTACTGTATTTTACATAAACGCTATTCCATCGCACCTTATGCCACGAGGCTGATATGAAAATATAGATTTTTATCCTGATCCTGAATTGCTTTCATGTGTCAAACAATTGTATTTATGGTCTCACTGTGTCTGTTTTAACCTGAGCAGTATTAAAGCTTCTGAACCCCCCTTCTTCCTTATCTTCCACAGAGGGCCATTTGTGAGCAGAAGAGGGATTTCCTCTCTTTCTCTCTATTCCCCAGACTCCCACCACCATGAGCTGGAGCTTCCTGACACGCCTGCTGGAGGAAATCCACAACCACTCCACCTTTGTGGGCAAGATCTGGCTTACCGTGCTCATCGTCTTCCGCATCGTCCTTACAGCTGTGGGGGGCGAGTCCATCTACTACGACGAACAGAGCAAGTTTGTGTGCAACTCGGGCCAGCCGGGCTGCGAGAACGTCTGCTACGACGCCTTCGCACCGCTCTCGCACGTCCGCTTCTGGGTCTTTCAGATCATCCTGGTGGCCACGCCTTCGCTCATGTACCTCGGCTACGCCGTCAATAAGATTGCACGGCGTGAGGAGAGAGCTGAGAGTGGAGGGGGAAGTGGGGGAGGAGGACTGTCCCAGCGCAGGCCCAGGAAGCTCTACTTCGGTGCCAGGAGGCAACACCGGGGCATGGAGGAGGCCGAGGGCGACCAGGAGGAGGACCCCATGATCTACGAGGTGCCCGATGTGGAGAGCGAGACAGGGGGAGGCGGCGGGGGAGGAGGAGGCGGGGGCGGCAGAGGAGTTCAGGGGAAAGGCGGCCAGGAGAAAGACAAGGTGCGCCACGATGGACGCCAGCGCATCAAGGAGGACGGGCTGATGCGCATTTACGTGCTGCAGCTGCTGGCACGCTCCATGCTGGAGGTGGCCTTCCTGGGAGGGCAGTACGCCCTCTATGGCCTGGCAGTGCCCTCCATCTACGTGTGCTCGGGCCGGCCATGCCCACACAGTGTGGACTGCTTTGTGTCACGCCCCACCGAGAAGACCATCTTCCTGCTCATCATGTACGCTGTGTCGCTGCTGTGCCTGGTGCTCAACATGTGGGAGATGCTTCATCTGGGCGTGGGCACCATCTGCGACATCCTGCGCTTCCGCCGCAGACCACTCTCCGAGGAGGACCTGTACGGCCTGGGGGGTGGCAGGGGTCCCGGGGGGCTGCCTTCTCTCCATGACGGAGGAGCAAGAGTGGGGGGCCAAGGTTACGGCAGCTACCCCTTCTCCTGGAAAGCCCCGTCAGCGCCACCGGGCTACAACATTGCCGTCAAGCCGCCAATGCTGCTGGTGCCGACTGTGGCGCCCGACGGGCAGCTGGCCTTCACAGACCCGAGCAACGCCAAGATGGCGTGCCGGCAGAACCGCGCCAACATCACCCAGGAGGAGCGCCGGCAGTACACCAGCAACGAGGACAACTTCCCATCGTCAGGTGTAGTGGGGGACGCTGGCGGCGCCCTCCAGAGTGAGATTCGGCAGGCCCAGGACCGGCTGGAGGCTGCCATCCAGGTCTACAGCCAGCAGCAGGGCCACAGCAACCCCGGCAAGCCCCAGCGTGACCGCAAGCACTGGCAAGCCTCCAAGCACACCTCCAGCAAGGCCGACAGGGGAAGCAGCAGCAATAGCAGCAGCAAGTCGAGCAAAGGCAAGGGCTCCGATTGGATCTGACATCTAGAATAGATTATTCTTCCAGTGGATTTAGTAGATGTAACATTATCTTCTATAACACTGTACGATATAGAAGTTAGTGCTCCATTACTGAGTATAGAGCTCCTAAAGACATAACTGTTTACCGTGCCAATACCTGGACTATTGACAATAGCAGATGTTACTCTAGTGCCCCCTGGAGACAGGCTGAAATGAGTTTGGAGCTTTAAGTATGTAATATCCCTAAATGCAAATTAGGTAATCAATGTCAGTTATACATAATGTTACAAATGTCAGCTGTACCTAATGTTTCATTCATTTGTTGGGCTTCCTAAAGGTTTTATATATTTTTATGTTGCACACTTAAAGTAATGCTGTGTTAAAAAGAAAGAGCAATAAGGGAAAAGACAGTAATTGAGAGTCCCTTTATTGTAAACAATGTTTGTAACTTATAAATATGCCATATGTCGGTGCTATGATGTTATCTTTGCTTCCACAAAAAATGGGAGACTTCTAAGCTGCATCCTTACTATCGAAAGTGCCTTCTTACTACACTAAGAAAAATACTGTGCTTGTAAAAAGTGTGCTTCCCTTTCCAAACTGCTCATGGAAAATGCTAAACTACCACTGTCACAAGATGGACGCTTACATGTGAAGTGTTGCCATAGTAAAGAGATGTTTGTGGGTCCTTACTGGCACCAATAACTGGAGTCAGAGGTTTTTGCGGTCTTTCGATCTCTTTAATGGCTTTTGGGCTCCATCTGGTGGTCATACCTTTTGCTCCTCTTGAATTACAGTTGCTGCAGGATCCCATTCAAATCCTTTATGTTCCTACTGGGTTTGCACAAAACAGCTATTGTCCAAAGCAAGTCAACCTAAGGGGAAACACAGATAGTTTTGTGTGCAGATGTCTTCTTAGCCTACAGTGTAGGCCCACACCATATCTGGCTTTTTATACTAGCAATTACAAAGACTTCCGTGGTTGATACAGTACAAATGTTTACTATGTGTTCCTGCTTGAAATACTGTATGCTGTTTGAAATGGTCCTTTTTCATTGTATTTTACAGTGTTATATTTTCCAGGGGAGGGCATCGAAATAACCCTTTAACCATTGAAAGACCAGTCAGTATTTTACGAGGAACTATTTTATGGTTGCTCCATTGTATATGTGAGGAATACTATTGCTATACTATAAAGAGGGAGAACATTTTACAATAATTGTTTATATTTTCATAATGTGTAAGAAAAATATTCTGTTTTTATTGTGTTTGGGAGAGACAATTAAGCAACACTTTGATTTGTTCAGTTACTGTTTTTCTATTTATGTTCTTCATTTCCTCAGTTGATGACAATGTTCCAAATAAGAAGAAAAAGCTAACAATCTATTTTCAGTGTTGCTGAAGTTGTATGGAAAGGTTGCTTCAATGTATTGATTAATGGGACATTTACATCAACATTTGTCAGATGCTTACATACCTCAATTTTTTTTATTTTGAAGTCCACATCACAGACCCATCTGTTTTGTAGATGTACAGTGGGGGGGAAAAGTATTTAGTCAGCCACCAATTGTGCAAGTTCTCCCACTTAAAAAGATGAGAGAGGCCTGTAATTTCCATCATAGGTACACGTCAACTATGACAGACAAAATGAGAGAAAAAAATCCAGAAAATCACATTGTATGATTTTTAATGAATTTATTTGCAAATTATGGTGGAAAATAAGTATTTGGTCAATAACAAAAGTTTCTCAATACTTTGTTATATACCCTTTGTTGGCAATGACACAGGTCAAACGTTTTCTGTAAGTCTTCACAAGGTTTTCACACACTGTTGCTGGTGTTTTGGCCCATTCCTTCATGCAGATCTCCTCTAGAGCAGTGATGTTTTGGGGCTGTCGCTGGGCAACACGGACTTTCAACTCCCTCCAAAGATTTTCTATGGGGTTGAGATCTGGAGACTGGCTAGGCCACTCCAGGACCTTGAAATGCTTCTTACGAAGCCACTCCTTCGTAGGAGCTGACTAAATACTTTTTTCCCCGACTGTAGCTATATGCCACTATCCAAAAATAATGGAAAAATTAAGCACTGCACCATGTAATTTCATTTGCAGCTTAATGTCCATACTGTCAATGCTGTGTGTTCGCCTGATGTTCTGATGCTTGTATATCTCAAACCAGAGACAGTAGGTATTTTATTTTTGGGGTGAATGGGGTGAGGAACCAACTATATATTTTTCTTAACTCTCATTTTAAGTGACAAGCATTGGCGGTTCGAGCACGTATGCCAAAACATACCACTACATGTGGGTGGGAAATAAGAGCGAGATACCTGCCTTGGCTACTTTTTTTGTATTAGCTACACCGTTTATGTTTATTTTATTACTATTTTTTTCTAATTGAAATGTTAAAGTGGAAAGCTGAGAGCCCTTACACTGTGCCAATATTCTATTTTGGGAAATCATTTTGTGCAAAAAAACTAAGTGCATATCTGAATCATTTGTTATAAAGGAGTATGAATAAACACAACGTTCACATTTTGAAGTATTTGCCTGTTGTGTTGTGTGTGTTTTTTGGATTGGAATGAATTGTCCTATTTACTTACTATTTCCCACACTATGATAAATGTAAGTGCAATTATTGTGATGAGTTTGCAATAAAATGATGAGGTCTCTGTGTTACACTGACTACCACAAAATGATTATAAAGATTATTATTATTCATTCTCCAATAAAAAATAACCAATGATGTAGGAAGATGAATCCGTAAATGGTTCCAATGTATGATATGACAAATGTATTATTTATTTATGAACTTTTGAAGATTTTTGAAGATCCAGACTGGGTCAGTAATGCTATCATTTGAAATGTTATAGGGCCATCTAAAACCCCTCTGCCTACATGTCCACTGAGCACGGTTACATGCAAACAATAATGTGATTATTGTGGATAGTCAGGTTAATACAGTGGCTTGCGGAAGTATTCACCCCCCTTGGCAATTTTCCTATTTTGTTGCCTTACAACCTTGAATTCAAATGATTTTGGGGGGGGGGGGGGTGAATGATTTAAACAACAACAAAAAATTGTGAAACAAACAAGAAATAAGACAAAAAAACAGAAAACGTGAGCGTGCATAACTATTCACCCCCCCCAAAGTCAATACTTTGTAGAGCCACCTTTTGTAGCAATTACAGCTGCAAGTCTCTTGGGGAATATCTCTATAAGCTTGGCACATCTAGCCACTGGGATTTTTGCCCATTCTTCAAGGCAAAACTGCTCCAGCTCCTTCAAGTTGGATGGATTCCGCTGGTGTACAGCAATCATACCACAGATTCTCATTGGATTGAGGTCTGGGCTTTGACTAGGCTATTCCTAGACATTTAAATGTTTCCCCTTAAACCACTTGAGTGTTGCTTTAGCAGTATGCTTAGGGTCATTGTCCTGCTGGAAGGTGAACCTCCGTCCCAGTCTCAATTCTCTGGAAGACTGAAACAGGTTTACCTCAAGACTTTCCCTGTATTTAGCGCCATCCATCATTCCTTCAATTCTGACCAGTTTCCCAGTCCCTGCCGATGAAAAACATCCCCACAGCATGATGCTGCCACCACCATGCTTCACTGTGAGGATGGTGTTCTCGGGGTGATGAGGGTTGTTGGGTTTGCGCCAGAAATAGCGTTTTCCTTGATGGCCAAAAAGCTCAATTTTTGTCTCATCTGACCAGAGTACCTTCTTCCATATGTTTGGGGAGTCTCCCACATGCCTTTTGGCGAACACCAAACGTGTTTGCTTATTTATTTCTTTAAGCAATGGCTTTTTTCTGGCCACAATTCCGTAAAGCCCAGGTCTGTGGAGAGTACGGCTTAAAGTGGTCCCATGGACAGATATTTCAAAATCCGCTGTGGAGCTTTGCAGCTCCTTCAGGGTTAGCTTTGGTCTCTTTGTTGCCTCTCTGATTAATGCCCTCCTTGCCTGGTCTGTGAGCTTTGGTGGGCGGCCCTCTCTTGGTCTTCATGGTGCCGCTTGCTTGGTGGTGCCCCTTGCTTAGTGGTGTTGAAGACTCTGGGGCCTTTCGGAACAGGTGTAGCAATACTGAGATCATGTGACAGATCATGTGAAACTTAGATTGCACACAGGTGGACTTTATTTAACTAATTATGTGACTTCTGAAGGTAATTGGTTGCACCAGATCGTATTTAGGGGCTTCATAGCAAAGAGGGTGAATACATATGCATGCACCACTTTTCCGTTATTCATTTTTTTGAATTATTTGAAATAAGTTATTTTTTTTCATTTTACTTCACCAATTTGGACTATTTTGTGTATGTCCATTACATGAAATCCAAATAAAAATCAATTTAAATTACAGGTTGTAATGCAACAATATAGGAAAAACGCCAAGGGGGATGAATACTTTTGCAAGGCACTGTTTGTTTAAAACGTTTACATGCGTTGCAAGAAGAAAGATTTCCCTAACAATCCTGTTTACATGGACACCTGAAATCAGGCTACTGATGGGACTTTTTATAAATGCAGAAAATCGCCAATCAATGTAGACGTTCTACCACAGTGACCATGTTATTCTGAGTTCGGACATATAATGTTTATATGTGAAAAATAAATCTAAGTTGCATACTTTCAGTTTTTCCGAACTCACTTCACTCGCGCATCGAGGAAGGCTTGCTCTACTCGGTGCTAGCACTTGCGCAGATCAAATACATTGCTGGAATGCCGATTAAACTGTTTACATGTCCTACTAATTCGAAAGATTGCGTATGCTTACTTCGATTATGACCTTACGCCGATTAAGATAAGCAGAGTAAGATGTTTACATGACTAATGCTATTCTCGTAATCATAATCAGTTTAATATCGAATTATTAGTGTGCATGTAAACGTGATTGCCTCATTTGGTTTACCTTAGTAGTGGATTCAGGAAGGGGAGGGGAACTATGGACCCAGTGCTCTGCTTAGAAGCAGAGGTCAGGAAGGCTCAGGTAAGCAAGCTGTCTTCTTTGATGTGGAGAAGGTGTATGATATGATGTGTAAGGAGGGGTTCTTAATCAAGCATGATGTTATGGGGGTAGGAGGAAGAACGTACAACTGGATAAATTATTTCCTGTTTGGAAGGTCTATCCAGGTGAGGGTGGGGAAGTCTCTATCAGGCAGCTACCTAGTGGATAACGGTACACCACAGGGGAGCGTGATTAGTCCTCTGTTGTTCTCAATTATGTTTACTCTCAGGTACGGCCGGATATTGGGAGGTCATTATTTGCAGATGATGGAGCCCTATGGAAGAGAGGAAGAAATGTGCAATTCAAAGTCAGGAAGGTACAGGAAGCAATGATTATAAGCAAAAACTAAAGCAGGAAGCACCAGTGACTCGGTTAATAAAAAAGTGGTCAGATGATGCAGATGCTAAGCTACAGGACTGTTTTGCTAGGATTCTTCAGATAGCATTGAGGAGTACACCACATCAGTCACTGGTTTCATCAATAAGTGCATCGATGATGTAGTCCCCACAGTGACCGTACGTACATACCCCAACCAGAAGCCATGGATTACAGGCAACATCCGCACTGAGCTAAAGGGTAGAGCTGCCGCTTTCAAGGAGCGGGACTCTTACCCGGACGCTTATAAGAAATCCCACTATGCCCTCCGACGGACAATCAAACAGGCAAAGAGTCAATACAGGACTAAGATTGAATCGTACTACACCGGCTCTGATGCTCGTCGGATGTGGCAGGGCTTGAAAACTATTACAGACTACAAAGGGAAGCACAGCCGCGAGCTGCCCAGTGACACAAGACTTCCAGACGAGCTAAACCACTTCTATGCTCGCTTCGAGGCAAGCAACACTGAAGCATGTATGAGAGCACCAGCTGTTCCGGATGACTATGTGATCACGCTCTCCGTAGCCAATGTGAGTAAGACTTTTAAGCAGGTCAACATTCACAAGGCTGCAGTGCCAGACGGATTACCAGGACGTGTACTCCGAGCATGTGCTGACCAACTGGCAAGTGTCTTCACTGACATTTTCAACATGTCACTGTAATACCAACATGTTTCAAGCAGACCACCATAGTCCCCGTGCCCAAGGACACTAAGATAACCTGCCTAAATGACTACCGACCCATATCACTGACGTCTGTAGCCATGAAGTGCTTTGAAAGGCTGGTCATGGCTCACATCAACACCATTATCCCCGAAACCCTAGACCCACTCCAATTTGCATACCGCCCCAACAGATCCACAGATGATGCAATCTCTATTGCACTCCACACTGCCCTTTCCCACCTGGACAAGAGGAACACCTACGTGAGAATGCTATTCATTGACTACAGCTCAGCATTCAACACCATAGTGCGCTCAAAGCTCATCACTAAGCTAAGGATCCTGGGACTAAACACCTCCCTCTGCAACTGGATCCTGGACTTCCTGACGGGCCACCCCCAGGTGGTAAGGGTAGGTAACAACACATCTGCCCCACTGATCCTCAACACGGGGGCCCCTCAGGGGTTCGTGCTCAGTCCCCTCCTGTACTCCCTGTTCACCCATGACTGCATGGCCAGGCACGACTCCAACACCATCATTAAGTTTGCCGACGACACAACAGTGGTAGGCCTGATCACCGACAACGATGAGACAGCCTATAGGGAGGAGGTCAGAGACCTGGCCGTGTGGTGCCAGGATAACAACCTCTCCCTCAACGTGACCAAGACAAAGGAGATGATTGTGGACTACAAGAAAAAAAAAGAGGACTGAGCTCGCCCCCATTCTCATCGACGGGGCTGTAGTGGAACAGGTTGAGAGCTTCAAGTTCCTTGGTGTCCACATCACCAACAAACTATCATGGTCCAAACACACCAAGACAGTCGTGAAGAGGGCACGACAAAGCCTATTCCCCCTCAGGAGACTGAAAAGATTTGGCATGGGTCCTCAGATCCTCAAAAAATTCTACAGCTGCACCATCGAGAGCATCCTGACTGGTTGCATCACCGCCTGGTATGGCAACTGCTCGGCCTCCGACCGCAAGGCACTACAGAGGGTAGTGCGTACGGCCCAGTACATCACTGGGGCCAAGCTTCCTGCCATCCAGGACCTCTATACCAGGCGGTGTCAGAGGAAGGCCCTCAAAATTGTCAAAGACTCCAGCCACCCTAGTCATAGACTGTTCTCTCTGCTACCGCACGGCAAGCGGTACCGGAGTGCCAAGTCTAGGTCCAAAAGACTTCTCAACAGCTTCTACCCCCAAGCCATAAGACTCCTGAACAGCTAATCATGGCTACCCAGACTATTTGCACTGCCCCCCCCCCCCCCCCCACCCCCACCCCATCTTTTTACGCTGCTGCTACTCTGTTTATTATTTATGCATAGTCACTTTAACTCTACCCACATGTACATATTACTTCAACTACCTCAACTAGCCAGTGCACCTGCACATTGACTCTGCACCGGTACCACCGCACCAATGCACTGTTGGTTAAGGGCTGTAAGTAAGCATTTCACTGTAATGTCTGCACCTGTTGTACTCGGCGCATGTGGCCAATACAATTTGATTTGATTTGATTAATGTGGGGATTCAGGTTCTCTGTAGAGATAACTGACAGTGTTCCTTACCAGGAGGAAGGTGGGAGATGAGGTACGCTTGAGGTTATATGGGTGAAACTTGGAGATGGTGGGGGCCTTCACGTTCCTTGGGGTATACTTTGACACTAGGCTGACCTGGGCAGAACACATTGAGAGAGTGGTGGGAAAGTGTAAGAAGGTGCTAAATGTGATGCGCTGTCTGACGGGGAAGGAGTGGGGGGCTGGGCGTTCCTCATTGAGGACCATGTATGTTTCATTGATCCGATCTGTAATAGACTATGGCAGTGTAGCGTATGATTTGGCAGCCCGGACCTCATTGAAAAGGCTAGATGTCATACAGGGGCAAGGACTCAGAATATGTAGTGGGGTATTTCGGACGTCCCCAGTGGCTGCACTACAGGTGGAGATGGGGGATATGCCATTGCAGATTAAGAGACAGCAGCTGGCAATGAATTATTGGGTCAACCTACAGGGACATGGGGTGTCTCATCCTGTGAAAGGGATTTTACAGGCATGCTGGTAACATGAGCGAGGACAGTACACGAGCTTTGGGTGGGTGGGCAATACCCAGGCGAGGGAGATGGTACTATATGGAAGGGAGTTTAGTCCAATGGTAGCTATTCTTGTAAATCCACCATGGCTACTCCCACCTCCAGTGGTTGATCTAGAATTGTTGGAGAGACTACGGAAAGATAGGGAGGGTGTTGATCCATCTGATTTGTTTAAGAGACGTCTGGATACTGTGTTTCAGGATTTTGTGGCCATTTACACAGATGGTTCAAAAGATCCAAGGACAGGACGTACTGGGTCAGCATTTGTAGTGCAGGAATGTGGGGTGGCAGTCAGGAAACAATGGGTGAGGAAGTCAAGCCGGACAGAGTAGTTATTTGCTCTGATTTATGTGCAGTGTTGATGAGTCTGCAGTCCTTTACCTCACGTAGCAGACCAGACCTGTTTTATGATGTACTACAAACCCATGGCAGGATTAGACCGATGGGTATACAGATAAGATTTACTTGGGTCCCAGCCCATGTGGGGGTGGAGGGGAATGAGGCAGTTGATGTGCTGGCTAAACAAGCACTTAGTAGTGGGGATGTTGTAGTTTCAATGAGCAAGGCAGTGGACAAAGCCTGATCTGGACAGTGATGGTGCAGAGATGGCAGGAGCAGTGGAATAGAGATACTAAGGGCAGGCATTTATTTCAAGTACAGATGAAAGTTGGGAGTGGAGGACGGCAGGAATGGAGAGAAGAGAGGAGGCTATTTTTTACAAGATTAAGTGTGGGACACTTGAATAAGACTTTAAATGTGATAAGAAAACATCCAACAGGAAAGTGTGATTATTGCCAGGAAACAGAGACTGTGTAGCATGTATTGCTGCAGCGTGGGCAGTATCAGAGGGAAAGTGAGAGACTGAGATCTAGTATGAGGGAGAAGGGGATACAGGAAATTAGTTTAAAGAGTATATTGCGTAGAACGTCATTAGATATAGTCTCAAATATGTAGTTATCTTTTTTAAGCTCAACGGGGCTGGCAGGTAGGATTTAGTTTTTCCCTGTCTCTGTCCCACACTCCAGTACAGTAATGCACCATAATGTTGGATGACAGATGGAGGGGGAAGCCCAGAGAGTTCCAGAAACCGGCCTCTGTGACCGAGGTCAGGATTTCAATGTAACAACTTGGCTGAACGTGCCCCATTGAGGAGTGAGTTGGAAATGGCGGCGAGTAGTTCGGACAAAATGGAGGAAATGGAGGAAATGGAGATATAGTTGATGAAGCAACAGCTGTGCTGGAATGCGAACAATAGGGGTGTCAGTTCTGAAATCCCAGTTTATGCTACAAAACCAACTTTATAAGAGGTTTTAAAAATGGGTTCTATTTGACTCAACATTCCATGACAAACACTAAGGGTGCGTTCGTAAATTCGCTCTGGCTATCTACTCCGATTTCAAAGCACTCTCGTCTTTTACAGCCCTCTAACGGCCCGATTTTACAGCCCTCTAACCAATTGTACTATTATGTGTGTTTTTTCGCGTGATTTGTAATTTATTCTGTACATAATGTTTCTGCCATCGTCTCTTATAACCAAAAAGAGCTTCTGGATATCAGGACAGCAATTACTCACCTCGTATTGGACAAATATTTTTTCTTCAACGAGGTGGCCGCGAAGGATATCCTACAGACACCCGACAAGGCCCAAATCCACGTCATTCGCAGGAGAAAGAGACAGAGATATCGTGGACGTAGGTCTGGGGGCCTCGTTAGGATCCGACGGCGAGCGAGTAAACTGCCTCTTCCATCAATCCTATTAGCCAATCTTCAATCATTGGAGAATAAATGAGATGACCTACGATTACGCTTATCCTACCAACGGGACATTAAAAACTGTAATATCTTATGTTTCACCGAGTCGTGGCTGAACGACGACATGGACAACATACAGCTAGCGGGCTATACGCTACATCGGCAAGATAGAACGGCTGACTCCGGTAAGACAAGGGGTGGCGGTCTGTGTATATTTGTAAAAAAAACAGCTGGTGCACAAAATCAAATACTAAGGAAGTCTCAAGGTTTTGCTCACCTGAGGTAGAGTACCTTATGATAAGCTGTAGACCACACTATTTACCAAGAGAGTTTTCATCTATATTTTTCATAGCTGTCTATTTACCACCACAAACCAATGCTGGCATTAAGATTGCACTCAATGAACTGTATAAGGCCATAACTAAACAGGAAAACGCTCATCCAGAGGCAGCGCTCCAAGTGGCCGGGGACTTTAATGCAGGGAAACTTAAATCCGTTCTACCTCATTTCTACCAGCATGTTAAATGTGCAACCAGAGGAAAAAAAACTCTAGACCACCTTTACTCCACACACAGAGACGCATACAAAGCTCTCCCTCGCCATCCATTTGGCAAATCTGACCATAACTCTATCCTCTTCATTCCTGCTTATAAGCAAAAACTAAAGCAGGAAGCACCAGTGACTCGGTTAATAAAAAAGTGGTCAGATGACGCAGATGCTAAGCTACAGGACTGTTTTGCTAGCACAGACTGGAACATGTTCCGGTATTCTTCAGATAGCATTGAGGAGTGCACCACATCAGTCACTGGCTTCATCAATAAGTGCATCGATGACGTCATCCCCACAGTGACCGTACATACATACCCCAACCAGAAGCCATGGATTACAGGCAACATCCGCACTGAGCTAAAGGCTAGAGCTGCCGCTTTCAAGGAGCGGGACTCTAACCCGGACGCTTATAAGATATCCCGCTTTGCCATCCGACGAACTATCAAACAGGCAAAGAGTCAATACAGGACTAAGATTGAATCGTACTACACCGGCTCTGATGCTCGTCGGATGTGGCAGGGCTTGAAAACTATTACAGACTACAAAGGGAAGCACAGCCGCGAGCTGCCCAGTGACACAAGCCTACCAGACGAGCTAAACCACTTCTATGCTCGCTTTGAGGCAAGCAACACTGAAGCATGCATGAGAGCATCAGCTGTTCCGGATGACTATGTGATCACGCTCTCCGTAGCCGATGTGAGTAAGAGTTTTAAACAGGTCAACATTCACAAGGCCGCAGGGCCAGACGGATTACCAGGACGTGTACTCCGAGCATGTACTGACCAACTGGCAAGTGTCTTCACCAACATTTTCAACATGTCCCTGATTGAGTCTGTAATACCAACATGTTTCAAGCAGACCACCATAGTCCCCGTGCCCAAGGACACTAAGATACAGTGGGGAAAAAAGGTATTTAGTCAGCCACCAATTGTGCAAGTTCTCCCACTTAAAAAGATGAGAGAGGCCTGTAATTTTCATCATAGGTACACGTCAACTATGACAGACAAATTGAGAGTAAAAAATCCAGAAAATCACATTGTAGGATTTTTTATGAATTTATTTGCAAATTATGGTGGAAAATAAGTATTTGGTCACCTACAAACAAGCAAGATTTCTGGCTCTCACAGACCTGTAACTTCTTCTTTAAGAGGCTCCTTTGTCCTCCACTCGTTACCTGTATTAATGGCACCTGTTTGAACTTGTTATCAGTATAAAAGACACCTGTCCACAACCTCAAACAGTCACACTCCAAACTCCACTATGGCCAAGACCAAAGAGCTGTCAAAGGACACCAGAAACAAAATTGTAGACCTGCACCAGGCTGGGAAGACTGAATCTGCAATAGGTAAGCAGCTTGGTTTGAAGAAATGAACTGTGGGAGCAATTATTAGGAAATGGAAGACATACAAGACCACTGAAAATCTCCCTCGATCTGGGGCTCCACGCAAGATCTCACCCCGTGGGGTCAAAATGATCACAAGAACGGTGAGCAAAAATCCCAGAACCACACGGGGGGACCTAGTGAATGACCTGCAGAGAGCTGGGACCAAAGTAACAAAGCCTACCATCAGTAACACACTACGCCGCCATGTACTCAAATCCTGCAGTGCCAGACGTGTCCCCCTGCTTAAGCCAGTACATGTCCAGGCCCGTCTGAAGTTTGCTAGAGTGCATTTGGATGATCCAGAAGAGGATTGGGAGAATGTCATATGGTCAGATGAAACCAAAATATAACTTTTTGGTAAAAACTCAACTTGTCGTGTTTGGAGGACAAAGAATGCTGAGTTGCATCCAAAGAACACTATATCTACTGTGAAGCATGGGGGTGGGAACATCATGCTTTGGGGCTGTTTTTCTGCAAAGGGACCAGGACGACTGATCCGTGTAAAGGAAAGAATGAATGGGGCCATGTATCGTGAGATTTTGAGTGAAAACCTCCTTCCATCAGCAAGGGCATTGAAGATGAAACGTGGCTGGGTCTTTCAGCATGACAATGATCCTAAACACACCACCCGGGCAACGAAGGAGATTTTCTATGGGATTAAGGTCTGGAGACTGGCTAGGCCACTCCAGGACCTTAATGTGCTTCTTCTTCAGCCACTCCTTTGTTGCCTTGGCCATGTGTTTTGGGTCATTCTCATGCTGGAATATCCATCCACGACCCATTTTCAATGCCCTGGCTCTCAGAGCATGAGAAACAAGATTCTCTGGTCTGATGAAACCAAGATTGAACTCATTGGCCTGAATGCCAAGCGTCACGTCTGGAGGAAACCTGGCACCATCCCTACGGGGAAACATGGTGGTGGCAGCATCATGCTGTGGGGATGTTTTTCAGCGGCAGGGACTGGGAGACTAGTCAGGATCGAGGGAATAATGAACGGAGCAAAGTACAGTGAGATCCTTGATGAAAACCTGCTCCAGAGCACTCAGGACCTCAGACTGGGTCAAAGGTTCACCTTCCAACAGGACAACGACCCTAAGCACACAGCCAAGACAATGCAGGAGTGGCTTCGGGACAAGTCTGTGAATGTCCTTGAGTGGCCAGTCTTGAACCCAATCGAAAACTCTGGAGAGACTTGAAAATAGCTGTGCAGCGACGATCCCCATCCAACCTGACAGAGCTTGAGAGTATCTGCAGAGAAGAAAATGGGAGAAACTCTCCAAATACAGTGCATACTTCAGCATAACGTTTTCTACAGGCTTCCTCATGGTTGAATTTAATGTCATGTTCTCAGAAACATTAAGAAAACTTTCTATAGAAGCCACAAGAAAACATTAGTAATGTTCAAAGAACGTTTTAAGAATATTATTTAATAACATATACATTCTGTTCTCAGCGTCAACAAAACTCTATCTTCTATCTTGTTAATAAAAAATAAATGTGTTTGCATGATTAATGCCTAAGCAAATGAATTGCCATGTGTTCTATATGTACTTGGAGTTCAAATCATGTTAACCCTTATTATTGCACACAGAGTGAGTCAAATCAAATTGTATTTGTCACATGCAAGCCCTTAACCAACAATGCAGTTTTAAGAAAAATAAGTGTTAAGTAAAAAATAGATAACTAAAACTAAAAATAACAAATAATTAAAGAGCAGCAGTAAAATAACAGTAGCAAGGATATATACAGGGGGTACCTTTCAAAAGAACCGATGTGGATGTGGTGGAGGAGTCAGGCGCAGGACACAGAGGATTCGTCCAAAATACTTTACTAGTCCAAAGTGCAACAAAACAATACACGACCTCGAAAACAAATGGAGGCGAGGGAATTACGCAACATGCATAAAACAATAAACAAACTAACAGAGCGCAAACACGCAGCTCCGCACGACAGGCAAACAACAACACACAATCTAACTAATACAAAACAGGGAACTTATAGGACACGTAATCAGAACACAAACAGACACAGGTGTACAAGACAGACTAAAGCAATCACACCACGAAACATACAACGGTGGCAGCTAGTACTCCGGGGACGGCGAACGCCGAAGCCTGCCCGAACCAGGAGGAGGAGCAGTCTCGGCCGAAACCGTGACAGTACCCCCCCTTGACGCGCGGCTCCAGCCGTGCGCCGACCCCGGCCTCGGGGACGGCCAGGAGGACGCGGACCCGGACGCGTGGGATGCCCACGGTGGAACTCAGTCAGGAGGGATGGATCGAGGATGTCCCTCCTAGGCACCCAGCACCGTTCCTCCGGACCGTACCCCTCCCACTCCACGAGATACTGGAGACCACTCATCCGGCACCTCGAGTCCAAGATGGACCGGACCCTGTACGCCGGGGCCCCCTCGATGTCCAAAGGGGGCGGAGGGGTCTCTCCTATCTCATCTTCTTGGAGTGGGCCAGCTACCACCGGCCTGAGAAGAGACACATGGAACGAGGGGTTAATATTTTTGTACTCAATAGGCAGTTGTAACCTGTAACACACCTCGTTCAATCTTCTCAGGACTTTGAAGGGCCCCACAAACCGCCGACCCAGCTTCCGGCAGGGCAGGCAGAGGGGCAGGTTTCGAGTCGAGAGCCAGACTCGATCTCCCGGTGCGTACACCGGTCCCTCACTGCGGTGGCGATCGGCGCTCGCCTTTTGTTGACGGATGGCCCGCTGCAGATGGACATGGGCAGCGTCCCACGTCTCCTCCGAGCGCCGAATCCACTCGTCCACCGCAGGGGCCTCGATCTGGCTCTCGTGCCACGGTGCCAGGGCCGGCTGATACCCTAAAACACACTGGAAAGGTGTTAAACCGGTGGAGGAGTGGCGGAGAGAGTTCTGGGCCATCTCTGCCCAGGGGATATACCTGGACCACTCCTCCGGCCGGTCCCGGCAATAGGACCTCAAAAACCTACCCACATCCTGGTTGACTCGTTCAACCTGCCCATTGCTCTCTGGGTGGTACCCCGAGGTAAGGCTCACCGAGACCCCCAAGCGTTCCATGAACGCCCCCCAGACTCTGGAGGTAAACTGGGGACCTCGGTCAGACACAATATCCTCGGGGACCCCATAGTGCCGGAACACGTGGGTAAATAGGGCCTCGGCGGTCTGTAGGGCAGTAGGGAGACCCGGCATTGGGAGGAGACGACAGGCCTTGGAAAACCGATCCACAACGACCAAAATGGTGGTATTCCCCTCGGAAGGGGGTAGATCGGTCACAAAATCCACCGAGAGGTGGGACCATGGTCGTTGTGGAACGGGCAGGGGATGTAACTTACCCCTGGGCAAATGTCTAGGCGCCTTACACTGGGCGCACACCGAGCAGGAGGAGACATAAACCCTCACATCCTTAGCTAACGTTGTCCACCAGTATTTCACGCTAAGGCAGTGCACTGTCCGGCCAATACCTGGATGTCCAGAGGAGGGTGATGTATGAGCCCAATAAATAAGACGATCACGAACCTCGAGCGGAACGTACTTCCGCCCCACAGGACACTCGGGGGGAGTAGGGTCGGCACGCAGTGCCCGCTCGATTTCCGCATCGACCTCCCATACCACCGGAGCCACCAGACAAGACTCCGGCAGTATGGAAGTGGGCTCAATGGACCTCTCCTCTGTGTCATACCGCCGGGACAGGGCGTCTGCCTTACCGTTCTGGGACCCTGGGATGTATGTGATCTTAAAAACAAACCGGGTCAGGAACATGTTCCACCTAGCCTGACGAGGGTTCAATCTCCTAGCTGCCCGGATGTACTCCAGGTTACGGTGATCGGTCAGAATGAGGAAAGGGTGTTGAGCCCCTTCAAGCCAATGCCTCCACACCTTTAGGGCCTGGACTACAGCTAACAGCTCCCTGTCCCCAACGTCATAATTGCGCTCCGCCGAGCTGAGTTTCTTAGAGTAGAACGCACAGGGGCGGAGCTTAGGTGGCGTGCCGGACCGTTGTGACAGGACTGCCCCAATACCGGTCTCGGACGCGTCTACTTCTACTTGGAATGGTAAAGAGGGATCCGGATGCGCCAGCACCGGGGCCGAGGTGAACAGGTTCTTCAGTTTGACAAATGCCCTGTCCGCCTCAGCTGACCACTGCAGACGAACCGGACCCCCCTTTAACAGGGACGTAATGGGCGCTGCAACCTGTCCAAAGCCCTGAATAAACCTCCGGTAGTAATTAGCAAAACCCAAGAACTGCTGCACCTCTTTTACAGTGGTTGGAGTTTGCCAATTACGCACGGCCGACACACGGTCTACCTCTATCTCCACACCAGACGCGGACAACCGATAACCCAAAAAGGAGACGGACTCCTGGAAGAACAGGCATTTCTCTGCCTTGACATACAAGTCATGCTCCAACAGTCTTCTCAACACTCGGCGCACCAGGGCTACATGCTCGGCTCGTGTAGAAGAGTACACTAGGATGTCGTCGATGTACACTACCACACCCTGCCCATGCATGTCCCGGAAAATCTCGTCAACAAAGGATTGGAAGACTGAAGGAGCATTCATTAGCCCGTATGGCATGACGAGATACTCGTAATGACCCGAGGTGGTGCTAAATGCCGTTTTCCATTCATCCCCCTCCCTAATGCGCACCAGATTGTACGCGCTCCTGAGATCCAACTTTGTGAAGAACTGCGCTCCGCGTAATGACTCCGTCATAGTCGCAATCAGTGGAAGAGGGTAACTGTACTTAACCGTGATCTGATTGAGACTACGGTAATCAATACACGGGCGCAAACCCCCGTCCTTCTTCTTCACAAAGAAGAAACTCGAGGAAACCGGGGAAGTGGAGGACCGTATGTATCCCTGTGCCAAGGACTCGGCTATGTAAGTCTCCATAGCCGCTGTCTCCTCTTGAGACAGGGGATACACACGGCTCCGCGGAAGAGCCGCTCCTGTTTGGAGATTTATCGCACAGTCCCCCTGTCTATGAGGTGGTAGCCGTGTTGCCCTCGTTTTGCTGAACACGATTGCTAAGTCCTCATACTCAGGGGGAATGCGCATTGCGGGCACTTGGTTCGGACTCTCAACCGAGGTCGCCCCTAAGGAAACACCTAGACATCTCCCTACACACTGGGCAGACCACTCCATAAGAGCCCTCTGTTGCCACACAATGGTAGGATCATGGGTGCTTAACCAGGGAAGCCCCAACACCACGGGGTACGCAGGAGAGTCAATCAGATAAAACTGAATGATCTCCTCATGACCCCCCTGCGTCGTCATAGTAAGTGGTGCTGTGACTTCTCTGATCAGCCCCGACCCCAACGGCCGGCTGTCTAAGGCGTGGACAGGAAAGGGGGCTTCTACCGGCCGAAGGGGAATTCCAAACCTATAACAAAATGCCCGATCAATAAAATTCCCAGCTGCGCCTGAATCTACTAGCGCCTTATGCTGGGAATGAGGTGCCACCTGTGGAAATCTCACAGGAATACTCATGTGACCAACAGAAAGCTCTGGGTAAGTGGGGCGCCTACTCACCTGAAATGACTCACCAGTGCGTGACCTGCTGTCCCCTCTCCCAGGAGACCCTCCCCAGCACCTGGCCGCGGTGTGTCCTCCACGGCCACAGTTGGTGCAGGGGGTGGCCCCCTCGGGTTCTCTCTCCTCCTCTCTCTAGCGCCAGCACCCCCGAGCTCCATGGGAATCGGCTCGGAGGTGCTGGAGGGTGGAATGGTCGGCCCCCACTCGGGACGTCCGCGGGTAGCCAGCAGGGTGTCGAGACGTATGGAGATGTCCACCAACTGGTCGAATGATAGGTTGGTGTCCCTGCAGGCCAGCTCACAACGAACGTCCTCTCGTAGGCTGCACCGGTAATGGTCGATGAGGGCCCTCTCATTCCACCCCGCATCCGCCGCTAGCGTCCGGAACTCCAGTGCGAACTCCTGTGCGCTCCTCTTCCCCTGTCGGAGGTGGAACAGACGCTCCCCCGCTGCTTTCCCTTCAGGTGGGTGATCGAAGACAGCCCTGAAGCGGCGGGAGAACTCCGCGTAGGTGATGGTAGCGGAGTCTATTCCCCTCCATTCGGCGTTGGCCCACTCCAACGCCTTGCCGGATAGACAGGAGATGAGGGCGGAGACGCTCTCGTATCCCGAGGGCGCTGGGTGTATGGTAGCCAGGTAGAGTTCCACCTGCAGGAGGAACCCCTGACACCCGGCTGCAGAACCGTCATATGCCCTCGGGAGCGAGAGCCGAATGCCACTGGGTTCCGGTGCTGAGAGAGGAGGACTGGCCGTTGGTGATGGGATGGAGTAAGAAGGCGTGGGCACCTCTCCAGTCACCAACCGGCGCAGAGTGTTGGACACCTCGTCCATGGCGGCCCCAAGTTGCCGGATCATGGTGTCTTGATAGCTGATCCGTTCTTCCAGCGACTTGGGTGCCGCCGCTGCTCCTGCTGACTCCATAGTTGGGTGTGTTGTTCTGTCAAAAGAACCGATGTGGATGTGGTGGAGGAGTCAGGCGCAGGACATAGAGGATTCGTCCAAAAGACTTTACTAGTCCAAAGTGCAACAAAACAATACACGACCTCGAAAACAAATGGAGGCGAGGGAATTACGCAACATGCGTAAAACAATAAACAAACTAACAGAGCGCAAACACGCAGCTCCGCACGACAGGCAAACAACAACACACAATCTAACTAATACAAAACAGGGAACTTATAGGACACGTAATCAGAACACAAACAGACACAGGTGTACAAGACAGACTAAAGCAATCACACCACGAAACATACAACGGTGGCAGCTAGTACTCCGGGGACGGCGAACGCCGAAGCCTGCCCGAACCAGGAGGAGGAGCAGTCTCGGCCGAAACCGTGACAGTACCGGTACAGAGTCAATGTGCGGGTGCACAGGTTAGTCGAGGTAATTGAGGTAATATGTACATGTAGGTAGAGTTAAAGTGACTATGCAGAGATAATAAATAGAGAGTAGCCAATAGTACAGGTAGCCATTTGATTAGCTGTTCAGGAGTCTTATGGCTTGGGGGTAGCAGCTGTTAAGGAGCCTTTTGGACCTAGACTTGGCGTTCCGGTACCGCTTGCTGTGCGGTAGCAGAGAGAACTGTCCATGACTAGGGTGGCTGGAGTCTTTGACAATTTTGATAATGACAAATTTACGAACGACAAAACGGTTCACAAATAAAAATGGCTGAAAACAGAGACTCTGGTTGACAGAGACAGTAATGAAGACAATGTAAGATCAACACATTGGCCTTGCAACATGCATTTGGCGTGTCACTAACCTTGTTACTGTTTAGCTACAGTAACATCAAGTTAGCTAGCTAGCTAGCTGGCTAGCTAACGTTAGGGTGACCATACGTCCTCTTTTTCCCGGACATGTCCTCTTCTTGGACCTAAAAAAATGCGTCCGGCCGGGATTTCTAAATCGCCCAAAATGTCCGGGATTCGGCTTTTGCTTTCTACAGTCGCCATTAATTGTGTGCATTTTTGGGGTTTTGCATTTATTTGACCTTTCTCTTTAGGTCCCGCCTTCTCACACGCCACCATTGGTCGGTCATGTAGGCCTACGCAAACATTGGTCAAACTGCATCTCAATCATTACCCTCACCATGGCAACAGCCAAGAGACAGAGCAGCAGCTTGCTTGTCAACAGTGGCACATGGCTCCAGAACAGGGTAAAAATGCCCAAACGCAAATGTAAATTCACAGACGATTTACAGAGAAAATTCCTGTGTTTTCGTCTTGGTCAGGATCCGTGTGAAGCAGAATGCATGACCTGCAAAGCTGGCACGTACGTGTCAGTGTCAAATAAAGGTGCTAGCGACCTAGAAGCCCACATAAGCTCCGCAAAACACAAAATTGCAGCTAAAGGAGAGTGTTCATCAGGTAAATTAACTGACTATTTTGTGAGAGCAGGTAAAACAGAAGATGTTACTGCTGCGGAGGGAGTTTTTGCATTCCACACCACGAAGCATCACAATAGCTACAGATCAATGGACTGCACATCTGCCTTGTTAAAAAAGGCTTTCCCTGATTCCGAGACTGCGTGAACATTTTCAAGCGCTCGTACTAAGACCGAAGCAATTGTTAACGCTGTGATAGCACCACATTCTGTCGACACAGCTCTGAAAGCACTAGAAGACATACCTTAGTGTGGTGTTTCTACTGATGGGAGCAATCACGGTGCTGTGAAAATATTCCCTCTGCTTATTCAGCATTTTGATTGGAAGAATGGTGGCGTGCAAAGTAAATTAGTCGAAGTTAAAAACACTCCAAATGAGACAGCTGATACGATCGAGCAATACATCAAAGAAACACTGGAAAAGAATGGGATTTTTTCAAAATGTATTGCATTTACAGGTGACAACTGCAATACAATGTTCGGGGGAATCCGGCGTGATGAAGAAGGAAAGAATGTTTTCGCAAACTTAAAGAAGTCATTGCAGAACAAGTCTTTAATCGGTGTGGGCTGCCCAGCACACGTCTTGAACAATTGTGTTCATTACGGGACAGACACACTAGATGTCGATATTGAGAACATCATCTTCAAAATATGTCAATACTTTCACATCTACACTGTGCGCGCAGAGAATCTGAAGGAGTACTGTGAATTTGTTGATGTTGAATACAGAAGTCTCCTTTCTCACAGCAAGATGCGATGGCTGTCATTATTCCCAGGTATTGAGAGGCTGCTACAGATGTTTCCAGCCTTGAAAGCATTATTTTTGTCACAGGAAAAAACACCCTCCTTTGAAGATGAGTTCAGTGAAATTTACCTCTGGCACATGCACTCACTCATGTGTGTGTTTCATTCACACATTCAGGAGATGGAAAGGGAGAGTAATTCAATTGTGGAAGTGAAGAACCTTTTGAACAAAGTCCACACCATGCTTCTTGAACGCAAGACCAATAACTTCATGTCCCTTAAAGTTAAGGGACTATTGGCACAAAAGCACAAGGATGGACTTGGTAAGAATTGTGACCATTTCAGTGTTCAAGTACAGGGTCTGTACAGTTCATGCCTGGAGTATCTGGAGAAATGGATGGCACCCATGGAGGAGTTCTCCTCTTTCATGTGGATGGATCTGAGTGAGACACCTGACTGGAATGACATAAAAGCCTGTATCAAACACCTGGGAGAAAAGGGGGTGCCAATTGATGATGCAAAGTGCTTTGATCAGGTCACCAACCTGAAGAAATTCACAGAACGGTGTAACAGTGATGGAGAGTTCAGTAATCTGCAAGCACACAAGAAGTGGACCAAATATTTTGAAAGGTCCAAAAGCATAGATTTTCATTCAGAGCTACTGAAGATTGCACAGTTTTTATTTGCTATTCCTTCTCACAATGCAAATGTAGAGAGAGTTTTTTCACTGATGCAAAGCCAGTGGACAAAGGAAAGGAATCACTTGTCTGTTGAGTCACTGAAGGGGCTTCTGTGTACACAATACAACTTATTGTAAAGACTTTGCAATCAAGGACTGTTGGGAAAGATTCGATCTTCGGGAAAGTATACCAGAGAGCATCAGGAGTACTGACATTATCTTTGACTGAAATAGTGGATTTTTTTATGACAACAGTTTATTTTATTTTATTTTAACCTATGGCCATGAAAAGAAACACTGTCATGTAAAAGGTGTTAAAAGCTAAACATTTTTTTTTGTTTTGTTATTATTCTATAGTTGAGGGCCAACAGTTGAATGGAAAGGATGTATTACTTTATGTATTAAGGTTCAATAACATAGTTGCATGGTTGTGAACGCATTTGTATTTACCACCCACTGCGGGTGTCCGTCTGCCTCCCGCTCCCACTGTCCTCTTTTTTGAAAACTAAAATATGGTCACCCTAGCTAACGTTAGCAAGTGCAATCAGCTGATTGTCAGGAATGGCAATAGCTAGAGTAGTATAATGGAACTTCCTTAGCTAGTAACATAGCAGGCTGTTCTAGACAGATAGGTAGCTTGCTACAGTACAATGTCTTTCATTTGTTTGTTTTTTACATCGAAATCCTGAATATGTTAACACCCAATCCGCAACTTACACACACACGGATTCCAGACAATGCCGAAAAGAATTGTACCTATTGATGACAACTTCAAAATGTACTTCAGAATGAAAAGGAGCACCTTCCAAATCCTCTGCGAGGAAACAGCTACCCAAATAACCAACCAGGCAGTCGGTCGGCCATCCATTCTAGCAGACAAACAGCTCATGATTGTTCTGTGGTTACTAGGAAATCAGGAGTCATTCAGGTGAATATTGTCGTGCCATTATAAATTAATCATGATCATGGATGTGATCAGGTACAGAACTTGACAAAATGATGCCCAAATCTACAGTACCACACCATTAATAAGCAACGTCATAACTAACCAACTCCATCACAGCTATCTACTGTAGTCCATACACGTGCACAGACCAACAACATACAATTATAGACCTAGCTACCTCAAACACTGTAATAAGTTGTCATTATACTCAGACAACAGGTAAACAGGGCCACAGACTGTTACTCGCACATTTTAAAATATATAATAAAAGAAATGGCAAGCGATCTGCAATAAAACTCACCAGAAATCCATCCTGCTAAATGGTCTATCGGTGTTGTTTGCATGATATTGACATGACCTTTCAACTGTCATAAAGCACTGTATTAAAAGGCACATGGTAGCTCTGACGCCGTGTGGTGGTAATGACAAACTGCATGTTACTGCAGCATCATTTGGATTTGATCTCGAGTCATGACTGATAGGCCTAGTTGGCAAAGAGTGAATTTAGGTTCAGAGTAGTGTTATAATGTTATTATAACAGTTATATCATAATGTATATAATATCATAATATAAATGATATTCCTTTGTGCAGGGGAATCGGCGACAGGTTCGATATTTCTAAAATCTACGGTCGAGGCCTGCTTTCAGAGGTCGATCGAAGCCGTATCTCATCTCTCTGCACGTGTCATCATCTGGCCAACAGGGGCCAGAGCACAAGAGGTCATCAGTGGCCACACAAAGGCAGCTAAGTTCCCTGGAGTGATCGGAGCCATTGACGGAACACACATTCCTATCAAAGCCCCCCGAGAATACCCTGAGACATATAACAACCAAAAGTCGTTCCATTCTATGAAACTCCAGGCCGTCACGACGACAAAAATGCTTTTCACCAGTGTATATAGTGCCTATCCCGGCTCAGTGCATGATGCAAGGGTGTACCGGAACTCTGCACCAGATGATTACCACCAACCCGCAGTCTATGGTGCCCAATGACACCCACATCCTGGTGGATCCAGCATACCCTCTACAACCATGGCTGCTGGTTCCTTTCAAAGACAACGGCCACCTATCAGGAGTTCAAAAAAGCTTCAACAACTCACTCTGCACCACAAGGTGCACAATAGAGAAGTCCTTCGCCCACCTGAAGGGAAGGTTCAGGCACCTGAAGTACCTTGATATGAACCGCACTGGCCTGATCCCACTCTGTATCCTCGCATGTTGTGTGCTACACAACATTTGCCTCTGCAATGATGATACCATAGATGGTGTGCTCCGGGGCTACACGGTGAACAGGAAGAAGAGCAGGATGCCAATGATGAAGAGAGGGTCATGCCTGTTGCATCGCAGAAGCGGAACTACATTGCTCACCTGTTGTCTCATGAGCTGTAGGCTAAAACCCAAACCCACCCCATGCCTCTGGACCAGAGTTGGGCACCCCACCTCAAGATGTGTGTATGCGATGGAGCAAGCCCTTACTATTCCACTGCAGCTCTCTCTCTCTGTTTCTCCCCCACATTTCTCTCTGTATGCCCACATGACATAGTGTCACGCCCTGACCTTGAGAGCCCTGTTATGTCTCTAGTTAGTTTGGTCAGGGTGTGAATGCTAGTTGTTCTAGGTTATATATTTCTATGTTGGCCGGGTGTGGTTCCCAATCAGAGGCAGCTGTCGATCGTTGTCTCTGATTGGGGATCATACTTAGGCAGCCATTTTGCCTAACTTTAGTTGTGGGATCTTGTTTCTGTATTCTGTTTAGGCTTGTTGCTGTTAGCGTTTAGAACTTCACGTTCAGTTGCTTTTGTTATTGTTTTGTTTATTTAAATAATTAAAACATGTACGCATACCACGCTGCACCTTGGTCCAATCCTTATTACAACGAACGTGACACATAGTTTACAGTTGAACAAACAAAAACAGAAAACAATGTTAGTTTTTATTGAATAATTAAAGTCAATGTATTTCATTTACTACAAATAATGAACTTGTAAATAAATAAACTAAACCTGTTTTGTTGTGACTATACATATTTGATATAGAATTAATAAATAACATTGTTTAATTTCTTTAAATTCATTTCATTTCAGGTTCTTAATTTTTACCACTTCACTTCTTCAAGCTTTGGAGGATGTTTACTACAGTTCTCTGTTGGTCCAGTAGTTGCTTCATCATGGCCATCTTCTCTGTGTGGCGTGTCTGTGCTTCCAATGCCCTTTTCCAGCTGCCTTCTGTCGTGTATCAACCTCCACCCTGTAATCTTTAAACCAAGCTGGCTCCTCTGCAGATTGTGTTGTTTCTCCCTCATCCTCTGGCTGGTGTGCATTGTCCTCTGGCTCAGTGGACTCTGCTTGTGTCAGGTCAGGTTGAGCGGTGGGCTTTGGAGCAATTGGTAGACCTAACATGGGCTGAAACCCACTGATGTTGCTGGCTAGTGACACAGGGTTGATGTTGGGGTATCTGTGAAGGAGGGTGTCTAGCGCATTAAAATATGGGCATGTTGCCCTTCCTGTTATTAGAGAGGGTCTCCTTGTACACTTTTAACATGCCCTTCCACTTGTTGTCACATTGGGGGCCTGTGACCTGATGGCCTTTCTTCTGCATTTCTAGTGCAATGGAAATTAGATCTGTATTGTTCATAAAGTGCATTGAGAAGAAGGACCGCTGCCTGGTCCCAGGTGAACCCTGCTACCCCTTACTCAATGGCTCCCTGACTGACTCCTGAGGTTTGCTCACTGGCTACTTGAATCCCTGACTCCCTTGCTCTCTCACTGGTTGGCTCCTGCAGTGATCCTGACTCTACAAAATAAAAAGAAATACAACAATATAAGGCTACTGTCAGCTGATTAATTACTAGGTTGAAGATAACAACCCCTAGATCAATTAGAAGATGGAAACACTTGGCTAGCTAACATTCGCTAAATTAGCTAGCTAGCTAAGTTAGCTAGCTAGCTAACATTAGCTTACCTAGTAAGTGAACGTAATAAATTACATCCACCTTCAATCTTCATGAACACATGCATACGTTACACAACTAAATGACCTCCTTGGTTTGTTTTGCCATTACATTTGTCAATATGTTGAATTATAACTTCAAGTGTATCAATATAGCCACATCCATCACATCTTGCCGTTACGGACACTGCCATTTTAAAATTGGATAAAACTCTCGCAGACGCTCGGATCAACCCTACTCCTTGGCCAGAGCATCCAGTGTGCGCTCTGAACGCTCCGAGAGCTAAATGCTTTGACATTACGAACGGACAATCTGATAACGCTCTGAATTTACGAACGCCCAGAGCACACTCTGAGTGCTCGCTGGCACTCCACAGTGAATTTACGAACACACCCTTTGTAATGCAACAAAACGTGGAATAATAGGTACTGTAACCAGGGTCGGAAATTCTCTCATATTGTTGCGTTTGATGATCATTCTAGACACTCATGAGCAAACCTTCATGTCTGCACCCCAGTGAATGGATGGATGAAAAACAAGTCCTACATTGTTCTGAGATGGCCTTCCTTTGTCATCAAAGTGCCGCTCCACATACTCCGAAGACAGGAGATTGTGAGAGAGAGAGAGAGAGCGTTTCAATCGGTGACGTCACTCGCTCTGAGACCTTAAAGTAGTTGTTTCCCTTGCTCTGCAAGGGCCGTGGCTTTTGTGGAGCAATAGGTTACAATGCTTCAAGGGTGACTGTTGATGTGTTCAGAGTGTCCCTGGTTGGAGCCCAGGTTGGGGCAAGGAGAGGGACGGAAGCAAGACTGTTACACTGCGATTTAGCAAAATGTTACCATCATCTATAATGTTTTGGCATTCTATTCTAGTGAAGGTAAATTCCGTTTTCAATTCAGTAAATTTGAATTCCCTGAATAGAAAGCTGAATTGAGTACAACCCTGTATACAGGTATACCTAGAGTATAAGGTCAGTGCTTATTGTTGTGATGACAATGTCCCGTTACTGAGGCAAAGCTGGCCTAGTCTTGCTGACACCAGCCTCTCTACATGGGACGCATCTAAGGAGCCAGATACCTGTCAAAAGGTTGAACGTACGTATCATTAGGATCGTAAGACTATCCATATGTAAATTCTCAGGTTCGTAAGAAAAGCAATGCGTGAAACATGAAATGTAAATGTTAAAATAGACCTGTAAACGTACAAACCCTTCATTTACACATTCAATTCTTACTTTACGTCTCCCTTTACTCGGTTACAGATATTTATTATGCGTACAAACCTTTGTTATTAATGTGGCATCTGCAAAGGACATGAACCGAACATAGCTAGTTAAAGTTAGCTAGTCAATCAAGCAACTCTAGCCCAGACGTTAGAGTTGTGTCACGCTCTGGCTCCGGGACTTTGTATTATTGAGCCAGGGTGTGTTCATTTTTGTGTTTGGGGATTAGTTGGGTTGTTATTGGTGGTTTCATTGTTTGGTCCAGTGACTCCCAATCAGTGGTAACGAGTGTCAGCTGTCGGCTCGTTATCTCTGATTGGGAGCCATATTTAAACTGTCATTGTTCACCTTGGGGTTGTGGGTTTTTGTTCTATGTTCAGTCGTTGTCACTGAGGACTTCATGATCGTGTTTTGTTTTGTATTCTCGTGTATTACATTAAAATCAATATGTTCGCTACCAACGCTGCGATTTGGTCCTCCTCTCTCGTAGACGATCGTGACAGAAAAACCCACCAAGATGGGACCAAGCAGCGTGTCCAGGAGCCGTCGCCAGGGAGATCCCTCACAGATCTCCTTCGCCTCCTGGACTGCGTCAAGCCGAGTGAGGAGGAGAAGGGCTTGACACTATGGCAGAAGGGCGAGAGGCTGGCGAGGGATATGGAGACCTGGTCCACGGGTAGGAGAGACGCCCCGAAATTTTTTAGGGGGGGGCTCACGACGTCGGACCAGCAGGAGGCCGCGATAGAGCGGCCCAGTGGGTTGCTGGAGAAGGCCGCCGGGTTACGGGGGCCACTGGTCGAAGAGGGGATGGAGGAAGTAGAGGCACGGCGAGAGGTACTGGCGTGTGTTGCCAGTCCGGTCCGGCCCGTTCCAGATCCCGGTGTAGGGCCAGTGGTGTGTGTCCCTAGTACAGTCCGGTCCATCCAAGCTTCCCGCACCAAGCCAGTGGTGTGCGTCGTCAGTCCGGCACGGCCCGTGCCTGCTCTCCGCATCAAGCCTGTGGTGCGTCTCGTCAGCCCGGCTCTGCCCGTTCCTGCTCTACGCACCAAGCCAAAGGGGTGCGTCGCCAGCCCAGCCCGGCCTGTCCCTGCTCTACGCACCAAGCCAAAGGGGTGCGTCGCCAGCCCAGCCCGGCCGGTTCCTGCTCCACGCATCAAAACTACGGTGTGCGTCGCCGGCCCAACCCGGACTGTTCCTGCCACTCGCACCAGGCTAAGGGTGCGAGTCGTCAACCTGGGTCAGCTCGTTCCGGCTACTCGCACCAAACCAAGGGGGCGAGTCGTCAACATGGTTCAGCCTATGCCTGCTACGCGCACCAAGCCAGGGAGGCGAGTCGTCAGCCTGAGGAGGTCCGTTCCGGCTCCACGCACCAAGCCGAGGATGCGTATCGTCAGCCAGGTCCGGTCCGTCCCTGCCTCACGCGCCAAGTTAGGGGTGCGCGTCATCAGTCCGGATCCAGCCAGCTGGGTTGGATCGGACCGGGGCCATTACGGGGGGATGGATGTAGGATGGTGGTCAAGCCCGGAGCCAGAGCCGGAGCCGCCTCCGAGGAGCAACACCCACCCAGCCCTCCCCTATTTGGGTTCTTTGAGGCGCGGTCGCAGTCCGCGCCTTTAGGGGGGGGTACTGTCACGCTCTGGCTCCGGGACTTTGTATTATTGAGCCAGGGTGTGTTCATTTTTGTGTTTGGGGATTAGTTGGGTTGTTATTGGTGGTTTCATTGTTTGGTCCAGTGACTCCCAATCAGTGGTAACGAGTGTCAGCTGTCGGCTCGTTATCTCTGATTGGGAGCCATATTTAAACTGTCATTGTTCACCTTGGGGTTGTGGGTTTTTGTTCTATGTTCAGTCGTTGTCACTGAGGACTTCATGATCGTGTTTTGTTTTGTATTCTCGTGTATTACATTAAAATCAATATGTTCGCTACCAATGCTGCGCTTTGGTCCTCCTCTCTCGTAGACGATCGTGACAAGTTGTTGCAGCTTCCGGTTTCATTTCCAAAATAAAAGTCTAGAGCTTGTTTTAGAACTGCATTTAATAACGACGTTACACCAGTAGATGGCGTAGTATAGGCTTGGGCCTTCAGCAAATGACTTGTGTGAGAATGATACTATAAAGACACAGAAGAGCCTTGTCTAGAAAGTAAATATGATTTAGGCCTATTCTGCTATCAAATTATGGCTGTTTGGGGCTATTGTTGCTATCATGTAACCTAATGAATCACACTTTTTCCAGTATTTGGGAGCTCAGACTGTAGGCCTTATATTAGGCATTTTGACTGTTGTACTAGTGAATTCCATTCTGTATGTAGGCTTGTTATAGCCATTTGCATTGCACAACCCCATCCCGCAGAGGCTATATCCATATCAATAAATGAGACAAAACTAAATATTGATTAAGTCTTGGCTATAACCTGTCCTGAGCGAAATAGCCAAGGGGTCCCAAATGGTCAAGACTATCTATAGCTTATTCTTATTGCCAGATCTGTTTTCCCTGTCAGCCACTGCACATGCTTCTTCAACTGTTTTGTTTAACATGTATTCAGAGGCTATATTTAGAGGCCTGTGAGCTAGGGTCTCTTTTTAAGGGGAGCCCTATAATAAAACGTTATGAAACACAAATAGAGTTCTAAAATTATTCCGCAAGACACCAGTACCCCAAATGATAGCCTAAATTGCAATGCCTACAAGTTGAAGGCCTATTTTTATTTGGATAGGCCTAAATTATACATTTCATTATTAAAGTGATAGGCTAAAGAACTTTGGAGAATTTAGATCATTTGGAATACACATGGATTTCAATAAACAAATGGATAAGACTGTTCTATTCTCTGATTTAGTTCCCATTCCAACTCAGACAAATTACAGAATGGATGACATACTGACTGACTGAACTGAATGAAGGATGAATTAAATGTTCAAATATGTTGGAATGACAAGTTGCATTCTTCATGCATGCTCTGAACTTTATTTGGCTAGTAGGCAAATAGGCCTACATTAGGGTATAATGACTCTATGGCTAAATGCCTCCAGAAGGGCGTCTTCTGAGGCTGAGGGGTACGTTTCCGAAGGCGCATGGTGCTTTGGTGCTAAATGGAGATCACAAGCTCTTCAACTTGGCAGCAGTCTCACGATGGAGGGAATAGTCTATACGGAGACTACCTAAGACCACTGCAACAGAGTTATTGTAAAGTGTGGGAATAAGCTTATGTCAGACTTAGCCTACGTTTAACCTCTACCTTGTTCATTTCAAAGTCCATATGTTCATGACCCGATTCATATAAATCATATCAAATTATTTTAAATTCATATTAACCCCTCCTACTGAATACGCCTTGGCAAGATTTTGAGTGATTAAATAAATATCAAAATATTCAATAACAAAATATTTTGAGTGGCAAAGACTCCAGTGGCCATATATAACTCATAGATTCACCAAACATCTATTATTATTCTATGTTTCATTATTCCTGGTATATACTACTGGTTATGATTGCAGACAGAGCCCAGAGAATGGGATGGTGCAAAATAGAATTAGTCATATTTTGATAAGGCGCATGCATGGGGATGTCCACGTCACCCAGGTGCGAAGACCTTCCCGCAAAACCGCCACACTTTTCAATGTGGAGATTTGGGTAATGTTTGGTTGAGACGTTGATCAATGAGATGTCAACCTTTTTTCACCCACTCAAAAAGACAACCAACAGTTATTTTCTTTTTTTCGGTACTATCAACTTTGTAAACTATACTCGACAAATAATCAACTATATTTACATATTGAAGTGAGGTTGAGAACACATTGTGATCTGATTTGACCAAAACACACCATGAATTCAACAGGGAGTATCACCAATCCATGAAGTGTAGGCTTCTTTACAATAAATAAGGATAAGAGCCTGAGCGAAGAATTGGAAAAGAAACTGTATCTACCAGGACCTTTCTGATGTTGCACACTCTTGAAAATCACCCTGATATGTAAACAGTGCATTCGTAAAAGTACTTTTTGACTTTTTCCACATTTTGTTACATTACAGCCTTATTCTAAAATGTATTAAATAGTTTTTCCCCCCTCATCAATCTACACACATTACCCCATCGTGACAAAGCAAAAACGGCTTTTTAGACATTTTTGCAAATGTATAAAAAAAACAACAACTGAAGAATCACATTTACATAAGTATTCAGACCCTTTACTCAGTACTTTCTTGAAGCACCTTTGGCAGTGATTACAGCCTCGAGTCTTCTTGGGTATGACGCTACAAGCTTGGCACACCTGTTTTTGGGGAGTTTCTCCCATTCTTCTCTGCAGACTCTCTCAAACTCTGTCAGGTTGGATGGGGAGCGTTGCTGCACAACTATTTTCAGGTCTCTCCAGAGATGTTCGATCGGTTCAAGTCCGGGCTCTGGCTGGGCCACTCAAGGACATTCAGAGACTTGTCCTGAAGCCACTCCTGCGTTGTCTTGGCTGTGTGCTTAGGGTCGTTGTCCTGTTGGAAGGTGAACATTCGCCCCAGTCTGAGGTCCTGAGAACTCTGGGGCAGGTTTTCATCAAGGATCTCTCTGTACTTTGCTCCGTTTATCTTTCCCTTGATCCTAATTTCGCTTTTTCATTGTGGGGTGTTGTGTGTAGATTGATGAGGGGAAAAAATGAATGTAATCAATTTTAGAATAAGGTTGTAACGTAACAAAATGTGGAAAAAGTGAAGGGGCCTGAATACTTTCGAATGCACTGTAATACTTTTTGCACCATGAGTAGAATTGTATCTTCCAGACATATGGTCGATACTACTGATGGCCATTAATTAATAATTCTGTGTAATATCAATTAGAGCAGTAACTTGGAACATCATGGTGTAAAACTTTGTCCATGTTAAAACTGTTATGCAAAAGAAAATGGTCAAAGTCCAGAACGGTTGAAATGAAAATGTATTGCACCACAAAATTGATGTACAAGCCAAAAAAATGCTTTTCTGGCACAGGCTAATGGAAACAGAAATTAGATATACAATAAACCAAAAAAAGGCATTGTCGAAACAGGCTTTTAATATCAACCAGGACCTTTTGTCACGCCCTGGCTCTGGGGACTCTAGTATGTTGAGCCAGGGTGTGAGTTTTCATTTGTGTTTGTTCTAGTTGTTGTATTTCTATGTTGGCCAGGGTGGCTCCCAATCAGAGACGGCTGTAGCTCGTTGTCTCTGATTGGGAGCCATACTTAAGTAGCCGTTAGGCATTCATTTGGTGTGGTTTCTTGTTCCGTGTTGGTTTGTGAATGTATCCAGGGACGTCACGTTTTCGTTTTGTTGTTTTGTTGGTGTGATCATCAATTAATAAATATGTTCGCATTCCACGCTGCGCCTTGGTCCTCCTCTGTTCCCGACGATCGTGACACCTTTCTGATGTTGTATACTCTTGAAAATCACCCTGATATGTATAATAAAATTCTACTCATGGTGTAAAATGGTCTATACTACTGTTGGCTGTGATCATTCTGTGTACACAATTAGAGCGGTAACTTTGGAACAGCATTGTGTAAACCTTTGTCCATGTAAAAACTGCATTTTTCTTATGTTAAAGATAATAACTTTTTTAATGAAAATGTATTGTACCACAAAGTAGATGTACAAGCCATAAATATATATAAAAAAGCTCCCTAAAAATATTTCTGGAACAGGCTTCTGAAAACACAAATTAGATGGTCAAAATTAGATGGGATGTCTCAATCTTATTTCTACCAAACTTTAAACCAAAATTCTAAATAGAGTTTCATACTTGCGTTCGTCACAGAAAAAAGGGTCTGAACTTTTCTTCAACATCTACTGTAAATGATCAGTTTGTGGCATATTTCAGAGATACGATAACAGTCAAGCAAGACCTGATGAGAAGTTTGATGATACAGTGGGGGAAAAAAGTATTTAGTCAGCCACCAATTGTGCAAGTTCTCCCACTTAAAAAGATGAGAGAGGCCTGTCATTTTCATCATAGGAACACGTCAACTATGACAGACAAATTGAGAAAAAAAAATCCAGAAAATCACATTGTAGGATTTTTAATGAATTTATTTGCAAATTATGGTGGAAAATAAGTATTTGGTCACCTACAAACAAGCAAGATTTCTGGCTCTCACAGACCTGAAACTTCTTCTTTAAGAGGCTCCTCTGTCCTCCACTCATTACCTGTATTAATGGCACCTGTTTGAACTTGTTATCAGTATAAAAGACACCTGTCCACAACCTCAAACAGTCACACTCCAAACTCCACTATGGCCAAGACCAAAGAGCTGTCAAAGGACACCAGATACAAAATTGTAGACCTGCACCAGGCTGGGAAGACTGAATCTGCAATAGGTAAGCAGCTTGGTTTGAAGAAATCAACTGTGGGAGCAATTATTAGGAAATGGAAGACATACAAGACCACTGATAATCTCCCTCGATCTGGGGCTCCACGCAAGATCTCACCCAGTGGGGTCAAAATGATCACAAGAACGGTGAGCAAAAATCCCAGAACCACATGGGGGGACCTAGTGAATGACCTGCAGAGAGCTGGGACCAAAGTAACAAAGCCTACCATCAGTAACACACTACGCCGTCAGGGACTCAAATCCTGCAGTGCCAGACGTGTCCCCCTGCTTAAGCCAGTACATGTCCAGGCCCGTCTGAAGTTTGCTAGAGTGCATTTGGATGATCCAGAAGAGGATTGGGAGAATGTCATATGGTCAGATGAAACCAAAATAGAACTTTTTGGTAAAAACTCAACTCGTCGTGTTTGGAGGACAAAGAATGCTGAGTTGCATCCAAAGAACACCATACCTACTGTGAAGCATGGGGGTGGAAACATCATGCTTTGGGGCTGTTTTTCTGCAAAGGGACCAGGACGACTGATCCGTGTAAAGGAAAGAATGAATGGGGCCATGTATCGTGAGATTTTGAGTGAAAACCTCCTTCTATCAGCAAGGGCATTGAAGATGAAACGTGGCTGGGTCTTTCAGCATGACAATGATCCCAAACACACCGCCCGGGCAACGAAGGAGTGGCTTCGTAAGAAGCATTTCAAGGTCCTGGAGTGGCCTAGCCAGTCTCCAGATCTCAACCCCATAGAAAATCTTTGGAGGGAGTTGAAAGTCCGTGTTGCCCAGCGACAGCCCCAAAACATCACTGCTCTAGAGGAGATCTGCATGGAGGAATGGGCCAAAATATCAGCAACAGTGTGTGAAAACCTTGTGAAGACTTACAGAAAACGTTTGACCTGTGTCATTGCCAACAAAGGGTTTATAACAAAGTATTGAGAAACTTTTGTTATTGACCAAATACTTATTTTCCACCATAATTTGCAAATAAATTCATTAAAAATCCTACAATGTGATTTTCTGGATTTTTTTTTCTCATTTTGTCTGTCATAGTTGACGTGTACCTATGATGAAAATTACAGGCCTCTCTCATCTTTTTAAGTGGGAGAACTTGCACAATTGGTGGCTGACTAAATACTTTTTTTCCCCACTGTATGTGCCCTAGCCTACCACGCAAAGGCACTATGGAGTTATTTTCCCTGGTTGACACAGACATGCTCAGGAAAGTGATAACACAATTTAAGCCTTCTACCTGCATTCTCGATCCTATCCCCACCACCTTCAAAACAGTTTTTAATTGCGTATCTGAAGTGCAATCTATTGTTAATCACTCCCTGTTTACAGGCACTTTCCCCACTGCACTAAAAACTGCTATGGTGAAACCCCTTCTGAAGAAAAGTAATCTAGATTCTTCAGCTCTTAGCAATTTTCGGCCCATCTCCAACCTTCCATTCTTAAGCAAAATTCTGGAGAAATTGGTTTTCAAACAGCTAAATGATTTTTTAAGTGTCAATCTGGTTTTCGTGCCCACCACAGCACAGAGACAGCCTTGGTTAAAGTGGTTAAAGTGCCAAGCTCTCTGTCCTACTCTTGGATTTAAGTGCTGCATTCTGGACAGACTGGAGAGGTGGGTTGGCCTCTCCGGTCCAGTTCTCAATTGGTTAAGGACCTTTTTAACCGGTCCTGAGTTTTGTCACCCTTGGTGAACATATATCAGAGAAAATTGATATCACGTGGCGTTCCACAAGTTTAGATTTTGGGTGTGTGTTCAGATTATACATGGTACCCCTTGGCAGCGTTATCATAAAGCACGGCATTGATTTTCACTGCTACGCAGACAATACACAACTTTATATTTCTGTGTCACCAGAGAATTTTAGCTCCACAGATAAATTATTAGGCTGTATTAGTAACTTAAATACTTGGATGGCTCACAACTCAAATACTTGGATGGCTCACAACTTCCTCCAGCTAAATCAAGACAAGTCCGAAGTACTTATTATTGGAGCCAAAACACAGCGAATCTGTCCACACATTTTAATTAACAGGCAATAAAGATAAAACACCAGGTAAAAAACCTAGGTGTCATTTTAGATTCTGAACTCAATTTCGAATTACACATTAGGAATGTGACCAAAATAGCTTTTTACCACCTGAGGAACATTGCCTAGGTGCCACCATTTCTAACTCAGGCTAATACAGAGAGACTTATTCATGTTTTTATTAGAAGCAGGCTTGACTACTGTAATGCTCTACTTTCTTGTCTACCCAAGAAAGCTGTTGGTCAACTGCAAAACATTCAGAATGCTGCAGCACGGGTACTGACCAAGACCAGATGGAGAGCACACATTACACAGGTTTTAAAGTCTCTGCACTGGCTGCCTGTGAGTTTTAAAATTCATTTTAAGATTATTCTATTGGTTTTTAAATCAATCCACAATTGTGCAGTCCAATACATAAATATCAGACATGCTTTTGAGTTATGTACCATTAGATCTCTCAGGTACTCTGGCACTGTGACGAGTACTGAGGATACGAAGAGGCAGGACGCAGAAATCAACAACATAAAGGTTTACTTAACACTGAGCAAGAGAGCAACAAAGAGCGAGTACACGCTCAGACACTTACAATCACACACAACACAACACTGAACAGTCCAGGGCTATATAGGGGTGGTGATGAGCTGATGAGGTGCGTTGGGTTTCCATTCCGGTGCTAACGAGGTGGTGCGCTCAGATCGGTGGCTCAGTAGACTGCCGAATCAGAGCGCCGGAGGGGAGCCATGGGAGGAGACGTGACAGGCACTGGCCTTTTAACTATCTCAAAGCCTAGGACCAAGAGGCATGGAGAGGCAGCCTTTAGTTACTATGCCCCCAGCCTCTGGAATAGCCTGCCAGAGAACCTGAGGGGGGCCGAAACTGTGGACATATTTAAAAGACATCTTAAAACACACCTTTTTAGATTTTCTTTTCCTCAGGGTGCTTTTTTTGTCTTTCAGTTTTTATTGTAATTCTTTTTTTTTATCCTCTTATGTTTGTTGTAGTAAATAGTTCTGTTTTTATTTTCATTGTTTTTTTATTAGCTTTTTCCTGTGAAGCGCATTGTGTTGCATTCATGTCTCAAATGTGCTATATTTATAAAGCTTGATTTGATTTGATCATTTACAGCGATTTGGTGAGGGGGATCCCTCCATTAAGAAGGCAGAAGGAGACTTCGAGCCCTCATGCTCCAGGGTTAAGCCATGTGAGAGACCAAGATTATTCTCTGCGATAAAAGATTGGACAACATCATGCTAATTTTATTTTTATTTTTTATACCTTTCTCAAGTACAATGATCAAGAATAAGGAGTTGGCTTACATTGTTAAGGGTTGTCCTCACCGTCATTACTTGGTGGATTGTGCTGCGTTTTAGCCTTTTGGTGTGTTGGGGAATATTTTGGTGGGGGCTTGGGTAGACCTTTGCCTGAAAATTGTAAAATATCATCCAGACTTTTTCTTTTTACACACGTCATGTGTTAACATTTTATTTAAGTGGAAGAAGACTTAAAAAGTCACAACCTAAACACATTACCAAACTTTAAAACAAAATTCTCCAACGTGCCAAAGTTAACCCAGCAAACGGGACGTCCTGTAGACATTCAGCAAGGTTCCCATTAGGTCCCTTAAGGGTTTTGGCACGACGTTATCCCACTGACGTTCTGAGAAATATAATACGAAACGTAACATATACTATACTGAACAACAATATAAACGCAACATGCAACAATTTCAAAGATTTGACTGAGTTACAGTTCATAGAAGGAAATCAGTCAATTGAAATAAATTAATTAGGCCCTAATCTATAGATTTCACATGACTGGGCAGGGGCACAGCCATGGGTGGGCCTGGGAGGGCGTAGGTCCACCACTTGGGAGCCAGGTCCACCCACTGGGGAGCCAGGCCCGGCCAATCAGAATTAGTTTTTCCCCACAAAAGGGCTTTATTATAGAGAGAAATACTCCTCAGAACCTCCCCCTCCTCAGACAATCCCGCAGATGAAGAAGCCGGATGTGGAGGTCCTGGGCTGGCGTGGTTACACATGGTCTGCGGTTGTGAGGCCGGTTGGATGTACTGCCACATTCTCTAAAATGACGTTGGAGGTGGCTTATGGTTGAGAAATGAATATTCAATCCTCTGGCAACAGCTTTGTTGGACATTCCTGCAGTCAGGATGCCAATTGCACTCTCCCTCAAAACTTGAGAAATCTGTGGCATTATGTTGTGTGACAAAACTGCACATTTTAGAGCTGCCTTTTATTGTCCCCAGCACAAGGTGCACCTGCGTAATGATCATGCTGTTTAATCAGCTTCTTGATATGCCACACCTGTCAGGTGGATGGATTATCTTGGCAAAGGAGAAATGCTCACTAACAGGGATGTAAACAAATTTGTGCACAAAATTTGAGAGGAATAAGCTTTTTGTGCTAATGGAATATTTCTGGGGTCTTTTATTTCAGCTCATGAAAAATGGGACCAACACTTTATTTTTGTTCAGTATAAGTGGAGTGTCTCGGATTGTCTCAGATTTAGGTACAGAATAATATGAAATGCTCTGAGACCAGGTTGTGTGACTGGATCAGTGGTTCACCAATCAGGACCTGGATGGGCTGCGTAACAGTAACAAGGGGTGATGTGTAATGAAACGAGGGTGCGGGGTACAACACACGTTTCTTTGCGACCATCAGGTGACGTCCCCGGGACAAACCGGGAACTAGACAAAAAACTCCAGGGGAACATGACACAACGTCCTGACGACTTTAGGCGACCATTTCGTGACGTCCTAACGACTCATTATTGTTTGCATGGAGTGATTCTGTCTGGGTTGAGGCTACCTTCCTACTAGGCACACACTTGTAGATTAAAACGGATCAGTTAAAGTAATACGGTAAAAGGTCCTCCCAGTTTATCAAAAGGCAAGATGGTTGTTCAGTGGCTAGGGTTTAGGGCAGGGTTTCCCAAACTCAAGGGTGTTTTGGTTATTGCACTGGCACTACACAGCTGATTCGACAATCAACTAATCATCAAGCTTTGATCATTTGAATCAGCTGTGTAGTGTTAAGGGAAAAAACTAAATGTGCTCTGGGTCCCTGGTCTGTCATGGAAAGAGGTGTACACACACTGTATATATCTTATTAAGTCATACAAAAGTGTTACATTGCGTGAAGTTTAAAATGCATTCTGTCATTACTAAATGTGTATTGTGATATATTTTTAACAAAGAAAACATTTGATTAATACATGATTTAATCAGTCATCTTCCTCAAATGAAGGGGATGATGACGCAATCTTTGCAAGAGGGAATCTGATTGAATTGGTCCTCAACTGAAGTCCACAGTTACGTGACCTACTACAGCATGGTCAAGCAAGTTAATGTTTCCGACATTTTCGGACTACTAAACAACTATTGATTTAGAACTACGGAGAGTTACCGCAAGTCACAAAGAAAACAGGAGCTGCCTCCACTATTCCAGCACCATTTCAACTTCAATATTTCAACATCATCAAATTACCTATGCTTAGTCTAATACAGTGACAGCTAAAATACCCAAAACAATTTCCAATCAACATAAGCTAAATATGATATGGATGTCCATGGCACTTATTTCTGTGTGCGTGTGTGCATGCAAGTAGAAAGAACATGTTGACTTACCCACAAACGCCAACGCCATCCTCCTGTCTTTCATGACTGTCATGCAATACATGCTTTTAGTTTGTGTTGTCTACCTGGCTAAAATGCTTGCTCGCTAGCCTAACTTCCTTTCATGGGCAACAATGCGCCAGGCCAGCTAGTTAACATTAGCCTACTACATCTAGCTACATAGTGAACTTAGGCCAGGGGCACAATGTATAAATTCATGGTTCGATCAGAATCGCCATTATAAGCATTGGCCAGAATGGAGAATTAAGTTAAACCACAGCCAAATTCTTATCTCCATCCATGGCTATTTAGGAAAGGGATGATTTTAGCTAGCTAGCTAGCCACCGGAGGACAACAACACAACGAGATACAACAATTCTAGTTTTTTCTGTAAATTACGTTTGGCTTGTGATTGGTGTGAAGCCAAATCCAAACTGGCTTCCCTTGACACTTTCTTTTGGTGCGTCAGGACCATTCACGGTTGAGCTCACCCAGTTTAGCTCAATGCTGATTGGCTATATATATGTAACAGTGTTGCTTCAGTCCCTCTCCTCGCCCCTACCTGGGCTTGAACCAGGGACCCTCTGCACACATCGACAACAGTCACCCTCGAAGCACCGTTACCCGTCGCTCCACAAAAGCTGCGGCCCTTGCAGAGCAAGGGAAACAACTACTTCAAGGTCTCAGAGCGAGTGACGTCACCAATTGAAACGCTACTAGTGCACACCGCTAACTAGCTAGCCATTTCACACCGGTTACATATATATATATATTTTTAAAAAATATCAAGGGAAGCCAAATGCTCTCTGGCTTCCCTTGCATTCAATGCTATGGGTGGCAACAATGTCAACAATGTCATACTATTTTTGTCCAGACAGCATCAGATAGATGGCCTACACATAGAGAGACAGAGGGGCGCTGTTTCGCTCGCTCGGATGCTTTCTCTGGTACAGTCAGCCTCTTGCGAATTGAAGGAAAATTATGAAACACAGACAGAGGAAAGATGAATTATTGTATTTTTTTCTTGGGATTTTTTTTGGGGAAGTCTGGCTTCTCTTGGCATCCATGAATACACGCTAGTGCGTAGGATACCCCTTAGCAGATATTGGCTCCTCAGTTGGCTCATGACATTCATCAAACCTCTGAAAGTAGCACAGAGCAATTAAAAATCAGAAAACAAAAATACTGCAGATATTCAGTTGTTCATACAAATCTTTAGATACTTTCAGATAAATCCTGTTTAGAAAATGTGTACTCCACTTCATTAATGTTAAAAGGGCAATCTGCAAACAATAACAGAGCCATCACACCGCCACCGACATGCAATAAAACATTGTAATTGTCCAATGCAATAGGTGGGTTGTTCATTAGGTGAAATATGGTGCAAAGAAAGATTATCTTTATAAAAATTAGATTCATCCTGGTAAGAATTTATTCCATCATTCTGAGAAAATGTGCTTGCAAAGGCAGTGGCGCATACGGTGTATCTGGGGTTGAATGTAGAGAGAGAGCCCTTTGAATTGAATTGATAGAGAGAGAGAGAGAGAGAAAGACGCGTATTTGACGAAGATGAGAGGGAGGGGTAGAGAGAGGAGGAAGTGGGACCCGGATGCTGATGCAAATGAGGCAAAGGAAGAGGAGAGAGAAAATATCGATTTACGGCAAGAAAAGCAAAAGATTATAAACGGGGAGGCCCTCTCACGCAACGTGTGCAATTATATCAAAAGGAGTGTATCTAGTATAATGTCAATACATATGTAGCTATTTATTTTTCACTAGCAAATCGTTGAATGATTGAAATTGGAACCGGTGAGGGAGACACGCCAAAGGAGAGAGAGAAGATGCTGTGACACGCTTACTGGCAGGGATAGAGCGAGAGGGAGAGGGAGAGGGAGGTTTAGGGTGATACGGTAAAGATGGTTGTTTTGCAAGTGATGCATGTTTCCTCTAAGGAAATCGCTACTATGTGGCTGTTGGACGAAACATATCATTTCGCGTTACAAAGAAACTTCAAAATGATCCGATTTTGACAGACGCTGACAGACGTGGATAGACGTAGGCTAACCATGGTGTATGGAAGCACTTGTGTGGCTAACTCGAAGATAACATGCTGCTCCACTTGTGATAATCGGCCTGACAGTGAATACCATTTACATCAGCATGCATTGAACTATAAGGACGTTTTATCTTGCAATACGTTGTTTGAATGAATGGATGTAGCATCCCAAGGATAGTAACCTGTTTATGAGCAGGTTGCAGATAGAAAAGGAATGGCGCAGTCAAAACTAACGTTGATAAATATCTATTAATGATTGTTGCTGTCAAACTGAAATAGATATTGGTACCTGTTAGGCTATGTGGATTGACCAATGTATCATAAGCGAAGCTAGTTAAAATCTGAAAACGGACATAAAGGCCTACCATGTTATCAATCTTGTCATACTTGTTATCATGATAGGTGTCGCTATTTTGAGTTTAGGCTAGTGCATAACATGATATTTGTGACAGTAATCCATTTACTCAGCTGTTGCCTACCTGTGATTGTTCAGTTTCAGTATAAGACGTCCATATCAACTGAAAGCAAATAGGAGTTCAGAACCACCTATCCACTAAGAAGTAAAACCTCACAAATCAGTGGAGGTAGTAGTTTTAGTCTGGTAATGTGAAATATTACCCACAATTCTTAATTCAGGATTTATCCTGCCTTTAACTCAGAATATAGATCTATAACTCCAGTCTTATCTCAAAGGAGCATTGCAAACTTCCTAACCATTACTTTCCATTGTTATCCAGACTTTTTTTGGGGGACGATAATTCATGAAATCCACATAGATATAGAGCTAGTTATCAACATTAGTCGCTATAAGTCGTAGCCAATAGTAAGAGCAGTATGAGTAAGGAACTGTCACTAAGTCAGTCAGCTCAATATGTTGGGCCATATCGACTGGAAAAAACACTGGGAAAAGGCCAGACAGGTGAATTTCACCATTTTTTATTTGTGTGAAAAATAAGAATGTTTTTGTGTGTGTTTATCATGGGATGGAGGGATGGATGGACGGGTGGGTGGGTGAATAGATAGATGGATGTAATATACACTCACCCGACAGTTTATTAGGTACACCCATCTAGTACCTGGTCGGACCCCCTTTTGCCTCCTGAACAGCCTGAATTCTTCGGGAAATGGATTATACAAGTCGGAAACGTTCCACAGGGATGTTGGTCCATGCTGACGCGATGGCATCACGCAGTTGCTGCAGACTGGACGGTGGTACACCACCGCCTACAGCCTGTACCGTTGACACTAGGCAAGATGGGTCCATGGACTCATGTTGCTTAAGCCAAATCCTGACCCTGCCATCAGCATGACGCAACAGGAACCGGGATTCGTCGGACCAGGCAATGTTTTTCCACTCCTCAATTGTCCAGTGTTGGCGCTCGCGTGCCCACTGGAACTGCTTCTTCTTGTTTTTAGCTGATAGGAGTGGAACCCGGTGTGGTCGTCTGCTGCAATAGCCCATCCGTGACAAGGATCGACGAGTTGTGTATTCAGAAATGTAATTCTGCACACCACTGTTGTACTGAGCCGTTATTTGTCTGTTTGTGGCCCGCCTGTTAGCGTGCACGATTCTTACATTTTACATTTACATTTTAGTCATTTAGCAGACGCTCTTATCCAGAGCGACTTACAGTTAGTGAGTGCATACATTTTCATACTGGGCCCCCGTGGGAATCAAACCCACAACCCTGGCGTTGCAAGCGCCATGCTCTACCAACTGAGCTACACTTGTCATTCTCCTTTGACCACTCTCATCAACAAGCTGTTGTCACCCACAGGACTGCCGCTGACTGGATGTTTTTATTTTTTTTCACCATTCTTGGTAAACCCTAGACACTGTCGTGCGTGAAAAGCCCAGGAGGGCGGCCGTTTCTGAGATACTGGATCCGGCGTGCCTGGCACCGACGATCATACCACGCTCAAAGTCGCTTAGGTCACTCGTTTTGCCCATTCTAACATTCAATCGAACAGTAACTGAATGCCTCAATGCCTGTCTGCCTGCTTTATATAGCAAGCCACGGCCACGTGACTCACTGTCTGTAGGCACAATAGATTTTCGTGACTGGGGTGGTGTACCTAATAAACTGGCCGGTGAGTGTATATGTTTTGTGAATGTGTTATGAATGCGTAATACCGATATTAAAAGGGTGAACATGTGACTCTCTCAGGCCTGGTGAAGCTTGGAGTTCACTGCATTACGGGACAAAAGGTAGCCATCAAAATAGTCAACAGGGAGAAGCTGTCCGATTCAGTTCTGATGAAGGTAAGGTGTTGATGATGATGATGAAAATAAGGATATCCCAGTACGATGGCTACTTTTCTAAAGACTGACAATTTAATCATTAACTGTCTGTTTGCAATAGTTACAATAGCAATATAACTGTAATGCAATGTACATAGTAAAGACTATTTGTAATAGTAATGAAATGATATGCGTGCAACGGCTTTCTCACTCTGTAACGAAGACATGTTTCATCAGGTATGCTTTAAGAGTGAACACTGGAATGTAAATTCCTCTGAAATTACAATTTGTATATCTTTTTCTCCCCCCCCCCCTCTCTATTTCTATTCCCTGCTCTCTTTCTATCCCCATCTCTTCTCTCTCTCCCTATATCCCCCCCCCCCCCCACACACCTTTCTCCCGCTCTGTCTAGGTGGAGAGGGAGATTGCCATCCTGAAGCTGATTGAGCATCCGCATGTGTTGAAGCTGCATGACGTTTACGAGAATAACAAATACCTGTGAGTTCATTCATTCAGGAGCGACCTTCGGCTCTGCCTGTAGCCTGTAGTTCTAGACCCGTGGGTGTGATGTGTAACTATTACACAAAGGAATGTATTAATCCGCTCTGTCTATCTCTTGAAGTCTGTGCAGATTTCTGTCATCAAATCTCCCATTGACTTCAATGTATGTTCTATGCAAAAATCCTAATCACACAAGTCTATCCTCAGGTTAGGATTCAACCCACTTGAAATGCTTGCTCAGCATCTCTCTCTCTCTCACCCCAACCTTCACCCCTTTCAATATATTTATTCCGCTCACACCTCTCTCTCCTCCTCTATATGACCCATCACTATCTATCTCTGTCACTCTCCCCCCTCTCTCTCTCTCTTTCTGTCTATCACCCATCTCTCCCTCTCTGTCTCGCGCTCTCTCTCTCTCCGCCCCCTCCCTGTAGGTACCTGGTGTTGGAGCATGTGTCAGGTGGGGAGTTATTTGACTATCTGGTGAAGAAGGGCAGACTGACACCTAAAGAGGCCAGGAAGTTCTTCCGACAAATCATATCGGCCCTGGACTTCTGTCACAGTCATTCTATCTGGTAAACGACTATATTCATGTATAAAACTCATTGTCTATCTGTGAGTGGCCTGTGTGGTCGACCAGTTAGAGCCACTGACCGTAGCACACATTATGCCAGAGTTGGCATGGGTTCGAATCCGGCCCACTGCTCTTTGACTCGTCCACCCTCTATCTCCTTTCCTGTCTTTCCTCTACTGTCCTATCTGTTCAATAAAAGCACAACAAATCTGAAACAGTTGAGACTGCCCACTTTAACAATTCTTTTGCAGTTTTTTCTTCTTTCAAATAACTTATCAGCACCTGATTGAGCTTCCTGGTGCAATGGGACCACTGGAATAGTCCCAGAAGTGCAAACCCCGACCATATAACACTACAGGCAGGCTCAATCAAATGGTCTGGTGGGGTCTAAATGTTTTTATGCTTCCTTAATTATTAAGTAATTATATTCTATACACGCCATCTGTGGTCTCAGTGTTGTTAATACTTACTTCCGTTTATAGTTCAATATCTCACTAATAAAGTCATTATATTCTAATCTATTCTATTCTATCCTACTCTACTTTACTCTTCTCTAATCTACTTGATTCCCTCCATCCTACAGTCACAGAGACCTGAAGCCAGAGAACCTGCTCCTGGATGAGAAGAACAACATCCGTATCGCTGACTTTGGCATGGCCTCCCTACAGGTGGGGGACAGCCTGCTGGAGACCAGCTGTGGGTGAGTATGCTGTGTGTGCATGTGGGTGTGCATGTACGTGTGTGGGTCTTATGTGCTGGTAAATGCTTACATCTTCTCAATGCCTCATTTCTATCCATTTCAGATCCCCACACTATGCCTGTCCAGAAGTGATCCGGGTAGGTTCCTGCTCATCTTCCCTTTTCATAATTCTAAGTGGCTAAGATCATCCAACCAAGTGAGATAGAAATGTAATGATTGATAAGACATAAGAAATGTAAGTATTTGATAAGGTAAGAGATACATGTTGGATAGTTAACCGTTGTTGCATAGTTGACATTTCGATCTCACATTATCCATTTCTCTTACTCTCTCTCTCTCTCTCTGATCTCTCCATCTGTCTCTCTTAGGGAGAAAAGTATGATGGTCGCAGGGCAGATGTGTGGAGCTGTGGAGTCATCCTTTTTGCTCTGCTGGTGGTGAGAAAGTGTCTTCTGATATTTTTGCCTTACGCCCTACACCCCACCCAATTCTTTCAGATCTACAGGAGGGCTTAGGGTGGAGGTGCTAGGGGTCCATTTGGAATGTCGTATTCATGGAGTTGGGTTATAACCTTGTGACTCAACATTATCTGTGCCAAGGAAACCAAGGAGTTAAGCCTAGTCGTAGACTAAAAAGCATGTTCAATGGAGACTAGGCTTAATATGTGTATGGAAAACCAGCCCGGCATGTTCGTACGTGTAGTCCTGCCTCCCATTCCTTGTAAAAGGGCCTATTTAACAGTAACATTCTCTCCTCTGTAGGGTGCCCTACCATTTGACCATGACAACCTGCGTCAGCTCCTTGAGAAGGTGAAGAGCGGGGTGTTCCACATGCCCCACTTCATCCCCCCAGACTGCCAGGCCCTGCTCAAAGGCATGATCGAGGTTGACCCCGACAAGAGACTTACGGTACGAGAGAGGGAGATAGGGAGGGGAAGGGGGACAAGGAGGGTGGTAGTGGCAAGAGACAGGACGGGAGAGGGAAGTGGGAGCCATTTGGGATGAATAGGGTGCCATTTGGGACACACTAAATAAGATTTAGATGCCCAAAATGTATGCAAAACTGATGAGGTGCTCTTTTCCAATTGCAAAAGTCAGGCCTAGCAGGAATTGTTTACACCTTGCGCTAGCAGCCATCTGTGTGTGAACAGACTGTTCTAATTGCTCCATCTGCCCTCACGCCCTTCCAGCTAGAGGCCGTCCAGAGGCACTCCTGGTATCAGTAAGTATAGATTCGTTTGGTCTGCCTTTGAATTATAGAATTATATTGAGAATTTGAAGTTGATGTCAAATGTTGTTTATTGTGCCCAGTGTTTTGGGTCACTAACATGGGGGTATTGTGTGTGTGTGTGTGTGTGTGTGTATATCTTTTTGTTTGTCTGTCTGCGTGTTTGTTTGTCTCAGGTCGGGTCGTAATGAGCCGTGTCCCGAGCAGCCCGTTCCCAGGCGTGTGTGTGTGGGGCGCATCCTGTCTTTGACTGAGCTGGACCCAGACGTGCTGGACAGCATGCACTCTCTGGGCTGCTTTAAAGACCGCGGGAAACTCACCCGCAACCTGCAGTGTGAAGAGTAAGTGAGTCTGTTCATCTGTGTGCCCATGTTCTTCTCTCTAATTTCTCTCTTTCTTTCATTGTTTTGTCTAGCTCAGGGGTCTCCCTGGCTATTTATAGATTTCCCCCAAAAAAACTAATATATACAGTGGGGAAAAAAGTATTTAGTCAGCCACCAATTGTGCAAGTTCTCCCACTTAAAAAGATGAGAGAGGCCTGTAATTTTCATCATAGGTACACGTCAACTATGACAGACAAAATGAGGAAAAAAAATCCAGAAAATCACATTGTAGGATTTTTAATGAATTTATTTGCAAATTATGGTGGAAAATAAGTATTTGGTCAATAACAAAAGTTTCTCAATATTTTGTTATATACCCTTTGTTGGCAATGACACAGGTCAAATGTTTTCTGTAAGTCTTCACAAGGTTTTCACACACTGTTGCTGGTATTTTGGCCCATTCCTCCATGCAGATCTCCTCTAGAGCAGTGATGTTTTGGGGCTGTCGCTGGACAACACGGACTTTCAACTCCCTCCAAAGATTTTCTATGGGGTTGAGATCTGGAGACTGGCTAGGCCACTCCAGGACTTTGAAATGCTTCTTACGAAGCCACTCCTTCGTTGCCCGGGCGGTGTGTTTGGGATCATTGTCATGCTGAAAGACCCAGCCACGTTTCATCTTCAATGCCCTTGCTGATGGAAGGAGGTTTTCACTCAAAATCTCACGATACATGGCCCCATTCATTCTTTCCTTTACACGGATCAGTCGTCCTGGTCCCTTTGCAGAAAAACAGGCCCAAAGTATGATGTTTCCACCCCCATGCTTCACAGTAGGTATGGTGTTCTTTGGATGCAACTAAGCATTCTTTGTCCTCCAAACACGACGAGTTGAGTTTTTACCAAAAAGTTATATTTAGGTTTCATCTGACCATATGACATTCTCCCAATCCTCTTCTGGATCATCCAAATGCACTCTAGCAAACTTCAGACGGGCCTGGACATGTACTGGCTTAAGCAGGGGGACACGTCTGGCACTGCAGGATTTGAGTCCCTGGTGGCGTAGTGTGTTACTGATGGTAGGCTTTGTTACTTTGGTCCCAGCTCTCTGCAGGTCATTCACTAGGTCCCCCCGTGTGGTTCTGGGATTTTTGCTCACCGTTCTTGAGATCATTCTGACCCCACGGGGTGAGATCTTGCGTGGAGCCCCAGATCGAGGGAGATTATCAGTGGTTTTGTATGTCTTCCATTTCCTAATAATTGCTCCCACAGTTGATTTCTTCAAACCAAGCTGCTTACCTATTGCAGATTCAGTCTTCCCAGCCTTGTGCAGGTCTACAATTTTGTTTCTGGTGTCCTTTGACAGCTCTTTGGTCTTGGCCATAGTAGAGTTTGGAGTGTGACTGTTTGAGGTTGTGGACAGGTGTCTTTTATACTGATAACAAGTTCAAACAGGTGCCATTAATACAGGTAACGAGTGGAGGACAGAGGAGCCTCTTAAAGAAGAAGTTACAGGTCTGTGAGAGCCAGAAATCTTGCTTGTTTGTAGGTGACCAAATACTTATTTTCCACCATAATTTCCAAATAAATTCATTAAAAATCCTACAATGTGATTTTCATACAATTTGTCTGTCATAGTTGACGTGTACCTATGATGAAAATTACAGGCCTCTCTCATCTTTTTAAGTGGGAGAACTTGCACAGTTGGTGGCTGACTAAATACTTTTTTCCCCCACTGTATGTAACATTTTTCAATCAGAAATAGATGGGTTTGGAAAGATTGGGACTATCTGAGATTAAAATCTACAGGACAATACATGTTAAAACCTGATCTTAATTTTATTATGTTTTTGAAATGTACCAAAAATAACCTGTTGCATGTTAAGTTTGCAGATTAGGCCTGTCTGAATTAGCACATTTCTCATTTATAAAAGTAAAGTAAAGAAACAAACGTTTTTTGTTAAAGCAGTATAATAAATATTGATTACAATCAAACCTTCTGTTTGCATTATAATACTTGTGTATCTGTGTGGGTATTTCAGTTAATCACTGGAGAACAATATTTTTCTTTTTTTGTTAGGTTTTTAAATTAAAAAGTAATATCACTCCTGGAGCATATTTACTGTATGTTCACAAGATTCGATTCTCCCTACAACTTCACCAGACAGCTGCTGTGTCCACTGCTCTGGGACCCTGAACGTCAGATTTGAGCCGACTTCTATCCGTGGGGCTGAATATATATATTTATTATTTATTTATTACAGATATTGCCGCTATTGTGCTTGAAATTTCTTGTGCGACTCCCTTTTTTGTCTCCGTTCTCCTTGCTTGTAACCGGTCTCTCGTCTTGCTGCCTTAATCCTACATTGAAATCTGTGCAAATTTCTACACACATTCTCCTTTTGACTCAGTATCAATATCAAATAATTTCTGGGTAACAATTAAGTACCTTACTGTGATTGCTTTCAATTAAAATGGTCAAAAAGAAACAAAAATAGCTTCTGCGAAGCGCAATATCTCAAGCAAGAATTTAGCTTGGACTGTCTGGGAGTGATCTGAGTGGGGAGGGGAAAACTGAAAACTAGCTGTTATTGGCAGAGAGGTTTGTAACTCTTTCTTATTGGTCTATTAACTAATTTAACTAACTCCATCCCACCAAAACAGGCAGACATTTCAGGTGGTCTTTTCACACAGCGCTTACACTAAAAGGGCATTATCATTTTCACAAATTCACAGTATTATTCCAACTTCGTAGTGTGGAAATATATATAAAACACAGGAAAGTCACGTTGTTGACTGCAATGGGCCTTTCATGTATGATTTTAGTGCATAGATAGGATTCAACTTTCTTTGAGCACTTCCCAAATCTCTCCCCCCCCTCCCTCTCCCTCCCTCCCCCAGTGACAACCAGGAGAAGATGATCTACTATCTCCTGTTGGACAGGAAGGAGCGTTACCCCAGTTACGAGGATGAAGATTTGCCGCCCCGAAATGACGTAGGTGAGTCCCTAGGTGGCAGGAGCGAGCCATTGACCGCACTTACACTCCATCCCTGTCTGGTCTGCTGTCTTCCTCCTGCCCACGTCTCTGTGTCTGGGTGTGTACCTCTCTCCTGCTTCTCGACTGACATGCGTGCCACGCACTCACACACTAACTGGACCCAACTCACACACTAACTGGACCCACCTTTTAAACTGCTCAATTTGGTGTCTGACAGTGGGAAGAAAAACGTTTTGCAACGTAATACAAAGCAGGCGTTTCTTATCGGACAAGTTGACATAGTGCCTCCCCCAATTTCAGCCCGTTTGCCTCTGTTTTGTCTAGTGAATACAACCCTGTCCCTGGGATTTCATGCAACCCCCACACACGCTGCGACAGGTGGATTAGCTTGTCAGTCACAGTGGTCTACTAGCTACAGCCTACAGAGCTTCATCAACCACGCCTCTCAACAACTAGGTTTGGTTGCACCAGCACCTCGTTGTTTGACTCTGAACTCTGCACTTGGTTTCTTTCTTCACTCACGCTCCTAACCCACCTGCCTGGTTGCCTGCCTCATGAGTGAACACACATTTTCATGGGAAACAAGGTATGTGTTAATAAAATCAGTTTAGTCGTCCTCTAAAACTAGCTAGAATGACCCAATATATAGCTAGCTAACAAAACGACTAATGTTAGCTTTAGTAGCCTAGCTAGATAGCTAACAGCATTTAGCTAGGTTGATGCAATCATGCAGCCAGCAGCTAACGTTCATAATTTAGACTCACTGAATAAATGTGTTTGGCGCAGGATAAAGAAGATTAAATGAACTGCTGCTGCTACCCAAGGGATACTGAAGTTCCTGAAAAGGTTAGTCAGCCAGTTTGTTAGTTCAGTAATGTTGGATTTATTATTTATTTCCACTGCTGGTGTTTGTGGCGCAAATTTCACTGTCACAGAGCAGTCTACACAGACAATATGCACACATTTCTCCAACCATAACAGATGGAAGGCTAATGCAGAAAGAGAGAATTGATTGATGGTTACAACTATAACTTTCACAAATACAGAGACAGGCAGCCATCATGGCGTCAGTCTTTTTCGACTAGCTAGTGCATTAGTGACACTTACTGATATGAACTGGTAACGCAGGTTTGGTTAGAATAGATTGCAATAGAATGAGTGACGTTCAGTAACATCTACTTAATGAAAAGGGGGATATTATTTAATGAAAATGTTGAAAGTAGTTGATTTAAGATTGAATATATGGATTTTACAGGCAATCAGTACCTACAGTGAGCGCCAGGGAACCAAACTCTGGTGGGCCAGATGGAGACCAGGACAACAACACAGGTTTAGTTGTTTTATGACTTAGGCTACACATATTTTTTTTTTGTTACAAAGTCTACTGTGTAAATGTAACCCTGCCTTGTTACAAAGTCTACTGTATATAATGTAACCCTTTCTTACATAAAGCTTACAGAATGAATCATTGCAGAAAAGCGCTGTAGTCAGACAAACAATTCATAGGTTTTATGACATAAAATTAAAATACTTTTCAACCATGAAACCTGTCTGTCTTTTACATTTTTCAAAGTCCCCTGCTTAACATTGTGTGTGTATAGAGTGGAATTCATATTTAAAGACATTGTAACCATTCTTTGCATAATGCTCAGCTCTGCTATAGTAGTTCACTAAACCACAGAGTATGTTGTTTATTGAAGTTGTAGTTTCTGGCTCTTTTGATACCAGATTCAGAATGAATAATAACAAGGTTTGTGGTAGTTTGAAAGGGTTTGAACCACCATAGGCCAAGAGTGTTTCCAATTCACATGACCTGACAAGAAAACCCCCAGCCCTATAGTCATAGAACAGATGAAATGGGAAGCTATCTATCTATAATAATAATATTTTGTCATAGTCTACAAATAGGACCCAGAGTTTTACCTGACCAGGTCATGAGATCAGGAAAAAGTCCAGGCCCCAGAAAAGACACGTACAAATTTTGCCACACCACATTTGAACCTGTGGGGCCACCTCTGGTATAAAATAAATAATACAAATACTAAGGTATATTGTATGCTCAAACAAATGGGAAAATATTATTTTATGGGGTTATTTTATTGGGATATGCATATTTTTTTCCATGCAAAACCCACCACTGGTGTGCGTGGCCGAAGAGCTTTATTTTCATGTCATCTGACCATCGCACCGGTTCCAATCCAAATGCCAATGCTGTTTAGCGAACTCCAAGCGTTTACATTTGTTGGATGACATGAAAATAGAGCTGTTTGGCCACGCACACCAGTGGTGGATTTTTTTATCAATAGAAAGATGCAGAAAAAGGGGCCTCCCCAGTGGCGCAGCAGTCTAAGGCACTGCATCGCTGCAGGCTGACTTCAGTCGTCAGTTGAACGGTGTTTCCTCCGACACATTGGTGCAGCTGGCTTCTGGGTTAAGCGGGCGGGTGTTAAGGAGCGCGGTTTGGTGGGTCATGTTTCGGAGGATGCATGACTCTCCCGAACCCGTTGACAAGATCGTAATTGAAATTGGGAGAAAAAGGGGGTAAAAAAAAAAAAAAGATGCAGAAAATAACCCCATACATTCCATTTCAGTCATTTAGCAGACACTCTTTTTTAAATAATTTTATACAGTCTTTTGCTCATCTTTATCAAGGGTTCCAATACATTTGGACCTGACTGCACATGGTATGACCCAATTTAAGAGGAGGTTGGTGTTACTGCATGCTGTGCTAACTCCACCCTGGTGTCCCTCAGCGGACCCCCCTCGTAAGCGCGTGGACTCTCCCATGCTGACGCGTCACAGCCGCTGCCGCCCGGAGAGGAAGAGCCTGGAGGTGTTGAGTGTGACCGAGCAGGGGTCTCCCACCCCGCCACGCAGGGCCCTGGACACGGCCGCAAACAGCCAGAGGTACTGGGGTCTCACAAACACTGTCCAGAAATACACACAAAGACAGACAGGCACGCACACAAACATACACACACAGACACTACATGCTTACTCTACAAACAAACATTTTGCTAGCCACATTGAATACACACAGTATAGATTATAATACATATACCGGTACATCAGCCAACAGTGGACCTACTTGATTGTGGAATAATTTCATTTTCTTCACCTTTATGATGATGACATTTAACCTTATGACCTTGTGACCCCTCTACAGGTCTCGCTCAGTCAGTGGGGCATCCACCGGCCTTTCCTCCAGCCCTCTCAGCAGTCCCAGGGTAAGTGGACTGTTAGCCAACACTTTTAACATCCACTCTGAAATGATAAAGTATACAACGTTGACTCTGAACTGTCTTCTTATATGTATGTCAGACATAAGTGTATTTTTTGCAATCCTCAAAGATTCATTTTTATTGCTGATTTGAAAATGTGTTAACATTGCTTTAACGTTTCCTCCGAGATTGTCCATCTCACTCAAGCTCCTTGATCATTCAGAGCCATTTTACATGTCATAACACCACTCTTATCAGAATAATTCTTACTCATTGGGAGTTTCTTTGTCATTTTTCTTATTTTTCTGCTTCTCTACACCATACTTTCTACAACATGCACCAACTTGATACATGCACATTTTGTAGCGCAACACAGTACATAAAGTAAAGTTAAACATGTTTGTTTTGCAGAAAGTTGGTCATCATTTATGTTGGTCATCATTGGAAGTCATTGTTGGTTTAAGCTTTTTGTTCAATTTGAGAAGTTGTGTTCGACTGTAACTGTGAAAATGTCAACATACTGGTTAAATTGTTTCTGTTCTGGATCAGCAAAAGCAGAAACCCTATTTTACCACAGTCATAGCATCACTACTGAAAGTGGAAGTTCATAGTACAGTCATAATGTATTGCTTACGCCATTTTGTAGTGTTTGTCTTCCATACTGTTTCTGACATGGAGGGATTTTTGTGTACTGGGTTATCTAACATGTTAGCTGAAAGTGATAAAAAAAGAGTGAGGTTGGAACATAAATGGTTGAATGCACGGTCAGAACTAATTATTTTTCAATCAGTTATACAAATAGCTCACACTGTCAGTGCAGTTTCTTCACCATCATACAAGAAGCACTCTTTTGTCATAACCCATAACACTCATTTCCATCCTTCTTTTTCAATTTTTCCATCCCTCTTTCTCTTCTTCTTTTCCATTCCTCCACCCCTCCCCTAGTCCTATCAGAGCCCCATCTTCACATTTAGCCAATCAGACGTCACCTCCGCCACCCCTCACACTAAGGACCCATCCAAACCAGGAAGGGCTACCATGCCTCGGCCGGCCCGAGCCCACGACAAACTCAAAGCGTCCCAGAACCCCAAAAACCAGACCCTGCCCACTCCCACCAAGGACGGTGCTGCCGCCGACTTGCCCCACCTCCAACCCATCAAGTCCCTCCCCATCCACAACTCGCCCTCCCGCTCGCCCTCGCCCCTCCTCTCGCCCTTCCCCCGCTTCTTCTTCCCCTCGCCCTCCGTGCTCAAGTCGGTCACTAAGAGCTTCTACCCCAACTCTGCCCACTCTGTGTCGCAGGTTACACCCCAGGGCTCTCCGCTGCCAACCCCCATGGGCACCCCTGTCCACCACCCACACCACCCCTCCTCCACCCCTCCCTCTAACTCCTCCTCCTCGTCCTCCTCCTCGCGGGCGGAGGGAGGCGGAGGGGTGGGCTCCCTGTCCCTGACTCCTCCCTCCAGCCCTGGAGGGGGAGGCGGTATGGCGGCTAGCAGCTCCGCCCACTGGAGGACCCGCCTCAACTCGTTCAAGAACAACCTGCTGGGCTCACCCCGCTTCCACCGCCGCAAGATGCAGGGTGAGAGGTCACAAGGTCATAAAGTCACTTTCTTTAGGTGTTTCCCTCAGAGGAAGTTGCAGTTAGGGCTGTTGTGGTGACCGCATTACCGCCACACCGGCAGTTATGAGTCATGACCGCAGTAAAATTCTACGTCACGGTAATCTCCTCTTATGCACTCTGGACAAGCATTAGTAATACCCAACTCGCTAACGATTATCAGGTTGCTAATGGACTGGTACTCAGGGCTCTATTGTCCCTCTAACCACTCTGACATCAATGCAAATGAAATCGAAAATAACAAACACTTATCATTAAAACAGTATGTGCTTTTAAAACTCACCTCACTGTGATTTGAAGAAAGAAGTTCAACAGGTTGAAACCTAGTGGAAAACATGGTCGCTGTGGATGTTGTTTCAAAGCCTAACACAACGAAATGGACAGAGCTTTCTAAGGTGATGATTAATTCAAAACACCCTAATGCATATTAGAGCTTATGTGTAAGCATAGGCCTATATATGAGCCCAAGCCCGAAACCCCCCCCTGAATTAAAATAATGATTGTGCAGTTATACAATACATAGTCTACCGCATATTACACATGGCAGAAAAAAATACTGATTTAAGATAGTGTCTTTGGTACATAATTGGTATAGACTAAATTAAACAAGTTCAGAGTAAGTCTACAATTATAGTGAATTTGTATTTGATTTTGAATAGCCTAGGAATAGGGAATTTTGTATATTTTCATAATTAATAGGCTGAAACATTACCTTTAGCTACATAATATCTGACCACCGGCAGTTTCCATCTCCTCCCCTCTCTCCTTCATTCCTTTCTCCAGGATGCAGAGAGAGGGGCTGTCAACAATTTAATTTGTGAGAACAGAACTATCGATGTTCCTGAACAGATTTCACTTGGTTTCTCCAAATTAAGCACTGGGTAGCTGCATGAACAGGGTTGGAGAGTCCATGGCATATAGAGTTTGGACGGAATATCACCTGTCCCGCAGTGAAATTACCGGAGTAGCCTACCCGACATGAGTGAAAAACGTACCTGTGGGAAAGTGGCATCCACTATTCCAGTGCATACGGATGACATGTATTTTTTGTCTTTTTTGTCTTGTCCCTGTTCCTGCCCAATTGATCAATCAAAACAAATTTTACATATTAGTAAAGACAAGATTAAATTGAGAATAGTCTGATGGGTGAAAATATGATAACTTGATGAGAGAACAGCATGTGCAGCCTGAGGCAAGGAACAGAGCGCAAGCTTTTTTTTGCAATCTTCTCAAACCATCAATAGCCTATAGTCGCATCATGCAGCCCATATATTTTTGATTTATAAGGTATTTTAAGGTTTGTATCATTCACAACTAAAGTTGCCAAATAACTCTAAATCTACAGTGGGGAAAAAAAGTATTTAGTCAGCCACCAATTGTGCAAGTTCTCCCACTTAAAAGGATGAGAGAGGCCTGTAATTTTCATCATAGGTACACGTCAACTATGACAGACAAATTGAGAAAAAAAATCCAGAAAATCACATTGTAGGATTTTTAATGAATTTATTTGCAAATTATGGTGGAAAATAAGTATTTGGTCACCTACAAACAAGCAAGATTTCTGGCTCTCACAGACCTGTAACTTCTTCTTTAAGAGGCTCCTCTGTCCTCCACTCGTTATCTGTATTAATGGCACCTGTTTGAACTTGTTATCAGTATAAAAGACACCTGTCCACAACCTCAAACAGTCACACTCCAAACTCCACTATGGCCAAGACCAAAGAGCTGTCAAAGGACACCAGAAACAAAATTGTAGACCTGCACCAGGCTGGGAAGACTGAATCTACAATAGGTAAGCAACTTGGTTTGAAGAAATCAACTGTGGGAGCAATTATTAGGAAATGGAAGACATACAAGACCACTGATAATCTCCCTCGATCTGGGGCTCCACGCAAGATCTCACCCCGTGGGGTCAAAATGATCACAAGAACGGTGAGCAAAAATCCCAGAACCACACGGGAGGACCTAGTGAATGACCTGCAGAGAGCTGGGACCAAAGTAACAAAGCCTACCATCAGTAACACACTACGCCACCAGGGACTCAAATCCTGCAGTGCCAGACGTGTCCCCCTGCTTAAGCCAGTACATGTCCAGGCCCGTCTGAAGTTTGCTAGAGTGCATTTGGATGATCCAGAAGAGGATTGGGAGAATGTCATATGGTCAGATGAAACCAAAATAGAACTTTTTGGTAAAAACTCAACTCGTCGTGTTTGGAGGACAAAGAATGCTGAGTTGCATCCAAAGAACACCATACCTACTGTGAAGCATGGGGGTGGAAACATCATGCTTTGGGGCTGTTTTTCTGCAAAGGGACCAGGACGACTGATCCGTGTAAAGGAAAGAATGAATGGGGCCATGTATCGTGAGATTTTGAGTGAAAACCTCCTTCCATCAGCAAGGGCATTGAAGATGAAACGTGGCTGGGTCTTTCAGCATGACAATGATCCCAAACACACCGCCCGGGCAACGAAGGAGTGGCTTCGTAAGAAGCATTTCAAGGTCCTGGAGTGGCCTAGCCAGTCTCCAGATCTCAACCCCATAGAAAATCTTTGGAGGGAGTTGAAAGTCTGTGTTGCCCAGCGACAGCCCCAAAACATCACTGCTCTAGAGGAGATCTGCATGGAGGAATGGGCCAAAATACCATCAACAGTGTGTGAAAACCTTGTGAAGACTTACAGAAAACGTTTGACCTGTGTCATTGCCAACAAAGGGTATATAACAAAGTATTGAGAAACTTTTGTTATTGACCAAATACTTATTTTCCACCATAATTTGCAAATAAATTCATTAAAAATCCTACAATGTGATTTTCTGGATATTTTTTTCTCATTTTGTCTGTCATAGTTGACGTGTACCTATGATGAAAATTACAGGCCTCTCTCATCTTTTTAAGTGGGAGAACTTGCACAATTGGTGGCTGACTAAATACTTTTCTTCCCCACTGTACATCCGGTGAATGGCTTATTGTTCTATCTGTGGAAAACCAGAGCCTGCTATTTACAATAGGCTCAGGATCACTCCACAAAACAGAAACCGTTTTAACATCCCCATTTTGACACATGATTGACAATACAGAACGAATGAATATAAATAAACTTAGAATCCACAGACAGACTATATGTAACTACATAGCAAATAGTGCTGAGCGATTAACCTTTTTTTTTTGGGGGGGGGGGTGGGGGGGGGGGGTTATTAAACAACTAATTGACTGACGTCAGTTCACTTGCATTCCATTTAATTTAGTTTTTTGTAAGCTCAACACGCCTTTTCTCTAGAGAGAAATCCAATCATTCACAAGAGAAATTGGGCGCGTTCCACAGCTAAGGCGAAGCAAGGCAACAACCAATGGTTGTGCGACGTCATCGACTGTGTCATCGACTGACAAATTGCTATAACATATGATGTGGTTAGCTGATACTTAAAATACCTATCCAGGTGTTGTAAGATCTGCCAGGCATCAGCAACATCTATGCATGGAAATACCCCCATTAAGTCAAGAACTATGTGGGACACTGGGCTGAAGGGAGTTGTAGTTTTCATTAGGCAAATATTCAACCTAGTTCAGCGCAGAAACATGGTAATTAACTACAATGACCATAATCCACTGCGCCTGTTCTTCCCGGCACGTACAGAGACGGAACACATGAGAGAGGAATGTACACAATACAACAATGAGCTCTGCAGCATACTAGCTAGCTACTAGCCTAGCTAAACAGGACGACAAAGACAGTACAGTATGGGGAGCACAGTATGGCTGCTACTGTCTACCCAGTATTGACCCGACAGAGACAATGAATGTGTTCATTGTTTTGGCAATCGAATGTTCACTATTTGGGGCTTTGGAATTTCCATTAAAAAGCTCTAAAATCATTTAGTCATTATTTCATAATGCATTTAATGTAAAAAAAATCTGTGATTATTGTTTAATAGCCGAACAGAAACCTAACCGACCGCAAAAAGCACTAATCGCTCAGCACTGATAGCAATAGATAACATTTAATACAGTTGAAATTGAGCAAATTAGCATAAATAACTAAATGCATGTCCTCCTGTCAACCCCATAAATCAACTAATGCCCTGTTTTCTTCAGTGCCCACATCAGAGGACATGTCTAGGCTGACCCCAGAGTCCAGCCCTGAGTAAGTCACACACACACACACTCATGAACATGCCTCCTAGATGCCCTACGCTAAGGACTGACTCATTTTACCTTGCTATAACCATGTGTTTGTGTGTCCATTTCTATCTCTGTGTGTGTGTGTCGCTGTGTGTGCGTCTCTGTGTGTGTGTGTGTGTCTCTCTCTGTGTGTGTGTGTCTTGCTCCCTCAGGTTGGCTAAGAAGTCGTGGTTTGGGAACTTCATCAGCCTGGAGAAGGAGGAGCAGATCTTTGTGGTGATCAGAGACAAGCCACTGAGCTCTGTGAAGGCAGACATCGTCCACGCCTTCCTCTCTGTAAGTATCTGACTCCGCTTCGAACGTCTTCAATTAATCATGTCTGTGAGACTTGTCTTGAGAATGGCTGTGTTGCTAAAACGTTGACATTCTATCTATTTTTTTCTGAATCTATGTCATTACTCTTCAGTCCTAGTAATATGTTTTTAAAGTGCTAGGAATGTATCTTGTGAACCTTTATATTTTCAATAGAATCCGTTTTAATTTTTAATGTATTTATTTTATTTCACCTTTATTTAACCAGGTAAGCCAGTTGAGAACAAGTTCTCATTTACAACTGCGACCTGGCCAAGATAAAGCAAAGCAGTGCGATAAAAACAACAACACAGAGTTACATATGGGGTAAACAAAACATAAAGTCAAAAATACAACAGTGTGTGCGAATGTAGTAAGTTATGGAGGTAAGGCAATAAATAGGCCATAGTGCAAAATAATTACAATTAGTATTAACACTGGAATGATAGACTGGCAAGAGATGATGTGCAAATAGAGATACTGGGGTGCAAATTAGCAATATGGGGATGAGGTAGTTGGGTGGGCTAATTTCAGAATGGCTGTGTACAGGTGCAGTGATCGGTAAGCTGCTCTGACAACTGACGCTTAATATTAGTGAGGGAGATAAGAGTCTCCAGCTCAGAGATTTTTGCAGTTCGTTCCAGTCATTGGCAGCAGAGAACTGGAAGTAATGGCGGCCAAAGGAGGTGTTGGCTTTGGGGATGACCAGTGAGATATACCTGCTGGAGCGCAGACTATGGGTGGGTGTTGCTATGGTGACCAGTGAGCTAAGATAAGACGGGGATTTGCCTAGCAGTGATTTATAGATGACCTGGAGCCAGTGGGTTTGGCAACGAATATGTAGTGAGGGCCAGCCAACAAGATTGTACAGTTCACAATGGTGGGTAGTATATGGGGCTTTGGTGACAAAACGGATGGCACTGTGATAGACTACATCCAATTTGCTGAATAGAGTGTTGGAGGCTATTTTATAAATGACATCGCCGAAGTCAAGGATCGGTAGGATAGTCAGTTTTACGAGGGCATGTTTGGCAGCATGAGTGAAGGAGGAGTTGTGAAATAGGAAGCCGATTCTAGATCTAACTTTTGATTGGAGATGCTTAATGTGAGTCTGGAAGGAGTCTAACCAGACACCTAGGTATTTGTAGTTGTCCACATACTCTAGGTCAGACCCGCCGAGAGTAGTGATTCTAGTCGGGTAGGCGGGTGCAAGCAGTGTTCGGTTGAAGAGCATGCATTTAGTTTTACTAGTGTTTAAGAGCAGTTGGAGGCTACGGACGGAGTGTTGTATGGCGTTGAAGCTCGTTTTGAGGTTTGTTAACACAGTGTCCAATGAAGGGCCAGATGTATACAAAATGGTGTTGTCTGCATAGAGGTGGATCCGAGCGTCACCAGCAGCAAGAGAATAGAGTCGGCCCGAGAATTGAACCCTGTGGCAACCCCATAGAGAAGGCCAGAGGTCCAGACAACAGGCCCTCCGATTTGACACATTGAACTCTATCTGAGAAGTAGTTGGTGAACCAGGTGAGGCAGTCATTAGAGAAACCAAGGCTATTTAGTCTGCCAATAAGAATGCGGTGGTTGACAGAGTCGAAAGCCTTGGCCAGGTCGATGAAGACGGCTGCGCAGTACTGTCTTTTATCGATTGCGGTTATAATATCGTTTAGGACCTTGAGCGTGGCTCAGGTGCACCCATGACCAGCTCGGAAATCGGATTGCATAGCGGAGAAGGTACGGTGGGATTTGAAATAGTCGGTGATCTGTTTGTTAACTTGGCTTTCAAATACTTTCGAAAGGCAGGGCAGGATGGATATAGATCTGTAACAGTTTGGATCTAGAGTGTCACCCCCTTTGAAGAGGGGGATGACCGCGGCAGCTTTCCAATCTCTGGGGATCTCAGACGTTAATGACATGAAAAACGTGTCAATGTGGCTAAAACTGAAAAGTTTCAGATGGTAGTAAATTCTCTCTTTGTTTTGCTCTCTACTACCCCATCTCACATTGACCCTCTTTCTCTGTCTCTCCCCCTCGGCCTCTTACTTTCTCTACCCACCTCTCCTTTTCTTTCTCTCCATTACCCTACGTATCCTCTCTCTCCCCCCTACCCCCCTTGTCAGATCCCCTCCCTCAGCCACAGCGTCATCTCCCAGACCAGCTTCAGGGCCGAGTACAAGATCTCCGGCGGCCCCTCCGTCTTCCAGAAGCCTGTTAAGTTCCAGGTGGACATTGCCTTCTCCGAGGGAGAGAGAGAGCGGGAGAGGGAGAAAACCGAGAGGGAAGGCAAGAGAGAGACAGGCATCTACAGCGTGACATTCACCCTCATATCAGGCAAGTGGAACTTGGAATAGAAAGTATAAGTGTTCATTCTATTGCTGTTAGTTGGTGATTTACAATATCTCGTTATATGTGGTGGATTGAATTGGTACAGTTCCGCGAATGAATGAAAGTAGGGCATGTTTGTTATGGTGGAAGGGACAGCTTTGGCTGTGCTTTTGGTATATGCTGTTGTGCAAAGTTTGTGTGTGTGTGTGCGCGCGGTGCAGGTGTGTGTCTCATGTGCTGGTAAAAGCTTGCTTCTTCTCAATGCCTTTGTGTATGTGTGTGTGTGTGTGTTCGCAGGTCCTAGTCGCAGGTTCAAACGAGTGGTGGAGACCATTCAGGCCCAGCTTCTCAGCTCCCATGATCAGCCCATGGGGGTCTCTGGTGAGTCACACATATTCATTTCTACTCACACACACCAACCTCTTATACTATTTCCCACATTCGGTTACACATTATAATAACTGAAAATAATAATCCATTATTTGCTTTATAAATGAGTGTAATTGTTATAAATGTTTGGATATGTTTACAAATAATGAAATACTAATTTATTAATAGTATGCACACTATTTATAACATGAATTATGTATTATTATTATTATTATTTCCCCAAATTCTTACACCACACTGGTTTCACCTAAATGAATGGAGTCACTTTACTCCAGGGTTCCCCAACTGGTGGCCCGTGGGCCGAATTTGGTCCGCGGGGGGGGTTATTTGGCCCCCCAAGTTCTCTGAGCAAAAATATATATACAATACCAGTCAAAAGTTTGGACACACCTACACATTCAAGGGTTTTTCTTTATTTTTACTATTTTTTACATTGTAGAATAATAGTGAAGACATCAAAACTATGAAATAACACATATGGAATCATGTAGTAACCAAACAAAGTGTTAAACAAATCAAAATATATTTTATATTTGAGATTCTTCAAATAGCCACCCTTGATGACAGCTTTGCACACTCTTGGCATTCTCTCAATGCTTTTCCAACAGTCTTGAAGGAGTTCCCACATATGCTGAGCACTTGTTGGCTGCTTTTCCTTAACTCTGCGGTCCGACTCATCCCAAACCATCTCAATTTGGTTGAGGTCGGGGGATTGTGGAGGCCAGGTCATCTGATGCAGCACTCCATCACTCTCCTTCTTGGTAAAATAGCCCTTACACAGCCTGGAGGTGTGTTGGGTCATTGTCCTGTTGAAAAACAAATGATGGTCCCAATAAGCCCAAACCAGATAGGATGGCATATCGCTGCAGAATGTTGTGGTAGCCATGCTGGTTAAGTGTGCCTTGAATTCACTGCGGACCTATTTGGACTCCAGACCAAAGGACACATTTCCACCGGTCTAATGTCCATTGCTCATGTTTCTTGGGCCAAGCAAATCTCTTCTTATTATTGGTGTCCTTTAGTAGTGGTTTCTTTGCAGCAATTCGACCATGAAGGCCTGATTCACACAGTCTCCTCTGAACAGTTGATGTTGAGATGTGTCTGTTACTTGAACCCTGTGAAGCATTTATTTGGGCTGCAATTTCTGAGGCTGGTAACGCTAATGAACTTATCCTCTGCAGCAGAGATAACTCTGGGTCTTCCATTCCTGTGGCGGTCCTCATGAGAGCCAGTTTCATCATAGCGCTTGATGGTTCGTATTGACTGACCTTCATGTCTTAAAGTAATGATGGACTGTCGTTTCTCTTTGCTTATTTGAGCTGTTCTTGCCATAATATGGACTTGGTATTTTGCCAAATAGGGCTATCTTCTGTATACCCCCCCCCCCCCCCCCCTCCCTACCTTGTCACAACACAACTGATTGGCACAAAACGCATTAAGAAGGAAATAAATTCCACAAATTAACTTTTAAGAAGGCACACCTGTTAATTGAAATGCATTCCAGGTGACTACCTCATGAAGCTGGTTGAGAGAATGCTGGTTGAGAGAATGAAGAGTGTGCAAAGCTGTCATCAAGGCAAAGGGTGGCTACTTTGAAGAATCTCAAATATAAAATATATTTTGATTTGTTGAACACTTTTTTGGTTACTACATGATTATTTCATAGTTTTGATGTCTTCACTATTATTCTACAATGTAGAAAATAGTAAAAATAAAGAAAAACCCTTGAATGAGTAGGTGTTCTAAAACTTTTGACCGGTAGTGTATATACAGTGGGGAAAAAAAGTATTTAGTCAGCCAGCAATTGTGCAAGTTCTCCCACTTAAAAAGATGAGAGAGGCCTGTAATTTTCATCATAGGTACACGTCAAATATGACAGACAAAATGAGAAGAAAAAAAATCCAGAAAATCATTGTAGGATTTTTAATGAATTTATTTGCAAATTATGGTGGAAAATAAGTATTTGGTCAATAAAAAAAGTTTCTCAATACTTTGTTGGCAATGACACAGGTCAAAGTTTTCTGTAAGTCTTCACAAGGTTTTCACACACTGTTGCTGGTATTTTGGCCCATTCCTCCATGCAGATCTCCTCTAGAGCAGTGATGTTTTGGGGCTGTCGCTGGGCAACACGGACTTTCAACTCCCTCCAAAGATTTTCTATGGGGTTGAGATCTGGAGACTGGCTAGGCCACTCCAGGACCTTGAAATGCTTCTTACGAAGCCACTCCTTCGTTGCCCGGGCGGTGTGTTTGGGATCATTGTCATGCTAAAAGACCCAGCCACATTTCATCTTCAATGCCCTTGCTGATGGAAGGAGGTTTTCACTCAAAATCTCACGATACATGGCCCCATTCATTATTTCCTTTACACAGATCAGTCGTTCTGGTCCCTTTGCAGAAAACAGCCCCAAAGCATGATGTTTCCACCCCCATGCTTCACAGTAGGTATGGTGTTCTTTGGATGCAACTCAGCATTCTTTGTCCTCCAAACACAACGAGTTGAGTTTTTACCAAAAAGTTCTATTTTGGTTTCATCTGACCATATGACATTCTCCCAATCCTCTTCTTGATCATCCAAATGCACTCTAGCAAACTTCAGACGGGCCTGGACATGTACTGGCTTAAGCAGGGGGACACGTCTGGCACTGCAGGCTTTGAGTCCCTGGCGGCGTAGTGTGTTACTGATGGTAGGCTTTGTTATTTTGGTCCCAGCTCTCTGCAGGTCATTCACTAGGTCCCCCCATGTGGTTCTGGGATTTTTGCTCACCGTTCTTGTGATCATTTTGACCCCACAGGGTGAGATCTTGCGTGGAGCCCCAGATCGAGGGAGATTATCAGTGGTTTTGTATGTCTTCCATTTCCTAATAATTGCTCCCACAGTTGATTTCTTCAAACCAAGCTGCTTACCTATTGCAGATTCAGTTTTCCCAGCCTGGTGCAGGTCTACAATTTTGTTTCTGGTGTCCTTTGACAGCTCTTTGGTCTTGGCCATAGTGGAGTTTGGAGTGTGACTGTTTGAGGTTGTGGACAGGTGTCTTTTATACTGATAACAAGTTCAAACAGGTGCCATTAATACAGGTAACAAGTGGAGGACAGAGGAGCCTCTTAAAGAAGAAGTTACAGGTCTGTGAGAGCCAGAAATCTTGCTTGTTTGTAGGTGACCAAATACTTATTTTCCACCATAATTTGCAAATAAATTCATAAAAAATCCTACAATGTGATTTTCTGGAGAAAAAAAATCTTAATTTTTCCGTCATAGTTGACGTGTACCTATGATGAAAATTACAGGCCTCTCTCATCTTTTTAAGTGGGAGAACTTGCACAATTGGTGGCTGACTAAATACTTTTTTTCTCCACTGTATGTATCTTTTAAATTTTTTTATAATTGATAAAATACTGTAAAAACACCAGGAATTTAGCACCAAACTATTTTCATTTTGGAAATCTGTTCCCAAGTATTCTCACGCATAATAGAGAGATGTGATCGTATACAAATGTAAGCAAGATTTGTAATTATTATGTTTTAGTCAAATATATATATTTGGGCTTCTTGTGGTCAATTTGTAGTCTACAAATTATTTGTAATTATATTCCGGCATACGACCATCCACTCAAGAAAAAAATAAAATGGCCGGCGGCTGAATCTAGTTGATGACCCCTGCTTTGCTTTACTCTCTCTTTCTCTCCACCTCTTTCTCTATACAGACCCCTTCCCAGATGAGAAGAACGGCCGGCCCCACGGGACCCCCACTCGCCAGAACTCCCGCCGCTCCGAGGGCGGTGGTGACCGGTGCGAGTGGGGCGAGCGAGGCGACGGAGGAGGCATCGGAGGCAGTGGGGGGGTCCTACAACGCAGAGGCTCTGGGAAGGAGAGGACCCGACTACTGTCCTCCAACGGAACACAGTCCCAACCCTGAGAGAGAGAGAGAGAGCGAGAGAGAGAGTGAGACCAGTCGGGTAGCAGGTGTTCAAATGCCATTGGGGGAAAAAAAGAAGACAAATTGTCCAAAAAAAACTCACCCCCTCACAAACCCATTCTGCCCTGAGAAGATGTCTCAACAAGTTGTTTTAAGCCAGAACACAAGCTTTCTCTCTCGCTTCATCAGTGTTGAAATCTACATTCATGTTGATTCACTGAATCAAGCAGCGATCCAATCCAGACCAGTAATAAAACAAACCGAAAAATTGTTTTCAAAAGGGATCCATGGATGAGCCAGACACATCATAGATCAAACTAGGAACTTTGAAGAAGCACTAATTTGCATGCCAGTTAGCAAGTCATTACGCAAAAATATGTTAAAGTGGCAATATGTCACTTTTTTGGGGTCGACCTGACAAATTAACATAGAAATGTGATAGATATATCATTCTACTTGAAAGCAAGTCTAAGAAGCGGTAGATCTGTTCTATGTGCACAATTTCTATGCTTCCCGTTCTGAAGTTTTGTTTTTTGTTTTTGCGTCTTTTACTTTCGGTTTTGTACTGTACACCAGCTTCAAGCAGCTGAAATAATATGTTTGGTCATGGAAATCATATTTCACAGCGGTTTAGATGGTAAAATGATTCTCTACACTATTCTACCTTATCTTGTCACATAAACTGAAATTAGGCAAACTATTAGAGTTTTACCAACCAGGAAATGGCAGATTGATTTCTGCATAGTGCAACTTTAATTTAGATGATAAGATCTGCTAGCATACCATGGATGGTCCCGGGAATCGAACCCACTAGCCTGGCGTTACAAACACCATGCTCTACCAACTGAGCTACAAAGGACCAAGCCAATAACTCAAGCCAAAAGATAAGAACGGTTTGAACGATTTTGTGACGGTTCTCAAAAATACACAATGCCCCCCTCCCCTGTACCTTTACAACTCAGCAGCAAATGATACCTGATGAATACCTTGATGTACCCAACATTGTACCTACATTTACACAAAAGACAATGAAAGACGATGGAGACATGTAGAACCCTCTTGCTTATTATCACAGACCACCCACTCCAGAAGATAGAACATGCTGCCAATTCAATGAATGAGTTTGACAACACCTAAAGATCCTGTTTTAAAAGGGAGAAATTCGGTCCTTCAAAAAAAGAAATTTCAACATTGTTTTCTTCTGCTGTAAAGAAATACAAATTAAGCTAAGTGAATGTGAATAATATTTTTTTATTTAGGTTTAGTTAAGATGATTTATATATTGATTTCAGGGATGTCGACGCAATCAGCGAAGATATAGTAAAGAAGAATGACATCGGGAAGAATTGACATCTTGGACACACAGTATCTGCTCCAGTATCTGAAAGTGGAACCCAAGCCGATGGGAATTTAAAAGGAAGTCAGAACGAAGTTGCCATTGATATGTTTGGAATTATTTTTGTATTTTCTTTTTTCTCAGAGACAAATACAATGTAACCAAGATTAATTTGTCGCAAACCTTTGCTCTGAAGAAAAGTATTTTTGATTTGATGAGAAATATGAAAATATATTTAAAAAGACATGGGCAAACTGTTACATGGATTGGACTTCCACTGTTTGTCCCTGACTCAATGAGAAGTGCATTCCAGACCTATGGATCGGACAGACTATATTTGCTCTCTGAGCTCGTCACATATCACCACAGTATTCACATATTGACTCCAAACGTAGTTTTTAACATTCATTCATCGATGGACATTCTCATGAAGCTGGACTCAAACTGCTGACATATTACTCCTCGCTATCCAAGACTTAAAAAAGGCAAACAAGTGAGTCCCGTCATCACCAATGATCCAAGTGATCCATCCTCTGCACCCTTATTATCACCACTCAACAAGCAGATGTAGCTTTTCTGATGATCATGTATTACAACAGTATTATGTGATAGAAACTAGACACATTACCAACCAGTCTTCCTTACTGCACAATATGCAACAGATGCAGAATGTTTTAAGAGAGATTCCATTTCCTTGTCATTTATTTATGTATTTATTTACTGTATGTATTTATTTATATATTATTTATTTAGGAAATTCATCTTGCACCAACAAATATATCAGGAGCTAATGCAAATGTTTTTCTTGTCAACATTCTTTATATATCTTTGATTTCTTTCTCTTTCCTATGACACCAATATTGTTTTAAGATCATGAACTTTCAACTGTTACATTCCTTCCCACCTTTCTGTCTAAATGTTAGTTTCTATTGTATTAGTTAGTTTATACACTGAGTATACCAAACATTAGGAACATCTTCTTAATTTTGAGTTGTACCCCCCCTTTTGCCCTTAGAACAGCCTCAATTCATTGGGGCATGGACTCTACAAGGTGTCGAAAGCATTCCACAGGGATGCTGGCCCATGTTGACTCCAATGCTTCCCACAGTTGTGTCAAGTTGGTTGAATATCCTTTGGGTGGTGGACCATTCTTGATACACATAGGAAACTGTTGAGCCCAGCAGCGTTGCAGTTCTTGACACAAACCGGTGCACCTGGCACCTACTACCATACCCCATTCAAAGGCACTTAAATATTTTGTCTTGCCCATTCACCCTCAATGGTACACATACACAATCCATGTCTCAATTGTCTCAAGGCTTAAAAATCCTTCTTTAAGCCGCCTCCTCCCCTTCATCCACACTGATTGAAGTGGATTTAACACGTGACAATAAGGGATCATAGCATTCACCTGGATTCACCTGGTCAGTGTATGTCATGGAAAGAGCAGGTGTTTTTTATGTTTTGTATGCTCAGTTTATATTTCATGCTCTGTTCAGAGCGTATTCACTATAAACGAAATGGAAGCAAACAGGCATTTTGTGAGCACTAATGAATATGACCCAGTTTCGATAATGGCATTGTAAGAGTTGAGTCAATGTCTGAGTCAGGGGTTTATATTTCAGATCTGTTGCACCACCTGTGACCAGGTTACAGGCAAAGAGATGAGAGGGACTCTCTTCAAGCATTCTGTATAATGTGACTGAGCCAGCAATGAGCCAGCAAGATCACTTGACTTCGAGAGATACCACTGTATAAGTTGGTGTCACTGTCGGTGTTTACCTTATGATTGTTCACTGTCATCTTCATCACCACGACCATCATATTCATCATCCTTAATCTAGCTAAGATTGTAAACTATTCTCCATTCCGAAGGGTCAGTAGAATAAGGTGTTTTAAAAAAGAAATGTGTATCATAATTTCAATATAAAAGTGCACTATTATAGCTATTGCCTGTGATAAAAATAACAATTATGGTTGAATTGATGGTCAAAATAGCGACAATTGTTATGGTTATAATAATAAACTCTCAAATGGTGTGTGTCCTTTGAGTTTCTTGCTGTTCCAAAATGAATTTGTAACCCATTGAAAAGCATAAATAATTTACAAAATCCACATTGATCATTGAACAATGGGAAAATTGGGCATTTTCCCCATTGAAGGCAGTCCTGAGGCTACAGTACAGTTGACAGCGAGCCAATCGCAGTCTACACAGCAGCCCAGAAGGTACTCGGATGCGAGCAGAGAGGAGGGCATGATTGGAGACCGTCTCGATGTTAAGTACAGTTGCCTGCGGAGTTCTCGAATTTCCGGCTTCCTCATAGATTCTAGGTATGCTAACGATGTCTTTAACATTACATCTTTATTGTACATGATTTGTCATACATTACATTGTCGTAGAAATATTTGACTGAAAAGTAGTCAACTCAAAAATATCTCTCAAGAGACTGGAGCTTGTGAATCCAAAAATTAGACTTTATTATTTGCATAACAAAGCCGAGCTTGCTCCATGGAGCAACTGTCTCTTTGGCTCAGAGATCTCTTTTATACACACACAAATGCACGGTCATGTTTACATAGCATACAAAGCTACTCCCCTTAAGATAACTGATTAACATATTTAACTGCCACGCCACTATTATCTTTCAAAGTCCAATAACACATGTTGTTTACTCCAAAAGGCCATGGGCGCTTTTCCATATGAGGCCTCTTTTCCTTATCTCATTATATTAGTGGCGTGGCTCAGACACTTTAAAAAATAATATACATACATTCATTAAAGCATGTTTACACACTGCATTGACTATATTCCCAATTTAGACATGCATCTGGATTATAAAATGTCAATCATGTTTACTATATTTTACCTTTGACATTTCCCAACATTTTCCTTAATGATACATAAAATATTACCATATAATCCCCCCTTTGGGACATTCCAACTATGTCCCAATAATACAAAGATTTACTTTAAAATGAATGTAAGCCTGTGCATTTACTTATTCTTAGCCTTGCCATATGTGGTTACTTTTTATATGCATATATTTAAACCAATTTATATTCCTCATTGTTTGACCCATCCTGATGAGGACCCAGAGCCCAGTCAGGTATTGGTTACAAGTCTGGAAGGTTTTCCTCTAAAGTAACCTCCAAATTGTTCTATTAGGCTTTGTAACCATGGCAGGCCCATCCACCCCAGGAACAACTTCATACAAACATTCAGGATTCCAAAATGGACAGTCCATTGGTCCTCCTTTTACAAAATTTCCCATATTCATTTACATGTTGTCCTGGAGCTCCCTGAACTGGATGTATTTCTTTATAAACATTGCTCCCCACTTTTGTTTAGTTATAGCATTTCCCATATATGTGTTAGTATCCTAACACATTAAAATATGCAACTTTGTCTTAACAATAATATCTAGGACATGTTAAGAATGGTGTCAATATTTTTAGCTTACATAACCTTTTTCACCCATATCAAAAGTATTATGACAATCAAAATAATCAATATCAATATCTAATCCATGAATTGCAATGTCAACATCACTAGACTTATAATTTATAATCATAATCAAATTAATTAGCCAAAACAACTTTAGAATGACAATTCTTAGTTAGTCACCTTTGTTCCATCATTCAAAGTTAAAACTCTCACCTTGGCACATATTGACACTGGCGGAATGTATATTTATATTATCATAATTCTAGCATTAACTTCCTCATAACGAGAAATACAACAGATCAGTATCTTAATGCATTCCTAGTCTAAATTACTTTAAATTTAGCAGTGTATAATACCTCCTCAATCAACATACTACCTCAACTAACACTCCCTTCCTCTACCGGCACTCAATCTTCTGCCGTCTTCATTATGTTCTTCAGATAGGTTCATAGTTCATCTTGGATTGCCCATGGCAATGTCCCAATTCCAATGTCACACCTGAACCACCTCACCTCTACCCCCATTCTGTTTTGTCCATTTGCCAACCAGTATACCCAAACTACGAAGAACGTTGCATTGGCATAGACCTCTCTCTTCCTGCTCACTCCACATGGACTCCTGTCACATTCTAGAGAGAAAAGGCACAAAAGAGAAGGCAATTGATTGCTTTGATTTGATGCTGGATTCAGGTCTCCTGGCAGAGGTGGTGACGGACAGGAACGTCTTCAACACCTTTGTTGTTCCTCTTCAGCAGGGTAGAGGGTTTATGGTTTGTATTGAGGTTTACACTGTTCTGGACCAAATTATCTCTGCTATGCATTACAACACCATCCATAGCAACCTCAGGAAAGGACAGATCATAACAGTTTAGTTGTGCCATCCGTTTTGTCTCCAAAGCCCCATACACTACCCACCACTGTGACCTGTACGCTCTTGTTGGCTGGTCCTCACTACATGTTCGTCGTCAAACCCACTGGCTCCAGGCCATCTATAAATCACTGCTAGGCAAATCCCCGCCTTATCTTAGCTCATTGGTCACCATAGCAGCACCCACCCGTAGTCTGCGCTCCAGCAGGTATATCTCACTGGTCATTCCCAAAGCCAACACCTCCTTTGGCCGCCATTCCTTCCAGTTCTCTGCTGCCAATGACTGGAACGAATTGCAAACATCTCTGAAGCTGGAGACTCTTATCTCCCTCAATAACTTTAAGCATCAGTTGTCAGAGCACCTTACCGATCACTGCACCTGTACACAACCCATCTGAAATTAGCCCACCCAGCTACCTCATCCCTATATTGTTATTTATTTTGCACCCCAGTATCTCTATTTGCACATAATCTCTTGCACATCTAGCATTCCAGTGTTAATACTATTGTAATTATTTTGCACTATAGCCTATTTATTGCCTTACCTCCATAACTTGCTACATTTGCACACACTGTATATATATTTTCTGTTGTATTTTTGACTTTATGTTTTTTACCCCATATGTAACTCTGTGTTGTTTTTATTGCACTGCTTTGCTTTATCTTGGCCAGGTCGCAGTTGTAAATGAGAACCTGTTCTCAACTGGCTTACCTGGTTAAATAAAGGTGAAATAAAAAAAAATATATAAAAGTTGAGTTAATTTCCAATCCAAAACATCCCTATTAACATTGTCTACATGACAAATCATTATGTTTCATCACTCATTCTTAATACCCATTTCTATCTAATGCCTGATAGATTTTTCTTTGAGGGGTCCCTGTATTCCAAAGGCAATCTGTTTAAACACCCCCTAGTTTCACATTCTCCCTTGAATTCTCCCAAAGTATATAACCCAATTGTTTTACTGTAACATAACTATATTTTTGCTCATAATCTATTTGACATTACTCTGGTGTTTCCCCTTTCCGTGTTCCTATTCTAACAATTGTTTACACTTCTCTCCTCATCCTGGTTGATCATAAAATAGTTTATAGTTAGAATTTCCTAAATATTACAAAAGTTGTGATTGAATCCTAGCACACAGTCATAGTAACTGTGAAGATGTTGAACTACTGTTAACTATTTAAAATGGAGATGTGGTGCATATTAGACTATTTTCTTTTATTTAATTTTAATGCAATATATTGTACTCATCTATACCAATCATTGTTTAACGGCTCCTTCAATTCCCTTTCTTCTGTATTTGGTATGGCTCTAACATGTTCAGGGTTTAGTGCACTTTCCCAAGGATTAACTATTCCAATAACACTTCCCCCTGGAAATCTAACACTAAATACTACATCAAATTGTTTATCTAAGTCTTGGACTGTTCTCCTTATGTCTATGATCCACATGTCTCTTTCTTTCATTATCTTAAGGTCACACTACCCCATGTGACTTCCCCATACTCTTTGTGCTGGTTCCTCACACACCAATAATATTTTAACCCTTGTATTTTAACAGTGATCCCTTCCTGCATTTTAGTTATGGTTCCTGCCTGTGCAAGAATATACATTCTAATCCTGTCTATATCCCTTCTATGTCTTGTTCTTCTGCTCTCTACTATTATCAGTACCCCATTCCCCTTATTCAAAGGGAACTAGTCAAGTACAGAGAAATCAATGATGAGGATATCTGGTGCGTCTTGGAGGTCTGGAATCTCTCGGTGGTCTGGAATCTCTCGGCGGTCTGGAAGGTCATCAGTTCCCTCAATCTGGTACAATGGTTTAGATGATACCCGATCACGCTCCCCTCTATCCGTACCACTGTTGGTGTAACCTGGACGACGATGTATGGTCACTTTAGCTGTTAACCTTCTTCCGTCACTAGGGTCTCCGGATCAGCCAGAGTCCCTCTCAATCTATCGACATCGGTCTGCGAAGAGTGTCCTTCTATCAGCCTACCCATAGGGAAGCTCGGAGTTACTGCTGCAAAGACACAAGCGCAGACAAACACAACAGACAACAATGCTACCCAATGGCGGGCCGTCTTCCTCTCCTGGGGTTGGAACACTCCTATAGTGGGAAACATGGATCTAAGTGTCTGTCTCTCCCACTTTTACCATCAAATAGGTAGCCAACAACACCTGGTACGGGCCCCTCCACATAGGGTCTTTCCAGCTCTTTCTTCTGTAATCTTTTGCCATCACATAGTCTCCAGGGCACAGAAAATACTCATATTCTCCTACTCAGTTGGGCAGAGTTATCTTCACCCATGAAAATAAAATCTTAAGAACATTGTTAGGTTAGGTGAGACACAGTATGCTACTTATGTCCTCTCATCCGTCAAGAGAAGCCTTGAGATTATGAAGCACACCTGCTTCCAGCTTGTTGTAGTCCACTTATTTCATAGACAGACCACCTCCACACCATGCCTCCTATCACAAAAACAAAAAAGATTTAACCTAACCCACAACACATTATTACTACTGCTCATATCCTTAATACACCTTGCATATTTCCCCACAAAGCCATTATACAACATTAAAACCTCTGTAAGCCCAACTTCCCCCCTTGGACACATGCATCACATCGTGATTCATGTGTTCAAAAAACAAAACAACAACAATATTGCCTATCAAACCAAAAATAATAACTAAACTTAAAATGACAACCCTTGAGCATATCTTTACTTAACTGTATCCCATAACACTATTCAGGGAATACCTCTCCTTCAGGACTAACTCTCTCACTTCATCCTTGTCCTGTTTGGACTAATATATACAGTGGGGAGAACAAGTATTTGATACACTGCCGATTTTGCAGGTTTTCCTACTTACAAAGCATGTAGAGGTCTGTAATTTTTATCATAGGTACACTTCAACTGTGAGAGATGGAATCTAAAACAAAAATCCAGAAAATCACATTGTATGATTTTTAAGTAATTAATTTGCATTTTATTGCATGACATAAGTATTTGATCACCTACCAACCAGTAAGAATTCCGGCTCTCACAGACCTGTTAGTTTTCCTTTAAGAAGCCCTCCTGTTCTCCACTCATTACCTGTATTAACTGCACCTGTTTGAACTCATTACCTGAATAAAAGACACCTGTCCACACACTCAATCAAACAGACTCCAACCTCTCCACAATGGCCAAGACCAGAGAGCTGTGTAAGGACATCAGGGATAAAATTGTAGACCTGCACAAGGCTGGGATGGGCTACAGGACAATAGGCAAGCAGCTTGGTGAGAAGGCAACAACTGTTGGCGCAATTATTAGAAAATGGAAGAAGTTCAAGATGACGGTCAATCACCCTCGGTCTGGGGCTCCATGCAAGATCTCACCTCGTGGGGCATCAAAGATCATGAGGAAGGTGAGGGATCAGCCCAGAACTATATGGCAGGACCTGGTCAATGACCTGAAGAGAGCTGGGACCACAGTCTCAAAGAAAACCATTAGTAACACATTACGCCGTCATGGATTAAAATCCTGCAGCGCACGCAAGGTCCCCCTGCTCAAGCCAGCGCATGTCCAGGCCCATCTGAAGTTTGCCAATGACCATCTGGATGATCCAGAGGAGGAATGGGAGAAGGTCATGTGGTCTGATGAGACAAAAATAGAGCTTTTTGGTCTAAACTCCACTCGCCCTGTTTGGAGGAAGAAGAAGGATGAGTACAACCCCAAGAACACCATCCCAACTGTGAAGCATGGAGGTGGAAACATCATTCTTTGGGGATGCTTTTCTGCAAAGGGGGCAGGACGACTGCACCGTATTGAGGGGAGGATGGATGGGGCCATGTATCGCGAGATCTTGGCCAACAACCTCCTTCCCTCAGTAAGAGCATTGAAGATGGGTCGTGGCTGGGTCTTCCAGCATGACAACGACCCGAAACACACAGCCAGGGCAACTAAGGAGTGGCTCTGTAAGAAGCATCTCAAGGTCCTGGAGTGGCCTAGCCAGTCTCCAGACCTGAACCCAATAGAAAATCTTTGGAGGGAGCTGAAAGTCCGTATTGCCCAGCGACAGCCCCAAAACCTGAAGGATCTGGAGAAGGTCTGTATGGAGGAGTGGGCCAAAATCCCTGCTGCAGTGTGTGCAAACCTGGTCAAGACCTACAGGAAACGTATGATCTCTGTAATTGCAAACAAAGGTTTCTGTACCACATATTAAGTTCTGCTTTTCTGATGTATCAAATACTTATGTCATGCAATAAAATGCAAATTAATTACTTAAAAATCATTCAATGTGATTTTCTAGATATTTGTTTTAGATTCCATCTCTCACAGTTGAAGTGTACCTATGATAAAAATTACAGACCTCTACATGCTTTGTAAGTAGGAAAACCTGCAAAATCGGCAGTGTATCAAATACTTGTTCTCCCCACTGTATATATAGGATTTTTTCCAAATTATAAACTTCTTCACAATTATCCTTATTATATCTAACCCCCTAATTCAGAATGCCTCTAGAATTTACAGTGCGGGTGATCAGTTCACACTATAAAGCCAGGACAGATTTCAGAGGTCATTGAAATCATTCAATGAATTGTTTCATCCAATAGTATACTACTCATTAACAACCATCAAGACATTTCATAAATGTTGTATACCGTGTACAGTAAGTCCTTAGTACAGCTGTTATCAAAATAAATCACACATATTTAGTTATCCCTCAGTAAATAAAAACCCAAATTACATGTGCATGCCTCTTTAAGATATTTCACTTCCATCCCGTCAAAAAACACAAAATAGAAATAGAAATGCTATACAGCTAACATTTCATACTAAGTGATTTGTTTGTAGTTATTCGAACACCATATAGTAAAACAATAAACAAACAAAAAATGGCCAGGCCTTATTTATAGTCTCAGAAAATATTTCAAAGAAAAGAGAATCACTCCCCCCTTTTTCCTGGAAGAAAAAGTACACATTTAGTTAGTTTCCATTTTGATACCTCTTAATCAGTCCACACAATCTAAATTCGAAATTCTCACTCTCTTGCCACATCTCCTGATCCCTCCTTTCAGACAACCCTCAATAACATCACTTGTGACTGCTCCCTTCTCCGGTGAATTCCACAATTCAGCGCACATAAAACAAAATAAAATCCCATAAGACTTAAACCCCTTGGCTTTTCCGTAACCACAAATACAGTCAATTTCTCCATGTAAGGAATCAGTGATATTTGATCCCAAGTATCTATTAAAATATTGTTTGAGACGTGCGTCTCCAACATCTCCTTCATCATTCATTCTGTAGGGTATTTCCATCAATCCCAGAAAAGACTCTCAACCAAGACACATCAGACATTTATCATGTTTCATTAAGTGGAATATACACCTATAACATAACAAACCCATAACCACTTTCCAGTAATCTAATAATTTCAACCTGTTGCATTGTTTTTAATGCTTTTTTGGTTCACTCTCCCTCTATTGTTATCCTTCTAGCTTTGTATCATTAGTGGATTAATGACATATGTGATAACTGTTTCGCATTAGATTGTGCCTTTTTCTGATAATATTGTAATTGTAGCCTATTGCATTAATTTAGTTTAAAATACAAACTTGTTCTTGAACAAATCTAGGACCTACATTAAGTTGGTACTATCCCATCAGCATAATAGTTAAAACTACCTACACTCCACTGGTCCATGTAACGAAAACAAATTATCATTTTAGAATTCATTAACTATTTGTATACATCTCTGGTGTCACGCAAACTATAGAATAAAGTAATACCAAATATTTTTTCCATCCAACTATTCAGACTTGCTTCAAATATCTCTTTCAGCTCGATACAGTCAAGCAAGTACGACTCTCTTTTACCCGAGAACTAGATCATGGCATTAGTAAAGTCTATTCACAACCCAACAATAACTAATAGTATATTTATATTCATATTATTAAAAGACCTTACTTTCATTCCAGTCTACCTAAACAATTCAAATTATGGCCATAACTCTATCGCAATTGCCAGTCCGCTATTCAAATGTATGTAACTGTCCTATCTGATTAGACTATAGTCACTCCTCCCTCTTTCCCGTTGAATAAGTGAGTCCTTCAGTCTGAAAAGACGCAGGCTGCTAAATCGTCCAGTCTTATCCTGACTGTTCCGTCAATCTAAACAACCCACAACCATAGTTGAACTATACTTAGAAAATCTAGACTCTAATCAGCGATGCAGAATCTATGCTTTATTGAAAATATATATTCCAATGATAATGGTCAGTAGTTTTAGTATCTGGCACATACCACACTTTATCAGAAAATAGCTTTGAAGGACACAGATCTCACACGCTCAACGTAAACAACTTAGCAGTCAACGAGTCAAACCCACATTCATTGATTTGGAAATAGATCTAACGACCTAACCAAAGGAATTATATTTTTCCCCTAATATACAAAATTCCTTGACTATATCACCTCTGCTTCTGAAATAATAGATAGTTTATTATAATGCTTAATTCCACCACATGCTCTATGTACTGTCTCCCATCCCTCACGTACGTCTACGTGTTTGGGCGTGCAAGTCAGCACCTATTATTTTATCCAATCCCTCGTAATAAATTACACTCACATAAAATTAATTATATTCTAATATATTAACATCAACCAAACCATTCATGTTTCTAATGATTCTTTATTGCCACAAATCAGTTAATCACAATCTAGTCTCAGCGGAACGAACAACAAATTACCCAAATCCTTCCCCTCAGTCATAGAATCCTCCCAGAATCATATATGCTGGTCACTATTCACTGATCTTACAAAATTCTATGACAGGCATTGTTGTACGAAACTCCAAGATATAATTTACAAGCAAAACGTATTATTCCAACGTATATATATATATAATTATCATACACACCTCTATATCTCATCATTCAAACTTTAGAGTGCGACTCATTTACACCATTATACCATTCTCATTCCACATTCATACAATGTTGTTGTCAAACGTGCTTAATTACTATTTGTATAACCTACAGGAATATTTTATTCTATCAAAAGGGCCCAAATTTGGAATGTTAACCCTATCCCAGTTATTATTTTACTGTAGTCAATTTATCACAATACTACATCACCTCTAAAGTTTCCAAATATAATGTCAGAAACACACCCTAAAAGATTGATCAAAATACAATGCATAGACGTCATATGATCACACCGGTACATGTGACCTGTTCCTCCAACAGGATTCCTCATACCCCTCCTAGTAATGTGAATTTTCCACTCAGTTGGTAAACGTATATCCACATCCATATTCTTATTTTTCCCAATGCGAGATTGGGCATTCCCTTTCTCCACCAGGCAGAAGCTTCAAACGACCTCAAATATAGTTCATTTCCTTACAGAAAGGCTATTACTTGCAGGATTTCTTACTATTCTCACTCACACAGATGAACAGCCACTTGTGCCCAAATGAATCAGACAGTTGAATGACTCACAGTAGCCCAAGCAAACCACTCATCCACATGAGATGATCAGACCTACTCTATCTAACACGTTCTCTATATTTTGAAGCCTTAGTGACTGTTTAACCCGTTCACCTACTCAGGATGACCGGTGTTAACTTACAATTTATGTCACCTACTCCGGATGACCTATCTTTTTACCTGATCGACCCTTTCTGATTCACTTCCCCGACACAAGAAATACTATTTTATACAGGATTTCTATTTATTTAGCCCCCTAGGTGATACACTTCCTTCGACACACGCATCCTACGCTTACCTAAGCGACCTGTAAATTCAGCCCTTTTTTTCTGATACACTTCCTCGACACAGAAAATAAGCAGTATTGCACAGGATTTCTGCCTACCTAAGCAGCCTAAAAACGATACACTTCCTCGACACGTTTAGAGCGGTATTCGTAGGACTTTCTAACATGTTATTGTCTGATCGCTCAACCAGATGGACAACCGCCCGTGCCGAAATGACCCAGACAAAGCGATCAGCAGGATGAATCAAATGAATCAAATGAATTGAACAGACAGTTCAGACGAACAACAGAGTGACATTGACATGTATTCTTAAATTCAAAAGCTGCCAGTCTCTAATTTTCTGGTTCTTAAATTTGGAGAGATCTACTTGGTTTTCTGCATCTGATACCGGGCCCCGGATCGAACCACACAAACTTTATACAATATAAGTAAGAACTTGGCTTACATTTTAAAAGCGGCCACTTTTGTTTGTATGGTCCGTCCAAGCCGTTTCACAACTGCAGATGTACACCGTCTCTGGTCCCTGTTTTCAACTCCTGGCAAAGCTCGTCATTTATGTCGTAGAAATATTTGACTCAAAAGTAGTCAACTGAAAAATATCTCTCAAGAGACTGGAGCTTGTGAATCCAAAAATGTGACTTTATTATTTGCATAACAAAGCTGAGCTTGCTCCATGGAGCAACTGTCTCTCTTTGGCTCAGAGATCTCTTTTATACACACACAAATGTCATGTTTACATAGCATACAAAGCTACTCCCCTTAAGATAACTAATTAACATATTTAACTGCCACGCCACTATTATCTTTCAAAGTCCAATAACACATGTTGTTTACTCCAAAAGGCCATGGGCGCTTTTCCATATGAGGCCTCTTTTCCTTATCTCATTATATTAGTGGCGTGGCTCAGACACTTTTAAAGATAATATACACTGCTCAAAAAAATAAAGGGAACAGTAAAATAACACATCCTAGATCTGAATGAATGAAATAATCTCATTAAATACTTTTTTCTTTACATAGTTGAATGTGCTGACAACAAAATCACAAAAAAATTCTCAATGGAAATCAAATGTATCAACCCATGGAGGTCTGGATTTGGAGTCACCCTCAAAATTAAAGTGGTAAACCACACTACAGGCTGATCCAACTGATGTAATGTCCTTAAAACAAGTCAAAATGAGGCTCAGTAGTGTGTGTGGCCTCCACGTGCCTGTATGACCTCCCTACAACGCCTGGGCATGCTCCTGATGAGGTGGCGGATGGTCTCCTGAGGGATCTCCTCCCAGACCTGGACCAAAGCATCCGCCAACTCCTGGACAGTCTGTGGTGCAACGTGGCGTTGGTGGATGGAGCGAGACATGATGTCCCAGATGTGCTCAATTGGATTCAGGTCTGGGGAACGGGCGGGCCAGTCCATAGCATCAATGCCTTCCTCTTGCAGGAACTGCTGACACACTCCAGCCACATGATGTCTAGCATTGTCTTGCTTTAGGAGGAACCCAGGGCCAACTGCACCAGCATATGGTCTCACAAGGGGTCTGAGGATCTCATCTCGGTACCTAATGGCAGTCAGGCTACCTCTGGCGAGCACATGGAGGGCTATGCGGCCCCCCAAAGAAATGCCACCCCACACCATGACTGACCCACCGCCAAACCGGTCATGCTGGAGGATGTTGCAGGCAGCAGAACGTTCTCCATGGCGTCTCCAGACTCTGTCACGTCTTTCACGTGCTCAGTGTGAACCTGCTTTCATCTGTGAAGAGCACAGGGCGCCAGTGGCGAATTTGCCAATCTTGGTGTTCTCTGCCACCTGTGGACGTCGGGCCCTCATACCACCCTCATGGAGTCTGTTTCTGACCGTTTGAGCAGACACATGTACATTTGTGGCCTTCAGGAGGTCATTTTGCAGGGCTCTGGCAGTGCTCCGCCTGCTCCTCCTTGCACAAAGGCGGAGGTAGCAGTCCTGCTGCTGGGTTGTTGCCCTCCTACGGCCTCCTCCACGTCTCCTGATGTACTGGCCTATCCTGGTAGCGCCTCCATGCTCTGGACACTACGCTGACAGACACAGCAAACCTTCTTGCCACAGCTCGCATTGATGTGCCATCCTGGATGAGCTGCACTACCTGAGCCACTTGTGTGGGTTGTAGACTCCGTCTCATGCTACCACTAGAGTGAAAGCACTGCCAGCATTCAAAAGTGACCAAAACATCAGCCAGGAAGCATAGGAACTGAGAAGTGGTCTGTGGTCACCACCTGCAAAAACAGTCCTTTTTTGGGGGTGTCTTGCTAATTTCCACCTGTTGTCTATTCCATTTGCACAACAGCATGTGAAATGTATTGTCAATCAGTGTTGCTTCCTAAGTGGACAGTTTGATTTCACAGAAGTGTGATTGACTTGGAGTTACATTGTGTTGTTTAAGTGTTCCCTTCATTTTTTTGAGCAGTGTACATACATTCATTAAAGCATGTATTGGCTATATTCCCTATTTAGACATGCATCTGGATTATAAAATGTCAATCATGTTTACTATATTTTACCTTTGACATTTCCCAACATTTGCCTTAATGATACATACAATATTACCATAACATATGCACATGTTATGTGGCATAAATATTTAACTCAAAAATATCTCACAAGAATCTGGAGCCTGTGAATCCAAGAATTAGACTTTTATTATCTAATAACGAAAGCCGAGCAGTTCCATGAAATGGCTGTCTCTCTCTGGCTTAGACATCTCTTTTATACACACACACAAATGCACAAACATGCGTACATGGCATATAGAGTTACCCCCTTATGGCAAATTCCTAACTTATTTTAGTTCTACACCACCCTTCTTTTTCAACGTCCAGCTGTCACACAATGTCCACTCCAAAAGGTAATGAATGCTTTTTTCTATATGAAGCCTCTCATTCTATCATTCTATTGGCTGCGTGGCCTAGGCCCCTTCTTAAAAAAGAACTAAGGTAATGCATACACTGTGTCCATAATAAGCCCATGGGCCACAGTTTGAGAGCCCCTGTGACAGAGCACATACATTCATTTAAACATAGTCATGTTTATTACTAATATTATTATTTTACCTTTGACCTCTCCCTACATTTGCCTTAATGATACATAAAATAATACCATAGTTACACGTTTCACCTAAACTTTGAAATTGTTAGAAAATCCACGCGTATCGTGTCGTTTGTAGAATTGGCAAGGCGCTGTCAGGCAAAGCTAACGTTAGTCAGCTAAACTCGCAGATTATTTTGAAGTCCATGGCATGACAATGAACAAAGTTAGATGGCAAGCCAGCTATATTTGCAGGTTTAGTTACAAGATGCAAATAGTTCAATGTGCCAGGATATCCAAATGCCTTTGCTGACTGCGGTTAGGTTGATGGCTAACTGAGCTATTAGTTAACAATACATGTTATTCAGCATTAGCTTTTAGCTAGCTAACCAAGTCATTCTGGAAAAGATGCGTGTCGGTAAGCATTGGGACACAAAATCGGGAGTCTGAGTATTGGACTCCCTGTCGTGCATCGTTCTGGTGGTTGGCGTCGAAAAATAACCATACCAGAATATAGCCGGCTACACCAAAGTAACGTTTACTGTCAACAAAAGCTTATGAATATTCTCTAGGAACTCTACTTACCAGACAAAGTGAAATGTGCCCCTCGATATCAGATAAACGTCAGAATCCAGTTTTTGTCCGAACTGCACCATATTCCTGCCAAGCATTTTACGCAAGACTTCCTACCACGAAATCTACCAGTGTTTACACAGCAGGAGTATGGTGCAGTTTGGAGGAAAGTTGGTGTCAGGGCGACGTGTATGCTGTGAGCGAAGTCAAGCGCAGGACACCGAGCTACTGGCAGACAAACATTACTTGCACAGTAAATACAATTATAAACAAAACCTCCAAACAGAGAGGAACAAAATACGCATACACCCGAACACTGTCGACCTCACGGAAAACAATTACACACAATAACTAATGAGAGACAGGGGGTTATAAAGGGAATACAATGTAACATAATGGGAAACAGGTGAAAACAATCAGGACAAACTAGACAAACACCGAAACATAGATCGGTGGCAGCTAGTACTCCGGGGACGACGAACGCCGAAGCCTGCCTGAGCAAGGAGGAGGGCAGCCTCGGCTTATTCCGTGACAGTTGGATTCAGATGTTTATTTGATAACGAGGGACACATTTCACTTTGTCTGGTAAGTAGAGTTCCTAGAGATTATATGCTTTTGTTGAAAGGAAAAGTTTTTTTGCTGAAGCTGGCTTTATTGTGGTATGGTTATTTTCAGTCGCCAACCACCAGAATGATGCACAATTCAGGGCGTCAAACCAATACAGACTCCTGATGCAGTGTTGCCAGCTCAAGCTAAAATGTATATCCCAATGAACGCTCAAAAACCGCCCACAAGGCCTAAAAACTACCCCAAAATGTTTTTCTAGCAGCAAGAGAGGAGTTCGCACATTTATCCAATAGGCGTCTTCATAATGACAATCTAAATACTTCAGTGGCGACCCGTCATTCAGGGCGGGTCGTCACTGAATGACGGTAAATTAACTAAAAAAACAAACCATGTTTTTTTGTATTTCATTTGGCATGTTATTTTGGCATTAAATCGTGTTACATATCAGTTTGTAAACAAAAAAAATCATTGAGTTAATAAAGCCGCATACAAACATGGTCTCTTTCTTGAGTAAGGCAGCTCCAACATGTAGGTGTTTCAGCCTAGCTCAGTGCTTTCTGTGGTGGTGGGGCAGCCAGTGGAAAATACAGAGCGTAGGGGTTGGTAATGTTCTCTAGTTGCACCGTGATTGGCTCAGCAATCTGTCACTCATGGGGACACTAGTCACTGCAAAATATATGGGGAGAGCTCCTTGGGTGCTGCCATAGTTACATTAGAAGTGCCCATCCAAGAAGGCTCAAGGTCATTGGCCACAGACTAAATGTCGTCAAATCACATATCTACCGTAGCTTTGATTGGACTGATCATGTCAACATCATACTTTCAAAATCTTAGCTAGACAAGCAGTCATCATCATGAATCACGTTTACAATCTACTGGCAAATCCTTCTCAATCCTTGTCATATGAAGATAAATTATAGATAAAATGTATCGGTGCTCATCGGCCTTTGGACATAAACATTACACAACAAGTTGGAAATCGAAAATTCAACAATGAGTGGTTTGGAAGGAATCAGTGGCTAACTGCAAGCGTTGCAAATCAATCACTAGCCTGCTATTCAGTGGAGTGGGTGTGTGGTCCAAGTCTGGGTATAATGGTCTCTTTTCCAAGCTTAAAAGGATAACCATTCACATGCCTTTGGACAGAAAAGGTTGAATACATTGGCCATGCTGTCAATCCAGCATGACTTCTGCCGCGTTCAAAACAACTGGAAAGTTGGAACTGGGAAATCTCAGACTTCAGTGAGTTCAAGACAACTGGGAACTCTGGAAAAAAAGAGCTCCGACTGGTAAAATACGTTTTGAACTGTCATCCAACTCGGAATTCCAAGTCGGGAATTCTGGCCTTTTTCTAGAGCTCCAACCTGAAGATCACTGACGTCATGATTCAACCTTGATTTTTTCTGAGTTCCCAGTTGTCTGGAAAGCACCATAAATCCAGAGAATGCCAGACTTTGACAGACTTTGATGACAAAGTTTGATTAGAAAATTTCCCACAAGGACAGTCGCGCCACTTTCCTGTTCAAGTGAGCACAGCATAACAAGTTGAGTCCAAACATGTCTTGTATGCTGCTGCATAAATGATGTAATATGCCAGGGATATATGTATACTGTAGCTAAGAAAGTAATAGTAAGTGTTACTTACTCAGATGGTAATGTGCCGTCGCAACCTTCGCTCTCTCTCTCTCCCGCTACTCTCTCCTCTTCCATCCTATCATCTCTTCCCTCTGCTAAATCCTTCTCCCTCCGATCTCCTGATTCTGCCTCCTCAACCCTCCTCTCCTCCATTTCTGCATCTTTTGACTCTCTATGTCCCTATGTCCCCTATCCTCCCGGCCGGCTCGGTCCTCCCCTCCAGCTCCGTGGCTTGACGACTCATAGTGAGCTCACAGAAGAGGGCTCCGGGCAGCCGAGTGGAAATGGAGGAAAACTAGACTCCCTGCGGACCTGTCATCTTTTCACTCCCTCCTCTCTACATTCTCTTCCTCTGTTTCCACTGCTAAAGCCACTTTCTACCACTCTAAATTTCAAGCCTCTGCCTCTAACCCTAGGAAGCTCTTTGCCACCTTCTCCTCCCTGCTGAATCCTCCTCCCCCTCCTTCCTCCCTCTCTGTGGATGACTTCGTCAACAATTTTCAAAAGAAGGTTGACGACATCTGATCCTCATTTATTAAGTCAAATGACACCGCTGGTCCTGCTCACACTGCCCTACCCTATGCTTTGGCTTCTTTCTCCCCTCTCTCTCCAGATGAAATCTTGCAACTTGTGACGGCCGGCCGCACAACAACCTGCCCGCTTGACCCTATCCCCTCCTCTCTTCACCAGACCATTTCCGGAGACCTTCTCCCTTACCTCACCTCGCTCATCAACTCATCCTTGACCACTGGCCATGTCCCTTCCATCTTCAAGAGAGCGAGAGTTGCACCCCTCCTCAAAAAACCTACACTCGATCCCTCCGATGTCAACAACTACAGACCAGTATCACTTCTTTCTGTTCTCTCCAAAACTCTTGAGTGTGATGTCTCTAGCCAACTCTCCTGCTATCTCTCTCAGAATGACCTTCTTGAACTAAACCAGTCAGGTTTCAAGACTGGTCATTCAACTGAGACTGCTCTTCTCTGTGTCACAGAGGTTCTCCGCACTGCTAAAGCTAACTCTCTCTCCTCTGCTCTTATCCTTCTAGACCTATCCGCTGCCTTTGATACTGTGAACCATCAGATCCTCCTCTCCACCCACTCCGAGTTGGGCATCTCCGGCGCTGCTCACTCTTGGATTGCATCCTACCTGACAGGTTGCTCCTACCAGGTGGCGTGGCGAGAATCTTTCTCCTTACCACGTGCTCTCACCACTGGTGTCCCCCAGGGCTCAGTTCTAGGCCCTCTCCTATTCTCTCTATACACCAAGTCACTTGGCTCTGTCATATCCTCACATGGTCTCTCCTATCATTGCTATGCAGACAACACACAATTCATTTTCACTATTCCCCCTTCTGATAACCAGGTGGCGAATCGCATCTCTGCATGTCTGGCAGACATATCAGTGTGGATGTCGGATCACCACCTCAAGCTGAACCTCGGCAAGACGGAGCTGCTCTTCCTCCCGGGGAAGGACTGCCCGCTCCATGATCTCGCCATTACATTTTTTTACATTTTAGTCATTTAGCAGATGCTCTTATCCAGAGCGACTTACAGGAGCAATTAGGGTTAAGTGCCTTGCTCAAGGGCACATTTACATCATTTAGCAGACGCTCTAGTCCAGCAATTAGGGGGGGGGGGGGGGGGGGGGGTAGAAGGATTACTTTATCCTATCCCAGGTATTCCTTAAAGAGGTGGGGTTTCAAATGTCTCCGGAAGGTGGTGAGCGACTCCGCTGTGTGTGTGGGGGGGGGGGGTAGAAGGATTGCTTTATCCTATCCCAGGTATTCCTTAAAGAGGTGGGGTTTCAAATGCCTCCGGAAGGTGGTGAGTGACTCCGCTGTCCTGGCGTCGTGAGGGAGCTTGTTCCACCATTGGGGTGCCAGAGCAGCGAACAGTTTTGACTGGGCTGAGCGGGAGCTATGCTTCCGCAGAGGAAGGGGAGCCAGCAGGCCAGAGGTGGATGAACGCAATGCCCTCGTTTGGGTGTAGGGACTGATCAGAGCCCGAAGGTACAGAGGTGCCGTTCCCCTCGCTGCTCCAAAGGCAAGCACCATGGTCTTGTAACGGATGCGAGCTTCAACTGGAAGCCAGTGGAGTGTGCGGAGGAGGGGGGTGACGTGAGAGAACTTGGGAAGGTTGAACACCAGACGGGCTGCGGCATTCTGGATGAGTTGTAGGGGTTTAATGGCACATGCAGGGAGGCCAGCCAACAGCGAGTTGCAGTAATCCAGACGGGAGATGACAAGTGCCTGGATTAGGACCTGTTCCGCTTCCTGTGTAAGGCAGGGTCGTACTCTCCGAATGTTGTAGAGCATGAACCTGCAGGAGCGGGTCACCGCCTTGATGTTAGCGGAGAACGACAGGGTGTTGTCCAGGGTCACGCCAAGGCTCTTCGCACTCTGGGAGGAGGACACAACGGAGTTGTCAACCGTGATGGCGAGATCATGGAACGGGCAGTCCTTCCCCGGGAGGAAGAGCAGCTCCGTCTTGCCAGGGTTCAGCTTGAGGTGGTGATCCATCATCCATACTGATATGTCTGCCAGACATGCAGAGATGCGATTCGCCACCTGGTTATCAGAAGGGGGAAAGGAGAAGATTAGTTGTGTATCGTCAGCGTAGCAATGATAGGAGAGGCCGTGTGAGGATATGACAGAGCCAAGTGACTTGGTGTATAGGGAGAAAAGGAGAGGGCCTAGAACTGAGTCCTGGGGGACACCAGTGGTGAGAGCACGTGGTGCGGAGACAGCTTCTCGCCACGCCACTTGGTAGGAGCGACCGGTCAGGTAGGACGCAATCCAGGAGTGAGCCGCGCCGGAGATGCCCAGCTCGGAGAGGGTGGAGAGGAGGATCTGATGGTTCACAGTATCAAAGGCAGCAGACAGGTCTAGAAGGACAAGAGCAGAGGAGAGAGAGTTAGCTTTAGCAGTGCGGAGAGTCTCCGTGACACAGAGAAGAGCAGTCTCAGTTGAATGACCAGTCCTGAAACCTGATTGGTTTGGATCAAGAAGGTAATTCTGAGAGAGATAGCAAGAGAGTTGGCTAAAGACGGCACGCTCAATAGTTTTGGAAAGAAAAGAAAGAAGGGATACTGGTCTGTAGTTGTTGACATCAGTGGGGTCGAGTATTGGTTTTTTGAGAAGGGGAGCAACTCTCGCTCTCTTGAAGATGGAAGGGACATGGCCAGCGGTCAAGGATGAGTTGATCAGCGAGGTGAGGTAGGGGAGAAGGTCACCGGAGATGGTCTGGAGAAGGGAGGAGGGGATGGGGTCAAGCGGGCAGGTTGTTGGGCGGCCTGCAGTCACAAGTCGCAGGATTTTATCTGGAGAGAGAGGGGAGAAAGAAGTCAAAGCATAGGGTAGGGCAGTGTGAGCAGGACCAGCAGTGTCATTAGACTTAACAAACGAGGATCGGATGTCGTCAACCTTCTTTTCAAAGTGGTTGACGAAGTCATCCACAGAGAGAGAGGTGGGGGGGGGGGATTCAGGAGGGAGGAAAATGTGGCAAAGAGATTCCTAGGGTTAGAGGCAGATGCTTGGAATTTAGAGTGGTAGAAGGTGGCCTTAGCAGCAGAAACAGATGAAGAAAATGTAGAGAGGAGGGAGTGAAAAGATGCCAGGTCGGCAGGGAGTTTAGTTTTCTTCCATTTCCGCTCCGCTGCCCGGAGCTCTGTTCTGTGAGCTCGCAATGAGTCATCAAGCCACGGAGCTGGAGGGGAGGACCGAGCCGGCCGGGAGGATAGGGGACACAGAGAGTCAAAGGATGCAGAAAGGGAGGAGAGGAGGGTTGAGGAGGCAGAATCAGGAGATTGGAGGGAGAAGGATTGAGCAGAGGGAAGAGATGATAGGATGGAAGAGGAGAGAGTAGTGGGAGAGAGAGAGCGAAGGTTGCGGCGGCGCATTACCATCTGTGTAGGGGCAGAGTGAGTAGTGTGGGAGGAGAGCGAGAGAGAAAAGGAAACAAAGTAGTGGTCGGAGACATGGAGGGGAGTTGCAGTGAGATTAGTAGAGGAGCAGCATCTAGTGAAGATGAGGTCAAGCGTATTGCCTGCCTTGTGAGTAGGGGGGGACGGTGAGAGGGTGAGGTCAAAAGAGGAGAGGAGTGGAAAGAAGGAGGCAGAGAGAAATGAGTCAAATGTGGACATAGGGAGGTTGAAATCCCCCAAAACTATGAGGGGTGAGCCATCCTCAGGAAAGGAACTTATCAAGGCGTCAAGCTCATTGATGAACTCTCCAAGGGAACCTGGAGGGCGATAGATGACAAGGATATTAAGCTTAAATGGGCTAGTGACTGTGACAGCATGGAATTCAAATGAGGAGATAGACAGATGGGTTAGGGGAAAAATTGAGAATGTCCACTTGGGAGAGATGAGGATTCCTGTACCACCACCCCTCTGACCAGATGCTCTCGGGGTATGCGAGAACACATGGTCAGACGAGGAGAGAGCAGTAGGAGTAGCAGTGTTTTCAGTGGTGATCCATGTTTCCGTCAGCGCCAGGAAGTCGAGGGACTGGAGGTTGGCATAGGCTGGGATGAAGTCAGCTTTGTTGGCAGCAGAACGGCAGTTCCAGAGGCTGCCTGCGACCTGGAACTCCAGGTGTGGGGTGCGTGCAGGGACCACCAGGTTAGAGAGGCAGCAGCCACGCGGTGTGGTGCGTTTGTGTAGCCTGTGCAGAGAGGAGAGAACAGGGATAGGCAGAGGCATAGTTGACAGGCTGTAGCAAATGGCTACAAAAATGCAGAGGAGATCGGAATGAAATGAGCTAAGCATCTGGGAGAGGAGAGAGCAGGGCCACCCTCACCAAAAACTTCTACCTCAGAAACTAAAATTGTTTCACTGAACCACCCGAACAAAAACTCTCCCAACTTCCACCTTTAGAAATCAGAATTGTTGTGAACCACAGCGGTTCAATGTTTAAAGGAATAGACTCAACCCACTTTATTCAGCTAGCTAACTATGACACCATAGCTAACTAGCATGCTAGCATCCAATAACAATAACACACAGTTTAGCACCAACACTTGGTCACAACAAGCCACCAATAGTGTGTTAACTAGCTAACTAGCATGCTAGCATCCAGTAACACACAGTTTAGCACCAACACTTGGTCACAACAAACCACCAATAGTGTGATAACACACTAAACAGATCATTCGTGTCTGTGTCAAGTTCCTTTCATGACGCAGCAATGATTAAACGTTGGCTAGCTAGGACAAGTATATTGTATTTAGCTACTACAGTACAGTTAGCTGGTCGTGTTGGGTAGCTAGCAATGGCCACTGTGTTGACTTTGTTTGAAGAACGGCTAGCTAGCTAGCTTCGTGCTACACCCGGCACACAATGGCTACTGTGTTGACTCTGACTCTGTTCGAAAAACGGCTAGTTAGCTCGCTTCGTGCTACAGCCGGCACGGCCGAAGACACTGCCAAGACACACCAATAGTGTGTTAACACACTAAACAGATCATTCGTGTCTGTGTCAAGTTCCTTTCATGACGCAGCAATGATTAAACGTTGGCTAGCTAGGACAAGTATATTGTATTTAGCTACTACAGTACAGTTAGCTGGTCGTGTTGGGTAGCTAGCAATGGCCACTGTGTTGACTTTGTTTGAAGAACGGCTAGCTAGCTAGCTTCGTGCTACACCCGGCACACAATGGCTACTGTGTTGACTCTGACTCTGTTCGAAAAACGGCTAGTTAGCTCGCTTCGTGCTACAGCCGGCACGGCCGAAGACACTGCCAAGACACACCAATAGTGTGTTAACACACTAAACAGATCATTCGTGTCTGTGTCAAGTTCCTTTCATGACGCAGCAATGATTAAACGTTGGCTAGCTAGGACAAGTATATTGTATTTAGCTACTACAGTACAGTTAGCTGGTCGTGTTGGGTAGCTAGCAATGGCCACTGTGTTGACTTTGTTTGAAGAACGGCTAGCTAGCTAGCTTCGTGCTACACCCGGCACACAATGGCTACTGTGTTGACTCTGACTCTGTTCGAAAAACGGCTAGTTAGCTCGCTTCGTGCTACAACCGGCACGGCCGAAGACACTGCCAACCTACAGTAACTACCCACAACAACCCACGATGCCTAGCTATGACGCCATAGCTAACTAGCATGCTAGCATCCATTAACACACAGTTTAGCACCAATACTTGGTTACAACAAACTGCCAAGAGTGTGTTAGCACACTAAACAGATAATTCATGTCCGTGTCTAGTTCCTTTCATAACGCATAACGCAGCAAAAATTAAACGTTGGCTAGCAGCAAATTAACATTGGAAACAGCTCTCCACCGTTGCTAAATGTTACCAGTAGCTACCCGCTAGCTAGCTAGCCTCGTGCTTCGATACTAACCTACAATTACCTACGGAAACCTACAATAACAACAATACTAACCTACAATAACTACAATACCTAACTACAACTAACTATAACTAACTACCTACCTACGATCTAATACATGGTTAAGCTTTACTCAACACCATATGAGAAGCTTACCTCCTGCTTACCTCCTGCTAGAGAAAAACACAACCTCTCCCGATGGTGTCCTCTCCCGAGGACAAACGCCATCACGGTTGACAACTCCATTGTGTCCTCCTCCCAGAGTGCAAAGAACCTTGGCGTGACCCTGGACAACACCCTGTCATTCTCCTCTAACATCAAAGCGGTGACCCGATCCTGCAGGTTCATGCTCTACAACATTCACAGAGTACGACCCTACCTTACACAGAAAGCGGGCACAGGTCCTAATCCAGGCACTTGTCATCTCCCGTCTGGATTACTGCAACTCGCTGTTGGCTGGGCTCCCTGCCTGTGCCATTAAACCCCTACAACTTATCCAGAACGCTGCAGCCCGTCTGGTGTTCAACCTTCCCAAGTTCTCTCATGTCACCCCGCTCCTCCGCTCCTCCGCTGGCTTCCAGTTGAGGCTCGCATCTACTACAAGATCATGGTGCTTGCCTATGGAGCTGTGAGGGGAACGGCACCTCCTTACCTTCAGGCTCTGATCAGACCCTACACCCAAACGAGGGCACTACGTTCATCCACCTCTGGCCTGCTAGCTCCCCTACCTCTACGGAAGCACAGTTCCCGCTCAGCCCAGTCAAAGCTATTCGCTGCTCTGGCACCCCAATGGTGGAACAAGCTCCCCCACGACGCCAGGACAGCAGAGTCACTGACCACCTTCCAGAGACACTTGAAACCCTACCTCTTTAAGGAATACCTGGAATAGTATAGAAGACGGCACCTCCTTACCTTCAGGCTCTGATCAGACCCTACACCCAAACGAGGGCACTACGTTCATCCACCTCTGGCCTGCTAGCTCCCCTACCTCTACGGAAGCACAGTTCCCGCTCAGCCCAGTCAAAGCTATTCGCTGCTCTGGCACCCCAATGGTGGAACAAGCTCCCCCACGACGCCAGGACAGCAGAGTCACTGACCACCTTCCAGAGACACTTGAAACCCTACCTCTTTAAGGAATACCTGGAATAGTATAGAGTAATCCTTCTACCCCCCCCCCCCCCCATAAAAACAAAACAATTGGTTGTCCCACTGGCTATCATAAGTTGAATGCACCAATTTTTAAGTCGCTCTGGATAAGAGTGTCTGCTAAATTATGTAAATGTAAATGTAAATGTGTAGTAAGCTGTTTGTAGCCCATGTGCCTCACCCTAATAATTTGGTCCCTTTCCCCCTTATAACTTAGCCTACTGTTCTGACTTGGTGTACAGGGAGAATAATGTTAGAACGGCCCATGTTGTGAATTCTGTCGCTGTACATTTCAAAAGTGCTGAACAAATGGTTATATTGACTACGTCCATCCTAGCTCGCTCATTAATGTCTTAATTGAAATTACGGATTGCGTCTTATCTGCTCGTTGTCCCCTTATGCCATAATTTGTACATCTCAATTGTCAGAAACCACATTTGTTTAAGTCAGCTATGTTTTTTTTAAAGGCACTAAATGAGGCTGAATGAACTGTTTTGCTGCCAGACAAGGCTCCGCTGATAGCCAGGTGTAGCAGTGGTAAGGATTCCCTCAATGCTGAATAGAAAGCTCTGCTGTTGGGACAGCTTTATGTAAGCCATAACAGTTTGTGGACACCGTTTGTCACCGTTATAGTGCAATTCATGTATTGTTTAGTGTTGTGTAGTGGTTTTGCTGGCATGCATCAAACATATATACATATATTTATTGCCCCACCAAGATTTACACTACCGTTCAAAAGTTTGGGGTCACTTAGAAATTTCATTTTTTTCGAAAGAAAAGCAATTTCTTTGTCCATTAAAATAACGTCAAATTGATCAGAAATACAATGTAGACATTGTTAATGTTGTAAATGGCTATTGTAGCTGGAAACGGTAGATTTAAAAAAAAGGAATATCTACATAGGCGTACAGAGGCCCATTATCAGCAACCATCAGTCCTGTGTTCCAATGGCACGTTGTGTTTGCTAATCCAAGTTTATCATTTTAAAAGGCTAATTGATCATTAGAAAACCCTTTTGCAATTAGGTTAGCACAGCTGAAAAATGTTGTGCTGATTAAAGAAGCAATAAAATGGGCCTTCTTGAGACTAGTTGAGTGTCTGGAACATCATCAATTGTGGGTTCAATTACAGGCTCAAAATGGCAAGAAACAAATAACTTTCTTCTGAAACTCGTCAGTCTATTCTTGTTCTGCTTTTTTTCTTTTTTTTCGTGTGATTTGAGAGGTTCTTGCTGTGGCATCTTATCACCACACACAGTTGCTTCTTGGTTGTGACATCAATACTTTCCTCAATAATCAATGAGAAAGACTCATTCCCAATGTTCTTTATTAGCTCCCGAAGCACTACAGGCCCTATAACTGCATTTATGAGCGCTGTGCATTTTGTTCTGTGGATATTGATTGCTTTTATTTTTATTTATTTTTTATTTTTTAAAGGGGCTTTTTTAAATCAGCTTAATATTGCAGATATATTGTAACTTCCATCAATGTAATTGTCTGCATCACTTCCAATCCCCCATGTTTATATATATATATATATATATATATATATATATATATATATATATATACAGTGAGGGAAAAAAGTTTTTGATCCCCTGCTGATTTTGTACGTTTGCCCACTGACAAAGACATGTTCAGTCTTTAATTTTAATGGTAGGTTTATTTGAACAGTGAGAGACAGAATAACAACAACAAAAATCCAGAAAAACGCATGTCAAAAATGTTATGAATTGATTTGCATTTAAATGAAGGAAATAAGTATTTGACCCCTCTGCAAAACATGACTTAGTACTTGGTGGCAAAACCCTTGTTGGCAATCACAGAGGTCAGACGATTCTTGTAGTTGGCCACCAGGTTTGCACAAATCTCAGGAGGGATTTTGTCCCACTCCTCTTTGCAGATCTTCTCCAAGTCATTAAGGTTTCGAGGCTGACGTTTGGCAACTCAAACCTTTTCTATGGGATTAAGGTCTGGAGACTGGCTAGGCCACTCCAGGATCTTAATGTGCTTCTTCTTGAGCCACTCCTTTGTTGTCTTGGCCGTGTGTTTTGGGTCATTGTCATGCTGGAATACCCATCCACGACCCATTTTCAATGCCCTGGCTGAGGGAAGGAGGTTCTCACCCAAGATTTGACGGTACATGGCCCCATCCATCGTCCCTTTGATGCGGTGAAGTTGTCCTGTCCCCTTAGCAGAAAAACACCCCTTAGCATAATGTTTCCACCTCCATGTTTTACAGGGGGGATGGTGTTCTTGGGGTTATAGGCAGCATTCCTCCTCCTCCAAACACGGCGTGTTGAGTTGATGCCAAAGAGCTCCATTTTGGTCTCATCTTACCACAACACTTTCACCCAGTTCTCCTCTGAATCATTCAGATGTTCATTGGCAAACTTCAGACGGGCATGTATATGTGCTTTCTTGAGCAGGGGGACCTTGCGGGCGCTGCAGGATTTCAGTCCTTCACGGCGTAGTGTGTTACCAATTGTTTTCTTGGTGACTATGGTCCCAGCTGCCTTGAGATCATTGACAAGATCCTCCCATGTAGTTCTGGGCTGATTTCTTACTGTTCTCATGATCATTGCAACTCCACAAGGTGAGATCTTGCATGGAGCCCCAGGCCGAGGGAGACTGACAGTTATTTTGTGTTTCTTCCATTTGCAAATAATCGCACCAACTGTTGTCACCTTCTCACCAAGCTGCTTGCCGATGGTCTTGTAGCCCAATCCAGCCTTGTGTAGGTCTACAATCTTGTCCCTGACATCCTTGGAGGGCTCTTTGGTCTTGTCCATGGTGGAGAGTTTGGAATCTGATTGATTGATTGCTTCTGTGGGCAGGTGTCTTTTATACAGGTAACAAGCTGAGATTAGGAGCACTCCCTTTAAGAGTGTGCTCCTAATCTCAGCTCGTTACCTGTATAAAAGACACCTGGGAGCCAGAAATCTTTCTGATTGAGAGGGGGTCAAATACTTATTTCCCTCATTAAAATGCAAATAAATTTATAACATTTTTGACATGTGTTCTTTTGGATTTTGTTGTTGTTATTCTGTCTCTCACTGTTCAAATAAACCTACCATTAAAATTATAGACTGATAATTTCTTTGTCAGTGGGCAAACGTACAAATTCAGCAGGGGATCAAATACCTTTTTCCCTCACTGTATATATATATATATATATATATATATATATATATATATATACACATACACACATACAGTGAGGGAAAAAAGTATTTGATCCCCTGCTGATTTTGTAAGTTTGCCCACTGACAAAGAAATTATCAGTCTATAATTTTAATGGTAGGTTTATTTGAACAGTGAGAGACAGAATAACAACAAAAAAATCCAAAAAAACGCATGTCAAAAATGTTATAAATTGATTTGCATTTTAATTAGGGAAATAAGTATTTGACCCCCTCTCAATCAGAAAGATTTCCGGCTCCCAGGTGTCTTTTATACAGGTAATGAGCTGAGATTAGGAGCACACTCTTAAAGGGAGTGCTCCTAATCTCAGTTTGTTCCCTGTATAAAATAATCAATCAGATTCCAAACTCTCCACCATGGCCAAGACCAAAGAGCTCTACAAGGATGTCAGGGACAATATTGTAGACCTACACAAGGCTGAAATAGGCTACAAGACCATCGCCAAGCAGCTTGGTGAGAAGGTGACAACAGTTGGTGCGATTATTCACAAATGGAAGAAACACAAAAGAACTGTCAATCTCCCTCGGCCTGGGGCTCCATGCAAGATCTCACCTCGTGGAGTTGCAATGATCATGAGAACAGTAAGAAATCAGCCCAGAACTACACGGGAGGATCTTGTCAATGATCTCAAGGCAGCTGGGACCATAGTCACCAAGAAAACAATTGGTAACACACTACGCCGTGAAGGACTGAAATCCTGCAGCGCCCGCAAGGTCCCCCTGCTCAAGAAAGCACATATACATGCCCGTCTGAAGTTTGCCAATGAACATCTGAATGATTCAGAGGAGAACTGGGTGAAAGTGTTGTGGTAAGATGAGACCAAAATGGAGCTCTTTGGCATCAACTCAACACGCCGTGTTTGGAGGAGGAGGAATGCTGCCTATAACCCCAAGAACACCATCCCCCCTGTAAAACATGGAGGTGGAAACATTATGCTAAGGGGTGTTTTTCTGCTAAGGGGACAGGACAACTTCACCGCATCAAAGGGACGATGGATGGGGCCATGTACCGTCAAATCTTGGGTGAGAACCTCCTTCCCTCAGCCAGGGCATTGAAAATGGGTCGTGGATGGGTATTCCAGCATGACAATGACCCAAAACACACGGCCAAGACAACAAAGGAGTGGCTCAAGAAGAAGCACATTAAGATCCTGGAGTGGCCTAGCCAGTCTCCAGACCTTAATCCCATAGAAAAGGTTTGAGTTGCCAAACGTCAGCCTCGAAACCTTAGTGACTTGGAGAAGATCTGCAAAGAGGAGTGGGACAAAATCCCTCCTGAGATGTGTGCAAACCTGGTGGCCAACTACAAGAAACGTCTGACCTCTGTGATTGCCAACAAGGGCTTTGCCACCAAGTACTAAGTGATGTTTTGCAGAAGGGTCAAATACTTATTTCCCTCATTCAAATGCAAATAAATTTATAACATTTTTGACATGCGTTTTTCTGGATTTCTTTGTTGTTATTCTGTCTCTCACTGTTCAAATAAACCTACCATTAAAATTATAGACTGATCATTTCTTTGTCAGTAGGCAAACGTAAAAAATCAGCAGGGGATCAAATACTTTTTTCCCTCACTGTACATACACACATAAATATATACATACATATACACACATACATATATTTTTTTAAAGGATATGTATTACTTTCCAACCCCACCACCCTTTCCCTACTAGGAGTAAACTAGTGAACATCAATGCTTAGGCCTCTACTTCCAGCTTATACTTTATATCTACATTTTATGGACACAGTCAATTTTACAATAATTATATTTTGTCTGTTTTTTCTCCTGAACTTCTTCTACTCTCAACCTCTCCGATCATTTTCATGATGTCCATCTGGTTTGCTTCTATATGCATATTTTTCTAACTGTGCTCTTTCACAAAAGCTCCCAACCTACAACCTACAGTGGGGAGAACAAGTATTTGATACACTGCCGATTTTGCAGGTTTTCCTACTTACAAAGCATGTAGAGGTCTGTCATTTTGATCATAGGTACACTTCAACTGTCAGAGACGGAATCTAAAACAAAAATCCAGAAAATCACATTGTATGATTTTTAAGTAATGAATTTGCATTTTATTGCATGACATAAGTATTTGATCACCTACCAACCAGTAAGAATTCCGGCTCTCACAGACCTGTTAGTTTTTCTTTAAGAAGCCCTTCTATTCTCCACTCATTACCTGTATTAACTGCACCTGTTTGAACTTGTTACCTGTACTGTATAAAAGACACCTGTCCACACACTCAATCAAACAGACTCCAACCTATCCACAATGGCCAAGACCAGAGAGCTGTGTAAGGACATCAGGGATAAACTTGTAGACCTGCACAAGGCTGGGATGGGCTACAGGACAATAGGCAAGCAGCTTGGTGAGAAGGCAACAACTGTTGGCACAATTATTAGAAAATTGAAGAAGTTCAAGATGACGGTCAATCACCCTCGGTCTGGGGCTCCATGCACGATCTCATCTCGTGGGGCATCAATGATCATGAGGAAGGTGAGGGATCAGCCCAGAACTACACGGCAGGACCTGGTCAATGACCTGAAGAGAGCTGGGACCACAGAAGGTCTGTATGGTGAGGGATCATCCCAGAACTACACGGCAGGACCTGGTCAATGACCTGAAGAGAGCTGGGACCACAGAAGGTCTGTATGGAGGAGTGGGCCAAAATCCCTGCTGCAGTGTGTGCAAACCTTTGTTTGCACACACTGCTTCCTTGTTAACAAAGGAAGTCTTCCCGCCAAGACTCCAACATCCAAAAGTGGATAATGAAACAATAGTCCTACTTAAAAGAATGTGGGAAATGGTTGATGGGGACTTAAAGAACAATCATGTCAAATTCGTTACTATGTTGTGATGTCATTAAAGACGGTGGAACAACATAACTGTATCTCTGGGGGTGTACACTTCCCAGTTATGGGGTTTGCATCTAATGGTTGTATAAAACGAATGATTAAGTATAATAATACTTTTGTGAAGATAATAATGTGATTTTAGCATTCTAGATGAGATGATTGTTTTCCATATTGATTTGTCGTCAGTCAGTGGCCACGCCCAGATGAGCACAAACATGATGGAACGCCCCTTTTACCCCGAGTGTATAAAATGCCTCGTGACAAAATTCATCTCAGACCAGCAGACGTGAAGCGTGAGCTAAACGTTGCAAATGGTTGAAACTCTACAGACCAGCAGACGTGAAGCGTGAGCTAAACGTTACAAAATGGTTTAAAACTACAACTCCAAAGGAAGACCAACAGACGTGAAGCGTGAGCTAAACGTTGCAAATTGTTGAATTTCTATCAGACCAGCAGACGTGAAGCGTGAGCTAAACGTTGCAAATTGTTGAATTTCTATCAGACCAGCAAGCCCCACGGCTTAAAATGGTTGAAACTCTTTAGACCAGCAGCTGGGATGTATAGTCGTCTAGAGAACTTTCACTAAAGACACGAGTTGGAAAGGACAATTCCTCTCCGACAACCGCTGGTACATCTGAAGTGTCCATTCTAACCACCACTACGACCAGAAATTCTACCAAGTACATTGGAATCTCTGGTGGGCAAACCAGAGCCCTACATCGTCAACTGAACTATCGAGGACAGCTACACGTATATACATGTTGCATTTCTAATCCAAATGAGCGTTTAGTGGGGTTTTAATCATTTGTATTTCCATGTAGCGTAGTTTCCAAAGTAACCACGATAGTTTGAATATCTGTCTCTCCCTTTCATTCTGACCCCTCCACTACCCAAGCATTCACGCTAATGTTAGTCCAGTCCACTAGGGACCTGTTTTGATTGTATTACGTTAGTAATCAATAACCTATGTGTGTTTGTATTGTGTTATTATTTAGTTAGTAAATTAATAATTAAGCCAATTTGTATATTGCTGATTCATCAATAAGGTTCAAGGATTATGCGATGTTAAGAATGAGACTGATAAGAGGTAATTATTTAATAAGTGACTGTTATCGATATATATAAAATATATATACTGTATATATATATATATATATATATATATATATATATATATATATATTGAGAAAAAAAAGTATTTAGTCAGCCAACAATTGTGCAAGTTCTCCCACTTAAAAAGATGAGAGAGGCCTGTAATTTTCATCATAGGTACACGTCAACTATGACAGAAAAATTGAGGAAGAAAAATCCAGAAAATCACATTGTAGGATTTTTTTATGAATTTACTTGCAAATTATGGTGGAAAATAAGTATTTGGTCACCTACAAACAAGCAAGATTTCTGGCTCTCACAGACCTGTAACTTCTTCTTTAAGAGGCTCCTCTGTCCTCCACTCGTTACCTGTATTAATGGCACCTGTTTGAACTTGTTATCAGTATAAAAGACACCTGTCCACAACCTCAAACAGTCAAACTCCACTATGGCCAAGACCAAAGAGCTGTCAAAGGAGACCAGAAACAAAAGTGTAGACCTGCACCAGGCTGGGAAGACTGAATCTGCAATAGGTAAGCAGCTTGGTTTGAAGAAATCAACTGTGGGAGCAATTATTAGGAAATGGAAGACATACAAGACCACTGATAATCTCCCTTGATATGGGGCTCCATGCAAGATCTCACCCTGTGGGGTCAAAATGATCACAAGAACGGTGAGCAAAAATCCCAGAACCACACGGGGGGACCTAGTGAATGACCTGCAGAGAGCTGGGACCAAAGTAACAAAGCCTACCATCAGTAACACACTACGCCGCCAGGGACTCAAATCCTGCAGTGCCAGACGTGTCCCCCTGTGTCACAAACGAGACTCCCGCTGTTCCTCCTGCTCACCACCAGAGGGAACCCTCTCCTGAGTATTAAACCCCTGAACTACATTTCCCACATACCTGGCTCTGATTACCGTTGCACCTGACTCCCATCAGTAGACTATTTAGGTGCTCTCAAACTCTCTCTCTTTGCGAAGTCTTGTTAGCCCTGGTGATCATTTCTGAGCGTTTTCGCCTGTGTCTGTCTGCCCGTGGATTTACTCTGGACTGTTTTTCCCTCCTTGATTCTTTGCTGCCTGCCCTGGACTATATTCTTTACTGGACTGATTTTTGTAAGCTTGCTGCCTGCCCTGACCTTATGTCTGTACCTGGATTACGATTTGCCTTATCCCTACTGTTGTGTCTGCTGGCGATTGACCCCGTTTGTACGACCAAGATTGTAATAAAACTGCAAATGGATCCTCACTCTCCTGGAGCATCATTACACCCTGCTTAAGCCAGTACATGTCCAGGCCCGTCTGAAGTTTGCTAGAGTGCATTTGGATGATCCAGAAGAGGATTGGGAGAATGTCATATGGTCAGATGAAACCAAAATAGAACTTTTTGGTAAAAACTCAACTCGTCGTGTTTGGAGGACAAAGAATGCTGAGTTGCATCCAAATAACACCATACCTACTGTGAAGCATGGGGGTGGAAACATCATGCTTTGGGGCTGTTTTTCTGCAAAGGGACCAGGACGACTGATCCGTGTAAAGGAAAGAATGAATGGGGCCATGCATCGTGAGATTTTGAGTGAAAACCTCCTTCCATCAGCAAGGGCATTGAAGATGAAACGTGGCTGGGTCTTTCAGTATGACAATGATCCCAAACACACCGCCCGGGCAACGAAGGAGTGGCTTCGTAAGAAGCATTTCAAGGTCCTGGAGTGGCCTAGCCAGTCTCCAGATATCAACCCCATAGAAAATATTTGGAGGGAGTTGAAAGTCCGTGTTGCCCAGCGACAGCCCCAAAACATCACTGCTCTAGAGGAGATCTGCATGGAGGAATGGGCCAAAATACCATCAACAGTGTGTGAAAACCTTGTGAAGACTTACAGAAAACGTTTGACCTGTGTCATTGCCAACAAAGGGTATATAACAAAGTATTAAGAAACTTTTGTTATTGACCAAATACTTATTTTCCACCATAATTTGCAAATAAATTCATAAAAAATCCTACAATGTGATTTTCTGGATTTTTTTCTTTCTCATTTTGTCTGTCATAGTTGACGTGTACCTATGATGAAAATTACAGGCCTCTCTCATCTTTTTAAGTGGGAGAACTTGCACAATTGGTGGCTGACTAAATACTTTTTTCCCCCACTGTATATCTTCTAAGAGTTTAATTTGGGAGATGGTAACTCTTTAAACAACTTCTTCCATGGTGCCCCAAATCCCTAATGAGTTAATTGTTAAATTATTCATTTAATCGAGTGACAATTAAACATAATTAGGCGATTCGATAAATAACAGTCATACATTAAAGTAAGTCACATCACGACACCCAGCTAGTCCCTCCTCCTGGCTGTTTGTGTTCATCGCCATCTTGGGCACCATGTATACGTGCTCCGACCCCTCCATGGGTCTCATTGCCAAGATCCAGGAGCACCTACCTGTCAGGTAGCTAGCACCAGTCAGCAACCGAGCACTGGAACTACAGTCTGTCTGTACTGTCAAAATGATCCAAACTCGACAATGTACCTTCAAAATTTGTGTTATATCTCTCAGACACTCCTCTTCCTTCATTCACTGTTTTTCTGTCTTTATCAGTCTGTGTGTCTTTCTCTATCCGTCTTGTCTATTTCTCTCATGTATTTTGATCTTTTTTTCTTATCACCTTCCATTCATTAACTGTCTCCGATCTCCCTTGCAAATGCTAGATAGACACTCTACTGACTTTAAAGTCTATGAATATTGCTTAAAGACTTGAATTGTACCCCCCCCCCCCCCCCCCCGCTCTCTCCCCTCACTCCTCTCACCCCCATTTCATCCTCTAATTAATGTCCTTCTCCCCCTCTTCCTGCCAGTCAGTCTCTGAGTGCCCAGTTTCAGACGAAGGTGTCGGCGGTGCTGTTCAGCACGCTGCTCTGGCTCTCCCTCATCTTCACCATGCGCATGTGCCTTAAGCAGCTGCTCTCCTACCACAGCTGGATGTTCGAGCAGCGCGACAAGATGTCCAGCACCACCAAAGTCTGGGTGGTCAGTACCTCCCTACCTATCTCCCTCTCTCTTCCTCACCTTCTCCAATATGTACACTGTGTATAAGAGTTGGGCGATATTGTGGTAGTATCGTCTATCAAGGATGATTGACAGCCATTGTCGATGGTGACGACATCGTGATGGGACAGACGATGCCTAACCTATTTCAACTTGACTGGCCTCGCGCAGTAAAGAGAAGTGCGGAGTCAGGCAGGGCAGTGCATGGGTATCATTCCGAGTAAATTGCTTATATTCCTATTTGCTATAGCCTATTTCAATTCATATGTTATATTTGCAGAATGCAAGAGAACAATGTAGATAGACATGGCTAAGTTTCACCAAAGCAGTGCTAATTGTCTGGTCAGAATTTTTTTTAGTTTTTTTCTCTCTACCCAGTAGTGGAGGATTTCTCTCGCCGTGCTATTTGATGATAAAAAAATGACTCTATCTAATAGAGTTCTAGGCTATCTCAGAGAGTTTTAAGTTGTTTTTGAATAGACTACAAATATGATAGGCCTAAGGTAATAATGAGAGAGATGGAACAAACAATAGCAAAATATAAAAATCTAATGAGAAATTTGAACAAACCTTACAATTGACCAAAGCATTATATGACAGAAATGATGCATGCGAGCCCACCCCCCAAAAAACACTACTTGCCGTGTGAGCCAAACAGCCAAAAAACTAATCCTACTAATTGAAATATCATAAAAGCATTAAGACAAATTAAAATTATGAAAAGTATTTCCCAAATATTTGAATAAAGTGTTTAATGTCCTAAAGTTGCTGCTTTTAAATGGGAATAATTATGCAAGTCTGAGTCTGTGCTATTCTCAATCACAACTTTATTTTGAATGACAAATTATATTTCCGGCCACAAGAAGTCAAATTGAGAAAACAATACCAAGATGGACAAATTGAATAAAGAAGTCTAAAGAAAACTTAGGCTACAGCGGAGGAAAGCTTTTAAATGTGCAACCTACCTTCAACCTTGTAGCCTAGACCTACAAATGCTAATCAGTTAATAATTATCCAGTTCTGAGGACAGCAGAGTTGCTTGCGCTGCAGCCCATGATGATTTACAACCCATCACACGACGCACAGCCAATGAGGCTTGTTAACTGTGTCACTGCTTCGGCACACACAGACATGCCCACACACCTCTTTCGTGCCTCAGCTCCACCAGAGTGGAATAGGCTACTAGAAAAGATTTGGCTCCACTAAATACATGTTATCTCATCCCTCCCAGAGCATGCGAGCTCACACTTACTTCTTTTAAAAACGTTTTGTATATTTTTTTAAATATATATATTTGGGGGGTTGGCCGATAGGGGGCGATACCATCATATATCATGATGTTTTAGGAATACATAATCACGATGGGACAAAGGTTGACATCGTCCAACCCTACTGTGTAACTGTAGAGACCCTTGTCACTTATCATCCACTATGCACAGGATAAAGCTTAGTGTACATAGTCAAATGAAACGCTATAATGCTTACATGCTTACTTCCTCTCAAAATAATGTTGTCAAAATTATATTTTTACTTACTCATTGCCATCAGTGTAAAAAGGTTAGCTAGATTAAAAGCTGTAGCATTTCAAGGTGGTGGTTGAAGGAGGACTCCAGCTTTGTGTGTTTGTCTGTGTGTGTGTGTTTTACAGGCGCTGGTGCGGATCTTCTCGGGCAGACAGCCTCTGCTCTACAGCTATCAGGGCTCTCTGCCAAACTAGCCTGTGCCGGCCATCAAGGACACAGTCAACAGGGTGAGACTCTTTAATTCAATTCAATCTTTATTGTCCCAATAGGGGATTCGTTTGACAAAAGATACAACATATATGCACACCAGATGTTCACACACTATACTAACAAGTTATCAACATTCTGTGTGTGTTCTGTTTTGTTGTATATGTTCACTGTTATAATAATGTGTATAATAGTATATTGTTCTGTATGTTTATTGTTCCTTGCTCTGTTTCTCTGCAGTATCTGGAGTCAGTGCGGCCGCTGATGACCCCTGATGAGTTTGAGCGCATGACCTCGCTGGCCACTCAGTTTGAGAGCAGCCTGGGGAACTGGCTACAGTGGTACCTGAAACTCGAAGGCTGTCTGGGCATCCAACTACGTAAGTTATCCCCTATATGTACACTGGCTGTGCCTGAAAACGGTAAGGTGTCAAATCCTTGCTTCCTCTGTCCTTCCTTATTGGAGGAGGTCCAAGGGAGGATTTTTGAATCCTCTCATCCAATCAGCTTTGAGAGAGGGAGGTGAGAAACAAGGAAGGCTGGATGAAGTGAAGATTTGACAACTAGTAACGTTTTCATACAGTCATCGATGACGATAGATGTGCAGAAAAAAACATGCCCTATTTGCGCTAGTCACTCACTCTGATACGTTATGCACACGTAGAAATTACCTATTCTAATAGTCAGAGGTGCATTAAAAATGTAGATCTTTATCGGAGGCCATTTTGAATTATTAATTGTAATGGATTTGCTGAGGCTGTGGCCCTGGCCAGTATGTTGCGTGGTTGTCACAGGATTTCTATGGGATATATTCATAAGGGCACATCGTGACTAAACGGTTTGCAATGGATAAAGAAAACAACCATTTCTTATTGGACAACTTCAGATGGTACCTCCCCTTTTTTGTCCATTTTGTGCATACTGAACACAACCCTGGTGGTCTGTTTCTCCCCTTCAGGTGAGCGACTGGTGGGAGGACGGAGCCCTATCATGGTCAACAGCAACTACTACGGCATGGTACATATCTACAAATCACCCAGTACTCCTCACGTTCTGTCTCTCCTAATAGCTGAGGTGTGTTCATTGAGGTGAAACGGTCACAACGTTGCAGATAGAAATGTAATAAATAGAGCTAACATGATTTCCTATTCTACTTGAAAGATTCCTATTTCTGTTATAAACAATACGTTTCTATCTGAACATCTGTAATGTGGCATCCTCCGGAACAGGCCCCCACCCTCACGTCAAGCCGAAGCAGCCACAGACGTCACAGAATTTGAGCACTGCTTCATGATATGCCCACTTGCTAGCCCATTGTTGTAGCTCCAATGATCACTCCTGTTATAGGGCACACGATGACCTGGTTTGGTCCATTAACCATTTACACTCGTGGGAATTGGCCTATATGGATACGTGTAAATTTAAGTGTTTCTTACAGAAGAAATGTGAAATGCATAAGCATGGTAGCAATTGAAAGGGAACCGTTTGGAGATGATGGGAAAATTATCAGACCAAAGTTGAGGAGACAACAGTTCACCTGACACAATACTGAATCCAAATATTACACTGTTGATTTTATGTGCATTTTACATTTACTGTACTTTTCGCCGCATTTCTTGATAACGAAATCTGAAAATACTCTGGATACATTCAGTAACATGATAAGAATATTCCTGTGGGGTAGGTGCAACATAAGACAAAAAAAGTGTCCACACACGGCCAACACTAGCTACCACACATCTCTCTAAAGTGTGCACAGTTCCTTAGTAATTTCAGTGCACTTTTATGACTCAAAGTCTGTAAGGTGCCTTTTTTTAGCTCTCCTAGCTGTGCCGTTGAGGAACTAGAGCAAGCACACTTGTAGTTATTTTGTTTGGAACACAACCCTGCATCCCCACCATCACACAATTACTATTGTTGTTTACGCAATCCAAAAACGGCCCATTTTAAATCGCAATCTGGGTCAGGTGGGAATAATTTGAAAGCTTGTTCTATTGACTAGCTAAATTGTAAAATATGATCTTATAGTGTTAGACTTTCACCAGGCAATTCAGAGAAACAGATCGTAATTTTGGTGCGCATACAATGGAGTCATGAGTGCATTCGGGTGCGTGTTCCGCGGCAAATTTTCTTCACAATAGACAAGCGGCCTCATTCTGTTCAGAACAACCCAGGGTATGACGCCATGTCATCTTGTAACTGTACATCAAACATAGTGATCATAAACGACACTGTATATGACATGAGTTTTATGATATGGAAATGTGAAGTGCACATTTGGACTCGGGTGTTTGGCTTGGTTGTATGACATCAAAGCAGTATTTATTATAATCCTCAACGTCTCATTTTTCAAAATACATAGAGTCGTCCTAATTTACAGCATTTTGGTCACTCAGACAACACATTTTCAAAAGTTGCCCAATTAGCGGGAGGGATGGGGTTAAAACCCATACAGCACTGTGAAGCGCAGAGCCTGAGCTCTGACGTTATTTATAGCATGTTACTGTACATCCACTGTGTTCCAATTTAGGCGCTTATCAGTACCCAAATCTGCAATTTTCAACCCGTGTACGGGTACAAGTGAGGAGCGCTACACATCATATCTATTTCTCTATGGGTGACATTATGGAAGCATAACAAAGTGGCCCAACATTTCAAAAGCACTTGATAACGTGAAATACTCTCAAATAAATCATTGGCACCTTTCATGGAAATGGGGAAAGTATTTCACATATTAATAGCTGCGCCACTCGCGCAGCGGTCTAAGGCACTGCATCTCAGTACTTGAGGCGTCACTACAGACCCCCTGGTTCGATTCCAGGCTGTATCACAACCAGACGTGATTGGTTGTCCCATAGGGCGGCGCACAATTGGCCCAGCGTCGTTGGCCGATGTAGGCCATCATTGTAAATAATAATTTAAGAGGTCCTCAGTCTGAGGTCCTGAGCGGTCTGGAGCAGGATTTCATCAAGGATCTCTCTGTACTTTCTGTACTCATTTCTGTACTCATCTTTGCCTCGATCCTGACTAGTTTCCCAGTCCCTGCTGCTGAAAAACATCCCCACAGCATTATGCTGCCACCAGCATGCTTCACCGTAGGGATGGTGCCAGGTTTCCTCCAGACTTGACGCTTGGCATTCAGGCCAAAGAGTTCAATCTTGGTTTCATCAGACCAGATAATCTTGTTTCTCATGGACTGAATCTTTAGGTGCCTTTTGGCAAACTCCAAACGGGCTTTCATGTGCCTTTTACTGAGGTGTGGCTTCTGTCTGGCCACTCTACCATAATGGCCTGATTGGTGGAGTGCTGCAGAGATGGTTGTCTTTCTGGAAGGTTCTCTCATCTCCACAGAGGAACTCTAGAGCTCTGTCAGAGAGACCATCGGGTTCTTGGTCACCTCCCTGCCAAGGCCCTTCTCCCCTGATTGCTCAGTTTGGCCGGGTGGCCAGCTCTAGGAAGAGTCTTGGTGGTTCCAAACTTCTTCCATTTAAGAATGATGGAGGGCACTGTGTTCTTGGGGACCTTCAATACTGCAGACATTTTTTAGTACCCTTCCCCAGATCTGTGCCTCGACACAATCCTGTCTCGGAGCTCTACGGACAATTCCTTTGACCTCATGGCAGGTGGACTCCAATCAAGTTGTAGAAACATCTCAAGGATGATCAATGGCAACAGAATGCACCTGAGCTCAATTTCGAGTATCATAGCAAAGGTTCTGAATACTTATGTCAATAAAGTATCTGTTTTTATTTTTAATACATTTGCAAAAACAAAACAAAAAATGTTTTCGCTTTGTCATTATGGGGTATTGTGTGTAGATTGAGTAAAGAAAATAATTTAAGCCATTTTAGAATAAGACTGTAACGTAACAAAATGTAGAAAAAGTTAAGGGTCTGAATACTTTCCGAATGCACTGTAGGTGAATGTTATGCTTATTCATGAATTGGCTGTTATGTTCTGTGCCGTCTGCACATAGTTGTTATGGCATTGGTGCTATTATTGCTATTGCAAGAGCACACAGTGAGGTTGTGGTGACATTTTGGTTTATGCCCTAGCATGACACAGCTTATTCAAATAACCAACTCATCAAGCTTTAATTATTTGTATCACCTGTGTTGTGCTAGTGCAAAAACCAAAAGGGGGGGGGGGGGGCAGGACCGAGTTTGGGAAACCCTAACTTAGAGGGCAACACTAGATATCCCTACCATAGCATCTGCTGGAGCATTACAGTACGATGGCACATCATTTTAGGATAGTAGTAAGGACGTTTATATGCGTCATCATGTATGCTCAGCGGTCTAAGGCACTGCATCTCAGTGCTTGAGGCGTCACTACAGACACCCTGGTTCAATTCCAGGCTGTATCACAACCGGCCGTGACTGGGAGTCCCATAGGGCGGCGCACAATTGGCCCAGCGTAGGCCGTCATTGTTAATAAGAATTTGTTCTTAAATGACTTGCCTAGTTAAATAAAGGTTTCTAAAAAATGGTTGATATATTAAATGCTTGTATGCAGGTATCTTATACCCTGATGCAGCTCACTGAGCGTGACTCATTTACCAACTTGTGGTGGCCCAAATATGTGCGCACTACATGAACTGTCGAGCAGCGTGATATTTTGTGCTACTCGAATGGCGTTAGTCTGTCGTCAGCTAAACAATACGTGGTCTTTTCATCACTAGCATATATTCACAGAAGTACAGCCTCATTTGAAATCGATACTTATTCCTCAGATTTAAGTTATCACCCTGGACCATAGTGGGGAAGCTGACGCCGTTTAGCTAGCTGTGCGATGACTAATCAAGGCTTGCTATAGTTTCAGCCATGTTGGATGGGCTGTTGATACTAGCATTACCTAGCATGTGGGGGGCTTGCTAAACACCCACATGGCTATCAGTGTTGGCGATCAAGCATTCATTGCCTCTTATGGGAAGTTCTGTTAGAGTTTATTTCTGACACTCTTATATGCAGGCTCATTCTAGTATCTATGGGGTCTATTTCTCTCGTTATCAGCTCATCATTTATTATTCTCTCATAGCGGTTATACCATTAGACAGCCTTCAGTTCAGGAAAACTATTTGTAGGTTTACGTTTTGATTATCAAGTCACTCTCACTGTGCACACTGTGCATGCTGCAGATGCATCAGCTACTGCTGATCAGTTTCAGTAGGACATTAGGCGATTTAGAGAAGATGGGTACATAGCTAACGTTTAGTTGCGGTTTTGAGGGTTTGTTTGTAATACTGTATGTTTTATACTATGTGATGGTATGTCATGGCTGAGCTGAGCCGCTCTGCAGCAGTCTAGTGTATGGTCTTCTCTCTGTACAATGTATTCTGTTATATAACCACATTCAGTCAGGCATATCAAAGAGTATCTTGTTTGAGTTCACGTTAAGGCAACGGTGTTTTGAGTAAAACCATTTTAGTTCAAATGCATCTCCTGTGAAGTATTGACGTGCGACTTACGCCTAGTTTGCTGAAACGAGTCGCAAATGTATGTGCACCTTGTCTATAACCTGGGCTGGGATTCATTCAAGGGCGCATTGCAATGCTGCTTGAGCCGACATCTGCAGTGTTTACCTTTAAAGGTCGCATTGTCAGTATAGCAGTGCGCCACGCTGCAACTCGCCTTTGCATGAAACTTGGCCCAGGTGTTTTTACTGAAATGACCAATCTATCTACTGTTGCTCTTATTGATCACTCATCTGTCTGCTTGCCTTTTCATTTCCATCTATCTGTCAGTTTGTTTGCGTGTCTCTGACAGACTAACACAAACTGCAACAATGAAGCGATGTGATGCATTCCTGCCCCAATCCTCTGTCTGTCTTTTATTCCAGCACCATGTTTGTTCAGTCACACATACTGATCCACTGAGGTCAGGGTTAAATGCTATAGAGGGATAGAAATGACTCGACTGGCTTGATTCCTTGATCTTCCACGTTAATACTGTCAAAGACAGTTGGTCTAGACGGCTCTCCAGCTGTTGACTGTGGGGAATCTGCGGATGGTATCGGAAAATGGTCTCATTGTTCAACTGTCTAATCTCCATTGGTCCAGATGTTTGTTTATCATAATAATAATAATTGAATATGTATAGCCTACAGATGTAGGATCTTAATTTGAGCCAGTTTGCAATAGCCGGAAAATAATCCTGCAGCAACAGGAAATGTGAATTATTATGTGGATTATAATGAATGGCCATTTATTGTTGGGGTTGATTTTTTTTTGGGGGGGGGGGCAAATCAAGTCTGACATTTTAAAGTGGAAATTACAAACTTTAGAAGCCTTTTTAAACCTTGGATACACAACAAGTTTGCATTTCCTGCTGTGCAGAAAAAATTCTCAGCCAACAGTGATCAAATTATGATCCTACATCTATAGGCCTAGCGACAATCTGACTGTTCATCTCATTTTGAATCTGACTACATCTCTCCCAGAGGATCTCTTACAGTACATAAAATAAACTTTACATTCAAAATTGCAACCTATTGAAATAACAGATAACTGGAATATGAATTGGTTTCCAAGTTGTGAATAAAATGGAGAAAATGTATGTGATATATCATAGCAATACAGTTCGTGTTTACATTATGAGTTTATGTGTCCCCACAGTTCAGTCCAGTGCAAGTAGATAAAGTGATCATCATTTATTTGGCTGGTGTTAATCATGGCTTTGGGGCCCATCCAAATCTCTCCATCCAGCTTTCCTTCTCGTAAATTAAATCAACTGAGTGGAACATTGACAGTGCATTTGGAAAGTATTCAGTCACCTTGACTTTTTCCACATTTTGTTACGTTACAGCCTTATTCTAAAATGGATTAAATAACAAATGTTCGTCATCAATCTACACACAATACCCAATAATGACAAAAGGAAAAGAGGTTTTCAGAAATGTTAGCACATTTATTAAAAATTAAAAACCTTATTTACATACGTTTTCAGACCCTTTGCTATGAGACTCGAAAATGAGCTCAGGTGCATCCTGTTTCTATTGATCATCCTTGAGATGTTTCTACAACTTCATTGGAGTCCACCTGTGGTACATTCAATTGATTGGACATGATTTGGAAAGGCACACACCTGTCTATATAAGAAGGTCCCACAGTTGACTGTCACGATCGCTGGAGGAAGTGGACCAATGCGCAGCGTGATGAGTGAACATACTTATTTATTAGAGAACAAAACAACAAAACGATAACGTGACGTCCTTGGTTACAAACACTAACCATACACGGAACAAGATCCCACAAACACTGTGGCCAAACAGGCTGCCTAAGTATGGGTCCCAATCAGAGACAACAAGCAACAGCTGATTCACGTTGCCTCTGATTGAGAACCAAACCGGCCAACATAGAAACAAATAACTAGATAAAGAACCTAGAAACAAAACACATAGAAACAACACACCCTGGCTCAACATAACAGAGTCCCAGAGCCAGGGCGTGATAGTACCGAACCGGGCTGACGAAGCGCACCACAGGCTTGGTGCGAGGAGCAGGGACGGGCCGAACCGGGCTGACGAAGCGCACCACAGGCTTGGTGCGGGGAGCAAGAACGGGCCGCACCGGGCTGACGAAGCGCACCACAGGCTTGGTGCGGGGAGCAGGGACGGGCCAAACCGGGCTGACGAAGCGCACCACAGGCTTGGTGCGGGGAGCAAGAACGGGCCGGACCGGGCTGACGAAGCGCACCACAGGCTTGGTGCGGGGAGCAGGAACGGGCCGGACCGGGCTGACGATGCGCACCACAGGCTTGGTGCGGGGAGCAGGAACGGGCCGGACCGGGCTGACGATGCGCACCACAGGCTTGGTGCGGGGAGCAGGAACGGGCCGGACCGGGCTGGCGACGCGCACCACAGGCTCGGTGCGAGGGACAGGAACAAGCCGGACCGTACTGGGGACACACACCACTGGCCCTACGCGGGGATCAGGAACGGGCCGGACCGGACTGGCAACACACCCCAGTACTTCTCGCCGTGCCTCTACATTCTCCTTCCCCCTGGTGACCAGTGACTCCCTTAACCTGGCGGCCTCCTTTGCCAACCCGCTGAACCACTCTATCCCGGCCTCCTGCTGCCCCGTCGTCCACGGCGTGAGCCCCCCCCCTAAAAACTTTCTGGGCATCTCTCCCCCCCGTGGGCCAGGCCTCCATGGCTCTCGCCAGACTCTCGCTCCTCTGCTCCCAAGTCCAGCCTCTCTCCTCCTCACGCTGCTTGACCCAGTCGAGGTTGATATTCATTAGAGTCCTCTCTGGCGTTGGCTCCTGGACACGCTGCTTGGTCCAGTTATGGTGGGATCTTCTGTCACGATCGTCAAGCACAGTGGACCAATGCGCAGCGTGATGAGTGAACATACTTTTAATTTGATTCACCACACGAAAACAAAACGATACGTGAAGTCCTAGGTAACAGAACCAAACCATACACGGAACAAGATCCCACAACACACTGTGGAAAACAGGCTGCCTAAGTATGGTTCCCAATCAGAGACAACAAGCAACAGCTGATTCACGTTGCCTCTGATTGAGAACCACACCGGCCAACATAGAACCAAATGAACTAGATAATCAACCTAGCACACAAAACACATAGAAACAACACACCCTGGCTCAACATAACAGAGTCCCAGAGCCAGGGCGTGACATTGACAGTGCATGTCAGAGCAAAAACCAAGCCATGAGCTCCGAGACAGGATTGTGTCAAGGCACAGATCTGGGGAAGGGTACCAAAACATTTCTGCATCATTGAAGGTCCCCAAGAACACAGTGGCCGCCATCATTCTGAAATGGAAGAAGTTTGGAACCACCAAGACACTTCCTAGAACTTGCCGCCTGGGGTATTTGGTATTTTATTAGGATCCCCATTAGCTGTTGCACTATCTAGTGGTATCTCTAGCTCCCTACTCTTACAATCCTGTGTTATTTATTCACAGGGTATATGTAAAAGCAATAATTGATTATATTTCTCTGTCCACTTTTGTATATTTTGAATAGAATCTAGATCATGCATTCTACTCTACTAGGCACTGATTCATAGATTTTCTGACAGCCCACTTGGACTCTCAGACCATGAGAAAGATTCTCTGGTCTGATGAAACCAAGATTGAACTATTTGGCCTGAATGCCAAGTGTCACGTCTGTAGGAAACCTGGCACAAACCCTACGGTGAATCATGATGGTGGCAGCATCATGCTGTGGGGATGTTTTTCAGAGGCAGGGACTGGGAGACTAGTCAGGATCGAGGGAAAGATGAACGGAGCAAAGTACAGAGAGATCCTTGATGAAAACCTGCTCAGGAGCGCTCAGGACCTCAGACTGAGGCGAAGGTTCACCTTCCAACAGGACAACGACCCTAAGTACACAGCCAAAACAATGCAGGAGTGGCTTCGGACAAGTCTCTGAATGTCCTTGAGTGACCCAGCCAAAGCCCGGACTTGAACCCGATCGAACAACTCTGGAGAGACCTGAAAATAGCTGTTCAGCGATGCTCCCCATCCAACCTGACAGAGCTTGAGAGGATCTGCAGAGAAGAATGGGAGAAACTCCCCAAATACAGGTGTGCCAAGCTTGTAGCGTCATACCCAAGAAGACTCGAGGCTGTAATCGCTGCCAAAGGTGCTTCAACAACGTACTGAGTAAAGGGTCTGAGTACTTATGTAAATGTGATATTTCAGTTTTTAATTTATAAATTTGCAAATATTTAGAAAAACCAGATTTTGCTTTGTCATTATGGGGTATTGTGTGTAGATTGATAAGGGGAAAAAACAATTTAATCCATTTTAGAATAAGGCTGTAACGTAATAAAATGTGGAAAAAGTAAAGGGTTCTGAATACTTTCCGAATGTACTGTATACTACACTGCTCAAAAAAATTAAGGGAACACTTAAACAACACAATGTAACTCCAAGTCAATCACACTTCTGTGAAATCAAACTGTCCACTTAGGAAGCAACACTGATTGACAATACATTTCACATGCTGTTGTGCAAATGGAATAGACAACATGTGGAAATTATAGGCAATTAGCAAGACACCCCCAATAAAGTACTGGTTTTGCAGGTGGTGACCATAGACCACTTCTCAGTTCCTATGCTTCCTGGCTGATGTTTTGGTCACCTTTGAATGCTGGCGGTGCTTTCACTCTAGTGGTAGCATGAGACGGAGTCTACAACCCACACAAGTGGTTCAGGTAGTGCAGCTCATCCAGGATGGCACATCAATGCGAGCTGTGGCAAGAAGGTTTGCTGTGTCTGTCAGCGTAGTGTCCAGAGCATGGAGGCGCTACGAGGAGACAGGCCAGTACATCAGGAGACGTGGAGGAGGCCGTAGGAGGGCAACAACCCAGCAGCAGGACTGCTACCTCCGCCTTTGTGCAAGGAGGAGCAGGAGGAGCACTGCCAGAGCCCTGCAAAATGACCTCCAGCAGGCCACAAATGTGCATGTGTCTGCTCAAACGGTCAGAAACAGACTCCATGAGGGTGGTATGAGGGCCCGACGTCCACAGGTGGGGGTTGTGCTTACAGCCCAACACAGTGCAGGACGTTTGGCATTTGCCAGAGAACACCAAGATTGGCAAATTTGCCACTGGCGCCCTCTGCTCTTCACAGATGAAAGCAGGTTCACACTGAGCACATGTGACAGACGTGACAGAGTCTGGAGACGCCGTGGAGAACGTTCTGCTGCCTGCAACATCCTCCAGCATGACCGGTTTGGCGGTGGGTCAGTCATGGTGTGGGGTGGCATTTCTTTGGGGGGCCGCACAGCCCTCCATGTGCTCACCAGAGGTAGCCTGACTGACATTAGGTACCAAGATGAGATCCTCAGACCCCTTGTGAGACCATATGCTGGTGCGGTTGGCCCTGGGTTCCTCCTAATGCAAGACAATGCTAGACCTCATGTGGCTGGAGTGTGTCAGCAGTTTCTGCAAGAGGAAGGCATTGATGCTATGGACTGGCCCGCCCGTTCCCCAGACCTGAATCCAATTGAGCACATCTGGGACATCATGTCTCGCTCCATCCACCAACGCCACGTTGCACCACAGACTGTCCAGGAGTTGGCGGATGCTTTAGTCCAGGTCTAGGAGGAGATCCCTCAGGAGACCATCCGCCACCTCATCAGGAGCATGCCCAGGCGTTGTAGGGAGGTCATACAGGCACGTGGAGGCCACACACACTACTGAACATCATTTTGACTTGTTTTAAGGACATTACATCAAAGTTGGATCAGCCTGTAGTGTGTTTTTCCACTTTAATTTTGAGGGTGACTCCAAATCCAGACCTCCATGGGTTGATACATTTCATTTCCATTGATAATTTTTGTGTGATTTTGTTGTCAGCACATTCAACTATGTAAAGAAAAAATTATTTAATGAGATTATTTCATTCATTCAGATCTAGGATGTGTTATTTTACTGTTCCCTTTATTTTTTTGGAGCAGTGTATGTCTATTGACAAGTCTGTAGACAGTTGTCGCAGTGACATCATGAACATTCTATTGTCATCCGACATCAAACTTGTCGTTGTCGTTATGAAAAAGTATAAACACAAAAACGACAGGCTGCATTATGGTCCACAATTTCATAACTGCTGTATTTTAACGCCAATAAACCCATCTGTTTAAAAATTAATTTAGAATACACTACCTGTCAAAAGTTTTGACACACCTACTCATTCAAGGGTTTTTCTTGATTTTTACTATTTTTTACATTGTAGAATAATACTGAAGACATAAAAACTATGAAATAACACATATGGAAAAAAAGTGTTAAACAAAATATATTTTATATTTGAGATTCTTCAAATAGCCACCCTTTGCCTTGATGACAGCTTTGCACACTCTTGGCATTCTCTCCACCAGCTTCATGAGTTAGTCACCTGGAATGCATTTCAATTAACAGGTGTGCCTTCTTAAAAGTTAATTTGTGGAATTCTTTCCTTCTTAATGTGTTTGAGCCAATCAGTTGTGTTGTGACAAGGTAGGGGTGGTATACAGAAGATAGCCCTATTTGGTAAAAGACCAAGTCCATATTATGGCAAGAACAGCTCAAATAAGCAAAGAGAAATTAGTGTCCGTCATTTCTTTAAGACATGAAGGTCAGTCAATCCGGAAAATTTGTGCAGTCGCAAAAACCATCAAACGCTATGATGAAACTGACTCTCATGAGGACCGCCACAGGAATGGAAGACCCAGAGTTACCTCTGCAGCAGAGGATAAGTTCATTAGAGTTACCAGCCTCGGAATATGCGGCCCAAATAAATGCTTCACAGAGTTCAAGTCACAGACACATCATAACATCAACTGTTTAGAGGGGACTGTGTGAATCAGACCTTCATGGTCAAATTGCTACAAACCACTACTAAAGGACACCAGTAAGAAGAAGAGACCTGCTTGGGCCAAGAAACACGAGCAATGGACATTAGACCGGTGGAAATGTGTCCTTTGGTCTGGAGTCCAAATTGGTCCGCAGTGTCTTTGTGAGAATTTTAGAATTCAAGGCACACTTAACCAGCATGGCTACCACAGCATTCTGCAGTGATACGCCATCTCATCTCGTTTGGACTTAGTGGGACTATCATTTGTTTTTCAACAGGACAATGACCCAACACACCTCCAGGCTGTGTAAAGACTATTTTACCAAGAAGGAGAGTGATGGAGTGCTGCATCAGATGACCTGGCCTCCAGAAACACCCGACCTCAACCCAATCGAGATGGTTTGGGATGAGTCGGACGGCAGAGTGAAAGAAACGCATCCAACAAGTGCTCAGCATATGTGGGAACTCCTTCAAGACTGTTGGAAAAGCATTACTCATGAAGCTGGTTGAGATAATGCCAAGAGTGTGCAAAGCTGTCATCAAGGCAATGGGTGGCTATTTGAAGATTCTCAAATATAAGATATATTTTGATTAGTTTTTAACAGTTTTTTGGTTACTGCATGATTCCATAACTGTTATTTCATAGTTTTGATGTCTTCAGTATTATTCTACAATGTAGAAAATAGTAAAAATAAAGAAAAACCCTTGATTGAGTAGGTGTGTCCAGACTTTTTACTGGTACTGTATGTCAATCTAGCAAATCAGGCAATTCAAAGCAACTTTCTAAACAATGTTTTTGTTTGTTTCTAGGTTGTTAGCTTGCTAGCTAACGTCAAGTAAGATGGCTAGCCAGTTCAAATAATGACCATATCATAGCTGACAACGTCTTAACTTTAGCTAATTTGTATTAATTATTACAGGAAATTCAATAAACAAGATAATATGATTTATGTTAAATGGTGAGCTAATTACAGAAAATAGCTTACGGTTGTGAGTGTAAATAAATAAAAGCAGGGCATTCTACCGGAGAATCTTAGAACTTGGACATTGTCTCGTTGGCCTAATGTCATATCCTAATTTGAATTTGGTGCATGTCATTTTGTTCTTCACATTACAGTCTCTGATAACCACACACTATATCAAATAAAATCAACATTTATTTGTCACATTCACAGGATACAGAAGGTGTAAACGGTACAATGAAAATGTTACTTGCATAGTGGAGTCTTGTTTAGACATGTAGCTAGCTAGCTAAACAATGAACCAAAGTTGGTTGCAATTTCAATTTAATCCTCCAGAAACGACAGAACAAATAATGCAACAAATATTGTGGTTAAATTCAAATATACTAATTGACAAAAAACCTTTATTTTTTGACAGAATGTTTAAAAAAGGTATAATCTTCGTAAATGATATCATCGGTAGGACTGGTGGAGTTATGTCGCACATGCAGCTAACAAAAACATATGGAAATGTCTGCTCTACCCAAAATTACAACCAAATAATTGCAGCCTTACCGCAAAAGTGGAAGAGGAAAGTTGAAGGGGGAGAAAGTAAGGAACTTGTTTGTCGGCCTTGCATTAAAGAACATAATTGGTTAAGGAAAACTGTGATGAATAAAAAAGTATATCAGTTTCACTTAAGGACCAAAGGATTGACAGCAGTCCCATATAGATTGCAAAATAGTTGGGAAGAGATCTTTGACGTACCGATCCCATGGCATAGTGTTTATGAACTGACACGCAAAACGACACCGGATTCAAAAATTAGAATCTTTCAATTTAAATTATTATATAAAATTCTTGCTACCAATAGAATGTTATTTATATGGGGGATACAATCTTCCCAGCTCTGCAGATTTTGCTGTGAAGAGATAGAATCATTAGATCATTTGTTTTGGTTCTGTCCATTTGTAGCTTGTTTTTGGACACAGGTCCAGGAATGGCTAAAGGATTGCAATATTTACCTGGAACTAACCTTGCAGATAGCATTACTGGGTGATCTGAGAAGTCATGGTCAATCGATCAATAATATAATAATACTTTTAGCAAAAATGTTTATTTTTAGTTCGCAATCTGTAGAGGCAATGAGGATGGAAAGGTTCAGAGCTTTTGTAAAGCATCACAGTATGGTTGAAATATATATGGCAAATAGAAATCCTATATGGATGGTGTTAAGAGATAGATGGGAGGTATTGAATAGAGTTGAAGGATGGGACTAATAACAAATAACAACAAATAATAACAAAGATAGCTAATAATGTAAGCATACTGTGTCCATAATAAGTATATAGGTTGTATGTTGGGAGCTTTTGGGAAAGAGCACAGTTAGAAAGATATGGCATTTGGAAGCAAACCGGATGGACATCATGAAAATGATCGGAGAGGTTGAGAGTAGAAGAAGTTCAGGAGCAAAAAAATAAATAAATATGTGTGTATATATATATATATATATATATATATAGATATATGTGTATGTATGTATATATATATATATATATAGATATAGAATTATTGTAAAATTAACTCTGTCCATAAGGTGTAGATAGTAAGTATAGACCGGAAGTAGAGGCCTGGGCGTTGTTGTTCACTAATTTACTCCAAGTAGGGAAAGGATGGTGGGGTTGAAAAGTAATAAAGGGGAATATATATATAAAAAAAAAACAAAAAAACAATGAACCATAATCCCAATTCATAACGTTACTACCATTCATGAATCTAGCAATGCAAATGGCTTTCTGAGATACAAATAATATTACTACACGGATCATACACGTAACGTTAGCTAGCTAGCTAACAGTACGCTTTAACTTGCAATGAAAATGACTTTCTTGCAAAATTAGAAACTTATAATATCTGAAAATGTAGCTAGCTAGACTCTCTTACCCGTATACATGGATGAGCGGTTCTCCCTCCTGTTACGGATGCCATGGTTGCCCTTAGTTTGAAGATGTAATCCAGAGACAGGTGTTTAATACAACAACCTTCTATGTGTTCTCTTTTCGACTCCCTCCGCATATTTGCAATCAAATGCCCGAATTTTCTCCATCTCCTTAGCTATCATACTCTGCTTCCACCGGGCATTCCACTGATTTCAAAACTCGGTCCTCCAGAAAGTGGAGAGCATTAGCAACACTTTTGCAGTTCTTTGTGATATCTTTCAAAAACACTGTGTTAGAAAGGATTAACTACACATACTGAGAAGCTCACGTTATATGCAGAAGCATGCTCCATGGCAGACCAATCTGAACTCATCTCTCGGTATGTCCAGCCCATCCATTATCTCAGCCAATCATGGCTAGCGGGAAGGTTCCTGACTTTTTCCGTGGCTAAACCAACTAGGCTTGTAATTTAACAATTGTATTCGTATTTATAGATGGCATACAAGTTTGTTATTAAGGCACATGAAAGTTCACATATTACAGAAGGCCTTTCAGCCCAAAAACGCATTTTGATTTGAAAAAATGAATGTTTCCATTCAAATGTCTGTCCTCTGAAGTAGTGACGTGCGACATACGCCTAGTTTCCTGAAACGAGTCACAAATAGCATCTAAAATATATGTAAACTGACCATAAATGTCTCAGATGTTGTTTTGGAAGGCTGTGTGCTATTATATAATACAATATCAGTATGGGTTGCATTTACAACTTGTCTAAGTCCTATCAACTGATTTGAGCCAGTGTGGATTGACTGCGTTGTTTGAATGGAATGTTGGCCTATTGGCAGTTAATACCAAATAAATAAATGGAATCATTCTTCTAAAACTATCTGGCTGTGATAAGACAATATCTTATCACAGCAATGGCAAACCTTGGTTGACCATGGTTGACCAACTCCCTGACCAACATGGCTGACCTTTGGACCATCATAAGAAGGTTCAGGACCATTCTAGTATTCTACTTCTATGTAGTCGCTCTGGATAAGAGCGTCTGCTAAATGACGTAAATGTAAATGTAAATGTAAACATCACTCTTCTCCTCCTGTCAGGGCTCAAACCCAGCCTCTTTGGCGATGTCACTGACTTTCTCAGCAAACCCCGCCTTCTGCTCCTTGGTAAGATCCAATAGGTACCTGAGACTTATAGAGGAGGACACAGTCACTGAACAGCCCAATCACCTATTGACCATATATACGTATTTTTTGTTAATGTTAATTGTAATTAAAAGTATGATATGCAATTAATTAATCCATTATTGTGTCGGTGAATACAAACCGATTTGCAAAATCCAGTGACTGTAATATGTGCAAGCCATTAGTGGATATAAGGCTACTTTGATGTATTTTGTGTTATGTTTCTATTGCAGTGTCTATGGATAGTCTATTGATTATCGCTATAAGGAATAACCGTGAAGTCCCATGCTCTCCTGGGATGTCAGAGACAGAAAGATGAGCAGCAGTTGTCGAGCCACCACCTCCATACTATTCTCTATCACCCATATCTACAAGGAAACTAAGACAGGCAATAGTTTATTTGGCATTTCTTGAAAAGTTGCTCGAGTACCAAAATGAGAACCATAGGCCTAATACAGTGCCTTTCATAATTATTTGGACAGTGAGCATTTTTATTTTTATTTTGGCTCTATACTCCAAAAGTTTGGATTTTAAATAATTACAATTACAATGAGGTTAAAGTATAGATTCTCAGCTTTTATTTGAGGGTATTTGTGTACATATTGATTTCACCATTTAGAAATGACATTTACATTTTTTACATTTTAGTCATTTAGCAGACGCTCTTATCCAGAGCGACTTACAGTTAGTGCATACATTATTTTTTATACCCCCATGGGAATCAAACCCACAACCCTGGCGTTGCAAACGCCATGCTCTACCAACTGAGCTACATCCCTGCCGGCCATTCCCTCCCCTACCCTGGGCCAATTGTGCGCCACCCCACAGGTCTCCCGGTCACAGCCGGCTACGACAGAGCCTGGATACGAACCAGGATCTCTAGTGACACAGCTAGCACTGCGATGCAGTGCCTTAGACCACTGCGCCACTCGGGAGACTCAACGACAACACTTTTTATACATGTCCTCGATTTCAGGGGACCAAAAGTTTTGGGACAGATTAATATAAGGTACAAATTAAGCACTTATGTTTAGTATTTGGTTGCATATCCTTTGCATGCTCTGCCTGAAGTTTGCAACCCATTGATCCCACCAGACGCTGGGTATCTTCTTTGTGATGCTCTGCCAGGTCTGTACTGCAGCCATCTTCAGTTGTTGTTTGTTTTAAGGTCTTTTTGCTTTAAGTGTCATCTTCAGCAAATGAAATGCATCTTCAATTGGATTAAAATATAGAGATTGACCTGGCCAGTCAAGAACGTTCCACTTTTTGGCCCTGAAAAACTCCCTAGTTACTATGGCAGTTTGTTTGGGGTCCTTGCTGTATGATGAAGCGACGTCCAATGAGTTTGGAGGCATTTGCTTGTACTTTAGCAGACAAGATGTTTCTGTACACTTTCGAATTAATTCTGCTGCTGCCGTCAGCAGTTACATCATCAATGAAGACAAGTGAGCCAGTTCCAGTGGCAGCCATACATGCCTGAGCCATAACACCCCCTCCACCATATTTCACAGATGAGGTGGAATGTTGTGGATCTTGGGCAATTCCTTTTTCCCCCCACACTTTCCTCTTGCCATCACTCTGGTACATGTTAATCTTGGTCTCACCTGCCCACAATACCTTTTTCCAGAACTCTGCAGGCTCTTTTATGTACTTTTTAGCAAACTGTAACCTGGCCATCCTGTTTTTGAGGCTAACTAGTGGTTTGCACCTTGCAGTGTAGCCTCTTTAGTTCTGCTGGTGAAGTCTTCTGTGGATGGTGGTGGCTGACACATCCACGCCTACCTCCTGGAGAGTGTTCCTGATCTGTCGGACAGTTGTTTTGGGTTTGTTCTTCATTATGGTGAGCATACTTCGGTCATCCATTGTAGAGGTCTTCCTTGGCCTACCAGGCCATTTGTGATTGCTGAGCTTGCCAGTGCTTTCTTTCTTTTTAATGATGTTCCAAACGCAAAGCCTAGAATTGAGACTAGACATTGACAGCTCTCTTATGCCTGCACAAATGATATGACGTAACACACCTGACTAACCTGAAACACCTGTCAAGCCAATTGTCCCAATACCTTTGGTGCCCTGAAATAGGGGGGCTATGTATAAAAAGTAATGTCATTTCTAAATGGTACAACCAATATGTACACACATACCCTCAAATAAAAGCTGAGAATATATACTTTAAAACCTAATAGTACAGTAATTGTTTGATTTAGGGTAGAGAGCCAAAAGAAGAAAAAATGCTTTATTTCCTGTCCCAATATTTACAGAAGGCACTGTACTTGTGCTGCAAATTCAGTACAACCACTGAGGACATGAAAGTCTGAAATCCCTTGGCCTTGGCTCTCAAGAGGCATATTAAATCAACACAGCAACATTATGGTGTTAATGTGTTACTAAGAGGGCCAAACATTTGTAACTCACATGAAGGGTGGTGTCTGTGTTGCTCAGCAATGGTCTTGAGTATGTGTCTTGGGTCGACACTGCCCACCAGTAAAACATTTACCTCCCCTTGCTGCCTTTGTGTCTGTGTGTGTGTGAGAGAGAGAGAATCCACTGTTAATATGAAAACGAGGGGGATTGACTTACATTGGGATTAAAATGCAGCACTCACTGTAATACTGTGGCTGGCATGCTGGCCCTGTAATCAAGGTCAGCATGCCAGGTACACTGGACCCACTCCAATTTGTCTACTGCTCCAACAGATCCATGGAAGATGCCATTTCCATCTCTATTCCCTCCAAGCTCGACACCAAGCTCAGAGCCTGGGGTCTGGACACCACCCTCTGCAACTGGATCCTGGACTTCCTGACGGGCAGACCACAGGCTGTGAGGATTGGCAACAACACTTCCTCTACACTGACTCTAAACACAGGGGCCCTCCAGGGGTGTGTCATTAGTCCTCTGCTGTACTCCCTGTCCACGCACGACTGCGTGGCTTTGCACAACACCGATATCAAGTTTGCTGATGACACCACGGTTGTAGGCTTGATAACCAACAACGACGAGTCAGCCTATAGAGAGGAGGTAAGTGAACAGGCATTGTGGTGTCATGACAACAACCTCTCCCTCAACGTCAGCAAAACAAAGGAGTTGATTGTTGACTTCAGGAAGCAGAGGCGGGAACATGCCCCTATCCATCCACATCAACGGGACTGCAGTAGAGAGAGTCACAAGTTTGAAGTTCCTTGGCATCCACATCACCGAGGACTTGTCATGGACCAACACATCACTTGGACCGTGCTCCCACTCATCCAGGAGCAGGTATGAGGCGTACCGGACTGGCGACACGCACCACTGGTTTGGTGCGGGGAGCAGGCACGTGCGGCACTGGACTGGACACACGCACCACTGGTTTGGTGCGAGGAGCTGGCACAGGCCGTACCGGCCTGTGGAGGCGCACTGGAGGTCTGGAGCTTAGAGCTGGCATAACCCGTCCTGGCTGGATGCCCACTTTCGCACGGCATGTGCGGGGCGCTGGCACAGGACGCACTGGGCTGTGAATGCGCACTGGCGACACAGTGCGTATCTCTGCATAACTAGGTTCCTCAATGAACACACGGTCCTTCTGTTGCCTGACCAGCTCCTCTCTCCGTGCCTCCACTACTTCCTTCTCCCTTTGAGCCTCCTGTAGCGCCTCCCTCTGAACGGATAACTCCTGCTCCCTCTGAGCTAACAGCCCCCGTAACGTGGTGGCCTCCTCTCTGACTGCTCCAGTCCTTCTCTCTCTCGCCAATTCTCCTCCAGTGAGGACTCCTCCGGGAGCCCCCACGAGTTAGGGAACAGAACCTCATCGTCGTCGTCATCCTCTGACTCCTCCATGTAAAACTGTTCCCATTTCTGTTCCCATGGTCGTAGCGACTCCAACTGGAACCCCACCGGGTGCAGTGATCGGGGCTCTTCTCTCTCGATTCCCAACCACCCCTTTAGCCCCCCCAAAAAATTATTGGGGCTGCCTCTCGGGCTTCATCCTCGGCCGGCGCCGTCGCTGTCGCCGTTGCTCCTCTCCTACCCGGGCTTCCTCTGTCCGTTCCCAAGGACGGCGATCCAGCCCAGCCTGGATCTCCTCCCATGTCCAAGATCCCTTACCATCCAGGATCTCCTCCCATGTCCAGGATGTCTGCCCCTGGCCACGCTGCTTGGTCCTCGAGTGGTGGGATCTTCTGTCACGATCGTTGAGAGACGGGTCGGACCAAGGTGCAGCGTGAAAAGCGTACATGTTTATTAACTCAATAAACAAAACAAGAATCAAAGTAATGTGAAGTCCTAAGGCTATACACATACAAGCCTAAACGGAACAAGATCCCACAACTAAGGTAGGCAACCAGGCTACTTAAGTATGATCCCCAATCAGAGACAACGAGCGACAGCTGCCTCTGATTGGGAATCACACCCGGCCAAACATAGAAAGATCAACCTAGATCTGCAACATAGAAATAGACTAACATAGATCTCAAATAGACATTCACACCCATAGGTCAGGGTGTGACAGCAAGATATGTAAACATTATTAAAGTGACTAGTGTTCAATTTCTTAAAGTGGCCAGTGATTTTTAGTCTATGTCTATAGGCAGCAGCCTCTAATGTGCTAGTGATGGCTGTTTAACAGTCTGATGGCCTTGAGATAGAAGCTGTTTTTCAGTCTCTCGGTCCCAATTTTGATGCACCTGTGCTGACCTTGCCTTCTGGATGATAGCGGGGTGAACAGGCAGGGGCTCGGGTGGTTGATGTCCTTGATGATCTTTTTGGAAACTGTAACTTGTATCATGTTATCTGATGATAATCTCCTACAACTTTTGTGCCGTGTGTATTTTAGGAGCTACAATTCTACAACCTACTACAGGTTTGAGAACTGGTATTTCCATAATTTAAAAAAATGTTTTACATTATTTATTTCTAGACAAAAATATTATCCATCCCTGTCTAACGTATTTTGAACGTTGGCAAGAACAGGTCAGTCATGTGAGTCTCACCTGTGCACAGGAGGTCACGCGCAGGACTGAAGCCCCAACAGATCACACAGCCCGCACCCTCCAAAGTTCGTCCAGTGCTCATTCTGTTGTAACGTTAAGTTGTTTATTTGCACTGGGTACGTTTATTTCCACTGGGAAAAATAGCTAACTTTCTCAAGACGCTAGCCTGACAACCCGACGTTGCATTTCATTGAATTCTACGTCAGGCTTAAATTAGCGTTTGGATCAGGAAAGTTTCCTCTCACGACCTCTACAAACCAGAATGTTGAATAAAATGACCTTCAGCCTAAGTCTCACAGACGCTTGAATTACAGACACGCGCCACCGTGCCTGACAATTATCTGTGCGGTTGGTGTTTTTGCAGGTAGAAATGGGAGACAATACTGTATATCCACAGGAAAGTATAATTAAATCAACTTTTCAAAGCGCTGGTAGTGCGTTCAGATTTCTATCACCTGAAGCATGCGCAGAACCATGGAAACACGTGCACGAGCTCGTCAAGTTTCATCTTGTGCGCATGCTTCAGGTGATAGAAATCTGAATGCATTACCAGCGCTTTGAAAAGTTTATTTAATTATACTTTCCTGTTGATATATAGTCTCAAATTCCTAACTGCAAAAGGACCAACCGCACAGACAACCGTTAAAGTCCGTTGAAATATCATTTTATTCAACATTTTGGCTTGTAAAGACCGTGAGAGGAAACTTTCCTCATCCAAACTCTCATTTATGCCCTATGTAGAATTCAATGAAATTCAACATCGGGTTTTCAGGCTATCAAGACACTAACTGATCCTCACTGTGGTTTGACTTCACTGGGAATGTTGTTGTTACCATGCATGCAAACTCATGAGAGAAGAGAGATCATTTTCATCATGATGAATTGTGGAAAGGAAACACAAGTCAAATACAGTTAATTTGAATTTGATGCTTCTGAAATTAGCCAGTGGCATGACATTTGAATAAATGAAAATCACCTTTCTTGTCAGGGCACTCTCAAGCCAGGCTTGTTCAGGGTCTAGTTTGTGATGTGTTGCTAAGCAACACTTTCTCTGTGATGAAGAGTAGAGCCCTTTGTGTCCTTCTTGTGTAACTGCATGTGAGGAAAATACCATCTCTGTTTATGGTTGCAACATTTTTCATGGTGTAGATCAGATGCATGAGACAAAACCCCACCATTTTTATAATGATCATTTATTTTGTATAACTGAAGTCACTGAACAAAATTATTTCTATGACTAGGCAAAATTGTGAGCATTATTTAGCACATTGACATATCCTCACACTGCATTTAAATGCTTTACTAACGCAAATGGTTGCGGTACCTTACGACCAACAAGCAAAACATATTGCAACGCTAATTCTGACTATAACCACTGCCACTAATTACTTATAACCACTGCCACTAACAGACATGCAGTTCACAAAATCAGAAGTAGTCTATTTGTGTGAAATGCAAGCTTGTCAATGAGTCAAAAACCAATTGAATTCCTTAATCTGATTGCCTGTAGCCTATAAGGCCTTATAACAAGGGCACACATTTTACAGATAAATATTTTCTACATATATCTACATTTAGAAACCAAAAGAGTGACGTTTTATAAAACAACTAAATAAACATTGAAACAAATGGAGGTCATTTAAAAACATCAAACGGAATCAGACACACAAAAACATGAGCGCTCATGTATGCATGTATGCACGCTGCGATGTGCGCACACACACACTTAACAAAAAAAGAATGACAAAAAGAGATGACAGAAAAGAGGCAAGCAAACCAAGAGGTCTTAACAATACTGAAAGACATACCAAAACATTTTGAATGATCCAAGGATATTAAGGAAATCATTAACGAGGTGGGACCTTCAGAGCTGCATCCACTTCCTCCTCTGGGCAGAGGACATGCCACTGGGCAACTGGACGTCTGGGATTAGCCAACATTTCCGACCAATGTTTAAGACCAACTCCTGTGGCACCGTAACCCATGAAGGTCTTGCCGATTGCGTCGTTACTCCCAAGCTTGTCATAGTCATACACTGTTATGACGACCTGCACTTTCTGAATAAGAAACACAGAAGATACATTACAACACTTTAATAAGCTACTATACTTTCAGAATACTGACTGGGTACTCTAAATGTAGATTGATGAAGCAAAAATGTAATACCTGGATCTGCTCGAAGGGAATCTCAAAGCTGAAGCTCTCATTGAAGTAAGGATTGAGTGTGTTCTTCTTGACAGTTGTCTTTTTCTTCTTGATTCGTTTCCCATTGTGCTGCAGAACAATCTTCACAAATGGATCTGAGGGAAGGATGAAAAAGAAGGGCATAAGCCAATTAATTAGTCAACGTTTTTTGGTAGACCTTGATCAGACAAAGGTGCATGCAGGACAGCTGGCAGATGCATGAGGAGCGATTTTAAAACACATAAAATCTCTGCAATGGAGGAATCTGTAATCATGTAAACTGAAAACGTTGCTGATATGTTGCTGATATGTTTGCGAGAGGCAGCACAACTTCAGAGGAAGTATGAGAAAAGACACCTATTTGTTGCTAGATTTAGAATCACCTGATAAGCCACCAACATCCATCTTCTTTAGGTTCTTGGCCTCCATGATGTTGATAGTAAGTTTGCCAGCAGTGGGTACATAGCGTAAAGAAATGCAGACATCACCCAGTTTCTCTGCCTGAGAGACGCACATAACAACAACATGGTGTTAAACCACCAGCCAGAAACTGATCAAATAAGACATTAGGAAATATTATATCATGTTGTGATGTGATCTATCCACCATGCGAAGGGGGGTGACTGGACGGATGACCAAAGAGATAGTAATACCACAGTACATCATACCTCTTCTTTTTCACTGTTCTCCAGGTCCCTCCAACATTGCATTGGTTGTCCCAGATCCACACTGTTCATGGGGATCTTTATCTCCCCAATCACATCATGCTTGGAGAAACGGTCAAAGTCGAAGACCTGCAACACCAGGATCTTCCCTCCCAACTCTGTGTACGGGATATTGGAGGAGAGGCAGAGGCATTAGTCACAAGTGCATGTCTGGCTGACTGGTGCTCCTCGACAGAGAGATTTATGTAATACGTTGTTTGCTCTAGGTTAGAGTTATTAAAAACCAACATTGGTTAGTGCGGTTCTTAATTGGTAGATCAATGACAGGTGGTTTGTCGGAATTGATCAAAAACAGTTCTATGTAAAACTTATCATGCCAACATATAAACATAACTTACAAATCCAGAAAAACAAAGCGAACAAACAAAAACATATATTGACTGGTGACAAGTAAAAATGCATTCTTAATTCTGCATTTTTAAAGTTGTTCGGGGATACCTTGAAGGACGGCAATCAGAGAACGAGAGACAAACTACGGAGGGAAGCACGGACATGGGCTTGACTTCTGCCCACGTGAACTCAGAGACCAACAAGTGATACATCATCAACAACCTGGAACACCAACACAAGCTGCTACAGAGACAGAAAAAAAAACAGACACAGACATATAAGACAAACAAAATAACAAAGCCACAAGGTCAATCATGACGTAAACCTTGAATATGAAGGTCTCGTTGAAAACCGGGCACAGATTCTTGCGCTGGACCTTAGTTTCATGCTTCTTCTTTTTGTCTGGGAGCAGGTAGACTTTGACATAGGGGTCCGAGGTACCCCCCATATCCATGGCAGCCAGATCCTGAGCCTGGAGGATACCCACTATGAGCTTCGGAGAGAGAAGACCAAGAAGAGGAATCAGGATCATCAGTTCAATAATAAATCACCCAGATGTTCAAGACATTTCTCCCAGAAAGTCTCAGTTTCAGACATGGTTGATATTAACGTCACACACATTATTGAATGTACAGGTAACTGCCAAAATGATGGAAACACTTCAGTAAATGAGGGATAAAAAATGTATTGAAAGCAGGTTCTTCCACACAGGTGTGGTTCCTGAGTTAATTAAGCAATTATTTTGGCCATTATTTTGGCTACCATGGCTATGCCTCCATAGGATGACAATGCCCCCATCAACAGGGCACGAGTGGTCACTGAATGGTTTGATGAGCATGGCCGTCTCAGTCACCAGATGTCAACCCAATTGAACACTTATGGGAGATTCTGGAGCAGCGCCTGAGACAGCGTTTTCCACCACCACCATCAACAAAACATCAAATTATGTAATTTCTCATGGAAGAATGGTGTCGCATCCCTCCAATAGAGTTCCAGGCACTTGTAGAATCTATGACAAGGTGCATTGAAGCTGTTCTGGCTCGTGGTGGCCCAACACCCTATTAAGACACTTTATGTTGGTGTTTCCTTTATTTTGGCAGATACCTGTATATAGCTAATATTGTCACTCACACCAGTACATTTACATTTTACATTTTAGTCATTTAGCAGACGCTCTTATCCAGAGCGACTTACAGGAGCAATTAGGGTTAAGTGCCTTGCTCAAGGGCACATCGACAGATTTTTCACCTAGTCGGCTCGGGGATTAAAACCAGCGACCTTTCGGTTACTGGCACAACGCTCTTACCCACTAAGCTACCTGCCGCCTTAATCACTAAGTGTATGTACTGATTGTAAGTTGCTCTTACATGTACTGTGTTGTCATACATGAGGCACTGTGTTTTGCGCAGTCATGTGAAACGGCACGATTTTATCCCGCCTTATCCAGAAATTAGAATTACACCAAAAATGAAAGCAATTGTCTGAGGATGGTCCTGGACCATCTGACATGAAAAGAAAAGAGGACAGTTTGATGAAAAAGCTTTAAATAATGGTTCAAATCCAGGTCATGTGACATGATTTTGCAAAACACAGGGCCCTAGTCATGCAGTATTACATTTTGTGCCAGAGGGGCCTCTTTTGACAAAGTATTGTACCACACAACAAAAAGACAGCACTTACCTGGGCATCTGTGAAGTTGTAGTCCAAGGAGAACTCCAGCTTTCCCAGCTTCTCCTGTTCCTTCTCCACTCCTTCCCCTTCTTTCTTACCTTTCTCTTCCTGCGCAGACACATATTTTCTGTTTTTGAGTGATACTGCATGGCACTTCCTATATTCGTCATATTCATGGGAAATATGTGCATCTAATCTCTTCATATCTTTCCCTTTTGTCTATCTTACCTTATCGCCACCCTCTCCTCCCCCTTCGTCGTCTGCCTTCCTCCGACGGCCAGCCTTCCTCTCCCTCACTTTCTTCGTTTTTTTCTTTTTTCCAAAGCATTTTTTGAAGAGGCAGAAAGTGCAGCATCCCACTAACACCAACACCACTACGACGATGGCCCCAACTGCCCACATAGGGACTAAAAAAGAAAGAGGTAACAACACAATTAACATCTAAAGACATACTTAACATATGAGAAACTGTACAAAGATACTTGAAACAGTGAGGGAGGCAGAAAATATACCAGGACAAGTTTTAAACCATCTATAAGTGTGTATCACATCTGAATAAGGTTTCTTAATGACGGCGAAAAACTAATCTTAAAGGAAAACGATGACAGACATAATTGCTAGACTTTGATGGGGTTGTTATGTCACAATGTACACAGGAGAAGGGAGGCTAGGGGGCGATAAATCTACCAGTACAGTTGCAGTCAAATATATTGGCACCCTTGCACGATTCACTATTTCTTCTAAAATAAGTTGAAATTGAATAAAACCTTTGATGTTCACATGTGTATTTGTTTGATTTACAACTGCACAGGACCAACATCTAAACTGAAATTGAGATTTTTCACTTTTATGTGAGGCAAATAATTCTTGTTAACTGTGTAATTTATTTCACCTGTGGTAAATTGCAGGTGCCTTCAGGATCAAAATAGCCATTCAACGTGTTTTAAAAAGAAAAACAGAACATTCTGCTCCATTGCACTCCATTGTAAAGTGCAAGGGTGCCAAAACAGTGCCTTCAGAAAGTTTTCACATTTTGTTGTGTTACAGCCTGAATTTAAGATGGATTGAATTGAGATTTTTGATCACAGGCCTACACACAATACCCATAATGTCAAAGTGGAATTATGTTTTTTGAAATGTTTACAAATTAATCCAAAATGAAATGCTGAAATGTCTTGAGTCAATAAGTGCACAACCTATGGCAAGCCTAGAGTATAGGAGTAAAAATGTGCTTAACAAGTCACATAATATGTTGCAAGGACTCACTCTGTGTGCAATAATGGTGTTTAACATGGTTTTTGACTGACTACCTCATCTCTCTACCCCACACATACAATTATCTGTAAGGTCCCTCAGTCGAGCAGTGAATTTCAAAAACAGATTCAACAAGGGAGGTTTTCCAATGCCTCGCAAAGAACGGCACCTATTGGTAGATTGGTCAAAATAAGAAACGCAGACACTGAATATCTCTTTGTGCATGGTGAAGTTATTAACTACACTCTGGATGGTGTCTCTGTCACACCAGCCTTCGCTTTGGCACCCCCTCCTGTCCAGCTCAGGCGTTGGGCGTCGTCGGCCTTCTAGCTGCTGCCGAACCTGCTGCTGGCAAACGCCCTTCACTCATCAACCCCGGACTTGTCTCGTCATCATTACACACACCTGGTTCCAATCCCCACTCTATCACTGTATATATACTCCCTCTGTCATTTGTCTTTGTCGGACGTTGTACATGGTGCTTACATTTTCCTGAGTACTTTCTATTTTGCACTGTGGGTTTCGTCCCGCTTTAAGCTATGGTGCTTTAATAAATTCAGTAGTTCTAAATCTGCGACTGCCTCCTGCCTACTCCTCTCAACAAAGCACTAAATTAATTAACTTTTTGTCCTGAATACAAAGTATTATGTTTGGGGCAAATCCAATACAACACATTACTGGCCAAATCTACACTGGAGTTTCTTACCAAGAAGACAGTGAATGTTCCTGAGTGGCCAAGTTACAGTTTTCACTTAAATCGTCTTGAAAAGCTATGGCAAGACTTGAAAATGGTTGTCTAGCAATGATCAACAACCAATTTGACAGAGCTTGAAGAATTCTGAAAAGAATAATGGGCAAATATTGTACAATCCAGGTGTGGTGTGCAAAGCTCTTAGAGACTTACCCAGAAAGACTCACAGCTGTAATCGCTCCAAAAGTGATTCTGACATGTATTGAGATATTTCTGTATTTCATTTTCAATACATTTGCAAACATTTCTAAAAACATGTTTTTACTTTGTCATTAGTTGGGTGAGAGAAAAAAAAATGATTTAATCCATTTTGAGTTCAGGCTGTAACACAACAAATGTGGAATATGTCAAGGGGTATGAATACTTTCTGAAGGCACTGTATATTTGACCGCAGCTGTAGATATATTCACAGTAAATGCACATGAGTCTTACTCATTTGAATAAGTCCTGTGAGACAAGAGGAATGACAAAATGGAGATGAAGGGAGATTATGAAGTGACATGATATACCCTGTGTAACACCTACACATTATAATGGTGAAATCCCATAAAAAATAGTGTTCCATTACATAGCTCTAACATCTGTCATGGTTATATGTATGGTCCCATAACTCTCGTTCTATTTTTGTCACCAATTCTCACTCAGTCCCTCCACCCAAAAAACACTGGCGTCAAAAGTACATGCAACTATTAAATTGATGCATCCGGATCAGGAAACATGTGACTATTAAACACTCTGAATCTGATTTCAACCTTACACGATAGTTTCAGAGATTACATAACATTTTGGAAAACAGCATCTGGTAGTCCCCAGTCTTGCCCAATTCCTTCTACATGCCAGGAACTACTTACTTGGCAGATGGCCAATCTCGTTCATGAACTTATTCTTCATGTGGTCATAGTTGTGGTGGCCGGGGTGGTGTGCTGGAGGGATGTGGGTAGCTGGCTCCTCTGCTTGTTCTGTCCCTTTCTCATGTTCCTGTTTATGTTCTGCCGGCTGCGTAGCCCGACGGGCCCGGAACCGCAAACTGGCCATCCTCATCTCAGCTGACAAATAGCAGGAACAGGGCAAGGAGGCATAGGATTAGTTGGCCCCAATCAAAATATAATTTGTTGTGTCATATTTATATAATTGTATGGATAGTTTATAACATTCACCCTTCTAGTTGCAGTGTGTGAATTTAATAATAATAAATAATAATACGCCATTTAGCAATTTAAGTAGGCTATACATACACACTCACTGTATGTATAATCCATATGTATGGGTGAGCGTCACCTCCTTCATACAGCACCGGACAACTCTAAACCAGATGCTCAACATGGCTGACCCTAATCCCTCTGTGACTCTCATTCTCTCATCGCACCCCTCCCCATAACCCACCATGTTTCCCCCCTCTCACTCCCTCCTCTTTCTTTCTCTCTTTTTCCCCATTTATCTATTCATCTCTCTCTGCTGACAGGTAAATACTACAATATTAATCCAAAATCTCAGACCCAGACCTCTGAAGCTTATGTAAGAGGTGGTTTACCCCCTCGCATTCCCCGCCCACCCAAGACCCTCTCCCAGCATCTCCCACCCTCTCTCTCATAGCTGGTGCTGCTTTCAGGATTAATAGCTCTACGTCTAGTAATTTCAGAGGATAATGTCCAGTGAAATGTACTGTGAAGGGAAAGCTCAATCATAAGCTTTACTTAACATTTCATTGGCTTGTCCGTCCTCCTGCCTTACATTGTTGCCTATTTTCAGTCAATCTTTAAAATGCAATAGATGCATCGAGCTAGCACTTCCCCATGAAAATATATTATAATAGACATTTGAGGAAGATAAAAAAAGATCTTAAGATTGTACAGCTGTACAGCTAAAGGTGATCGCTTCATGAAGCATAGTAAACCTAAACATAAAATGATTTGCAGAGAGAGTATGAAGAGTATGAAAATAGGTGATGAACTGAATGCATGTGTAAGACATATTTTCAGGTTTAATGACATTTGTTTTGACATATCTGCTTGGCACCTCACACATTCTAGCTGTGACATAGCGTATATGTTGAAAAGATAAACAAATCATGAATTATTGAAAAAACACTATTGATGTAAAACCTCAAAAGCATAATTTGATATTCAATTTTTTTTTACATAAGGAAGATAAATATATGTGTAGATAACACAAACCTCCTGATGAATATCTCTGATAACATCACAGCTTATCGCTAACAAATGCCATTCTCATCAATGCAACTGTTAACAATGACTTTCAATGTGAATGTCCAGCCTTTCCATCCCACAAGAAACAGTTACTTTTTTGGTTTTTCGGTTTAGCATCTCCAGTAACATTTCCATTATTCACAGATTTTTGTGTACAAAGAAACTTCTTCAAGTTAGTGCACTAATGTTGTTGGTATTAACACTGCAAACAGTAAGCTATAAAATAATTCAGATGATGACTATGGAATGAAATAGCATTGGGCTTACCTGGTAATATTTTCCCCTCTGTCTTTGCAATCAACAATTTGGAATAAACCACTTTTGTGTCAAAATTCCCCCTGGCCCTTGGGAACCCTCACACAACCATCGTTCCTTCCTTCATCTAGATTCCAATTACTATTATGCCCCCCCCCCCCCCCACCCCCCTCTAAGCTAAAGCACTGTCAAATTACTAAAGCAGTGCTTGACATTAATCTCTCTCTCCCCACCCTCTCTATATGAGTATGTCAACAACACATCTGTTGCTCTATCTCTCGGTTTGAATTGGAAAACCATAAGGGCGACGGTGGCCTTTTATTTCAATTTCCTCACTTTGTAGGGAAATCGAACACGTTGATCAGTTTGTGGTTCTCGCCGTGGGAGTAGAAAAGTGACCGTTCGATCATTAGATTGAAGTAGTGTTGGAATGGTGATTTTGTTTCTCCATCAAAGCGGAGATTGAAGTGCATCCCTTATCTCTCTCCACTAATCCCCAGGACAGCTTTCTTCTCAGCCAATCATCTATCTGGGGACTGCTTTCATTGAGTGGATAGTCCATCCTGTTCATCCCTTGGGTTGCCATTTTACAGTACAGAATACACACTAATTTAAAGGAATCTGAGTGATAATCTCAAGACATGGCATGTGGCTACGTCAAGATAAGAAACCCTACACATGCTTATTTTTCTCCCTCTCTCCGAATCTGCAATATTGGAGCACCCATGAAAAAAACTGAAATGGAAACGTTTGACTCAAAATAAATAATTGGATTTGTATGATCCATAAGTATGAATGGTAGTAGTAGTGTAGTAGTAGTAGTAGTATAAATAAATATTGTAGAAATAATTAAATATTCCCAACTTCATCTGCTTCACTGTGGGTGCAGTAGTGCTGAGCAATTAGTGCTTTTTGAGGTTGGTTTGGTTATAAAAAAATAATCACGGTTTTCGATTTCGGTTTCGATCATAAAATAAATATTTAAATGCATTATGAAATAATTACATTTAAATGATTTTAGAGCTTTTTAATTGCAATTCCAATGGCAAAAACTATTGAACATTAAATTGCTAAAACATTGAAAACATACCATTGTCTCCTCCACATTGGTAGACATTAATAAAAAAATAGGAAATGATGACGAAATAATAAGTACTGTCTTTGAGCTAGTAGTTGCCTAAGTATGCTTCAGAGTTGTCTGACAAGATCATTTTACTAGTTCTTCAAAGTACTTAAGGCATACTTTCAAGACTGCTTATTAGAAACTACTAAAACAATCAAGCGGGTAGACCTACCTCACGAACTATCCCCCTTCTCGTTGTGTTGTGTAGCCTACATTCCTTTCTCATGCATCTGTGTGTAGGCCTGTGTGTAGACTATCTGTCTCTGTCCAAGCCGGGAAGAACAGGTGCAATGGATTATAGTCATTGTAGTCATTGTAGTTAATGATGTTTCTGCTGCGACACAGAGGAAATTCCAAAAACGTCTGTATTAATGGCGGACACGGTTGGGAGAAAATGTTCCAGAGGAATAAGGAATAACTTTGTAAAATACAAGTATTATGTTTATTTATTCACCAAATTGTGTTAAAATGTTCAACAAATGACTTTCATATAAATGTTGATTTCAAATGTTGAGTCACTGCTGTTTATCAGCCCACTAGCCAAGCTAAGTTAGCTCGTCGGACATGATGGCTAGCTAGCAGACGATCTCGTCCTGGTTATCAGCTCTTTAGGGATGAACAACTAAACAAACAAATCATAAAATCAGCAGTGTCAATTGTGAAGACCCGGACAGTTTGTAATTATGAATTGGTGAACTTGCTAGCCAGCTAATGACAAATGTAACAAATTGCAAAAACCTTTTTGGGGAAAAAACATGTTTCAGGGACAGATGGCTACTCATGCATTCATTTAACTCCATGGCATTGGCTTGGCAGGACAAAATAGATGTGCCTGACTGGTTTGGAGGCAAGACATTTTAAAAACATCTGATAAAAAAATGTAGGAAATGCAGCTAGCTGTGTTCTGTTCGATCTAGGCTTGCTAGTTATTTCTGCATTCTGACATGGTCAGTCAATACATACTGTTTGCCTAACGTTAGCTAACTTTCTTCTTGTCACTTTCCCCTCCCCTTGTGTTTCACCATTGCATATAAAGAGAACGTTTTGAATAATGAAATTATCCATTAAAAGTAAATTGGTGACAACTTGATCAACCCTATGAATATGCAAAACTGTTTACAAAACAATTAACAAATGCAGTTGTGGTTCTAAGCAACTTGAACCGGCACTGAAATTTGAGCAGTGAGGTAAATTGATCCTCCCTTGGCCTTATGTTTTTGCTCTGTTCTCCGAAAGTTGAAGCACATCCCACCCCATCACCCAGACAGATGTAAAGAACTTGGGAACCTCCCATCCACCAGGAAAATCACTGTATCCCAGGAGTTTAGTCAGGAGTTTATTCAGCAGTGTGCAACGTCACTACGTTAGAAGTAGATCCACACGTTATTCTCTATCATGCAGAATTGTCAGCTCATTGTAACATATGAAGCTCATTCTAAAATAAAGACGTGGGTGATTTCTGCCCCAGGGTACTGCACCGTGTGCATGTTTTTATTCCTGCCCAGCAAACACCATGTTCAACTATTCATCGTCTACAATTTAGACCACAGTTAGTTGAATGAGGTGTTAGTGAAAGGATGGAACAGAAACCTGCATGAACTGTGTATAAAAAACCTGTGGCTGTCATGACAATATTTGCCCTCGTACTGAACAAGCTTTTGAATGTTAATCTAATTGATGTCCCTCACTTGGGGATGCTAAAAGGTTTATTCTCCTGAGCCATTTACTTTATGTTCCTATTCTAATATTTTATTATTTTTTATTGTTGCATTGTCGAGAAAAATCTGCAAGTGAGCATTTCATTGGACCATATGTATCCTGTAGATACGACTAATAAAACTTGAAACTACTGTGTTCTAAGGATTCATGCACAGATACAGGAAAACCCCAAAAAAGGGTTAATAAGTGTTGACGTCTCCCCATGGTTTTGAAGCTTGGGCATCTGGGGGCTGCAGTTCATCTGTCTAATATCCTGCAAGGAGAGAGAAAGACATTCATAATATTACAATGGTGTAGTCATTTAATTTAATGTATATTCCTGTTTGATATGCATGCATATACACTGAACAAAAATATAAACGCAACATGCAACAATTTAAAAGATTTTACTGAGTTACAGTTCATATAAGGAAATCAGTCAATTTAAATTCATTCATTAGGCCCTAAACTATGGATTTCACGACTGGGAATACTGATATGCATCTGTTGGTCACAGATACCCTAAAGAAAAGGTACGGACGTGGATCAGAAAACAAGTCAGTATCTGGTGTGACCACCATTTGGCTCATGCAATGCGACACTTCTCCTTCGCATAGAGTTGATCAGGCTGTTGATTGTGGCCTGTGGAATGTTGTCCCACTCCTCTTCAGTGGCTGTGCGAAGTTGCTGGATATTGGCGGGAACTGGAACACGCTGGCATACACGTCAATCCAGAGCATCCCAAACATGCTTAATGGGTGACATGTCTGGTGAGTATACAGGCCATGGAAGAATTGAGACATTTTCAGCTTCCAGGAATTGTGTACAGATCCTTGCGACACGGGGCCGTGCATTATCATGCTGAAACATGAGGTGTTGGCGGCGGATGAATGGCACAACAATGGGCCTCAGGATCTCATCATGGTATCTCTGTGCATTCAAATTGCCATCGATAAAATACAATTGTGTCCGTTGTCCGTAGCTTATGCCTGCCCATACCATAACCCCACTGCCACCATGGGGCACTCTGTTCACGACGTTGACTTCAGCAAACCGCTCGCCCACACGAAAACATACACGCTGTCTAGCATCTACCCGGTTCAGTTGAAACCGGGATTAATCTGTGAAGAGCACACTTTTCCAGCATGCTAGTGGCCATCGAAGGTGAGCATTTGCCCACTGAAGTCGATTACAACGCCGAACTGCAGTCAGGTCAAGATCCTGGTGAGGTCGACGAGCATGGAGATTAGCTTCCCTGAGATGGCTTCTGACAGTTTGTGCCGAAATTCTTTGGTTGTGCAAACCCACAGTTTCATCAGATGTCCAGGTGGCTGGTCTCAGACTATCCTGCAGGTAAAGAAGCCAGATATGGAGGTCCTGGGCTGGCATGGTTACACGTGGTCTGCGGTTGTGAGGCCGGTTGGACTTACTGCCAAATTCTCTAAAATGATGTTGGAAGCAGCTTATGGTAGAGAAATGAACATTCAATTCTCTGGCAACAGCTCTGGTGGACATTCCTGCAGTCAGCATGCCAATTGCACACTCCCTCAAAACTTGAGACATCTGTGGCATTATGTTGTGTGACAATACTGCACGTTTTAGAGTGGTCTTTTATTGTCCCCAGCACAAGGTTTTGGTAATGATAATGCTGTTTAATCAGCTTCTTGATATGCCACACCTGTCAGGTGGATGGATTATCTTGGCAAAGGAAAAATGCTCACTAACAGGGATGTAAACAAGTAAGCTATACTGAACATTTCTGGGATGTTTTATTTCAGCTCATGAAACATGGGACCAACACTTTACATGTTGCGTTTATTTTTTTTTGTTCAGTATAGATAAATAAAACAAATACTAATTGGATAAAACAGGTCAGTAACCAACAGATCACATGTTTATCATAACATGCAGGAATACAGAGGAGAAAATAGCCAGTGCCAGTCAAACTACTAAACACATGAAAATAACTATGAGAAGTGCAAGGAGAGGGCACTATCTGAGCAGTGGTGTAAAGTACTTAAGTAAAAATACTTTAAAGTACTATTTAAGTCGTTTTTTGGGGTTATCTGTACTTTACTATTTATATTTTTGACTACTTTTACTTTTACTTCACTACATTCCTTAAGAAAATATTGAACTTGTTACTCCATACATTTTCCTTGACACCCAAAAGTACCGTTACATTTTGAATGCTTAGCAGGACAGGAAAATGGTCCAATTCACAAACTTATCAACAGAACATCCCTGGTCATCCCTACTGCCTCTGATCTGGCGGACTCACTAAACACACATGCTTCGTTTGAAAATTATGTCTGAATGTTGGAGTGTGCCCCTGGCTATCCGTAAATTAAAAAAACAAGAAAATGCTGCCGTCTGGTTTGCTTAATATAAGGAATTTGAAATGATTTATGCTTTTACTTTTGATACTTTAGTATATTTTAGGAATTACATTTACTTTTGATACTAACAGCCTTGTTATTTTTCCTCATCAATCTACACACAATACCACATAATGACAAAGTAAAAACATGTTTTTTGAAATTGTTGCTAGCAGAAATACCTTATTTATATAAGAATTCTTGCTATGAGACTCATAATTGAGTGCAGGTGCATCCTGTCTCCATTGATCATCCTAGAGGTGTTTCCAAAACTTGATTGGAGTCCACCAGTTGTAAATTCAATTGATTGGACATGATTTGGAAAGGCACACACCTGTCTATATAAGGTCCCACAGTTGACAGTACATTCATGTCAGAGCAAAAACCAAGCCATGAGGTCGAAGAAATTGTCCGTAGAGCTCCGAGACAGGATTGCGTCGAGGCACAGATCTGGGGAAGGGTACCAAAACATTTCTTGCTTCATTGAAGGACTCTCAGACCATGAGAAACAAGACTCTCTGGTCTGATGAAACCAAGATTGAACTCTTTGGCCTGAATGCCAAGCATCACATCTGGAGGAAACCTGGCACCATCCCTACGGTGAAGCATGGTGGAGGCAGCATCATGCTGTGGGGATGTTTTTCAGAGGCAGGGATTGGGAGACTAGTATCGAGGAAAAGATGAACGGAGCAAAGTACAGAGAGATCCTTGATGAAAACCTGCTCTAGTGCGCTCAGGACCTCAGACTGGGGTGAAGGTTCACCTTCCAACAGGACAACGACCCTAAGCACACATCAAAGACAACGCAGGAGTGGCTTAGTCTCTGAATGTCTTTGAGTGGCCCAGCCAGAGCCCGGACTTGAACCCGATCGAAAATCTCTGGAGAGACCTGAAAATAGCTGTGCAGCGACGCTCCCCGTCAAACCTGACAGAGCTTGAGAGGATCTGCAGAGAAGAATGGGAGAAACTCCCCAAATACAGGTGTGCCAAGCTTGTAGCGTCCTACCCAATAAGACTTGAGGCTGTAATTGCTGCCAAAGGTGCTTCAACAAAGTACTGAGTAAATGGTCTGAATACTTATGTAAATGTGATATTTCAATGTTTTATTTTTAGTAAATTTATATTTAGTAAATTTGACCTAGTCTCTTAAAAAATGTGGAGGCCTCTCGCCCTTCAATGTTGTGACCTAAAAGTATTGGCAAATGAATTGCTCATAGAATAAAAAAGGTCCTACTGGACATTATTCATCACGATCAGATAGGATTCTTAAAAGGAAGATATACATTTGATACAGTACGTCTAGAACAGTGTTTCCCAAACTCGGTCCTCTGGACCCTAAGGGGTGCCCTAACACTGCACAGCTGATTCAAATTATCAAAGCATTATGTTTAGTTGATTATTTGAATCAGCTGTGTAGTGCTAGGGCAAATATCAAAACGTTTACCCATTGGGGTTCTGCGGACCGAGTTTGGAAAACCCTGGTCTAGTATAAGTGCCTGGATTTTTTCAATTTCTGAAGATCTCTCATAAAATGCGGAAAAATAATCTACAACAATCCTTTATGTGAAATAATAAATAACGGTTTATTCTCTGAGAACTTTGAATTGTGAAGAGGCATAAAACAAGGTTGCCCTCTGTCACCATACCTATTTATTATGGCCTTTGAATTGTTAGCTTTAAAAATCAGATCTATTGATAACATTAAGGAGCTGTTTTCTCTTGAGTCCTCAAGTTTTCTCTTGAGTTTTCTCTTGAGTCCTCAATCTTGATCCTTGAAGGCCCTCTTTGAGGACCTGGATAATTTCTCCAGTTTCTCTGGACTAAAATCCAACTATGATAAGTGTACTATTTTACGGATTGGGTCTCTAAAAGAAACAAACTTTAAATTGCCATGTGGTCTACCGATTAAATGGGCGGCTGGTGAAGTCGATGTGCTTGGTGTTCATATCCCGGAAAAGTTTTGCGATCTTGCAACTATTAACTTTGATCGAAAATTTAGCAAAATAGATAGAATCTTGAAACCATGGAGAGAGAAACACCTATCAATTTATGGGAAGAATACGCTGATTAATTGTGTAGTGATATCGCAGTTTACATATTTATGAATGGCTCTACCGACTCCAGGAGAATCCTTTTTCAAATCATGCAAGAATTTAGTTTTTTCTCTTGATATGGAATGAGACAAATTTAAACAAGCATTATTATATAACAAACATGAGTTTGGGTTAAAATGATTTAATATTAAACCATTAAACCACTCTCTTAAAGACTCCATTGTACCGAAATTGTATCTACAGTGAGGGAAAAAAGTATTTGATCCCCTGCTGATTTTGTATGTTTGCCCACTGACAAAGACATGATCAGTCAAAAATGTTAATGGTACGTTTATTTGAACAGTGAGAGACAGAATAACAACAAAAAATTCCAGAAAAACGCATGTCAAAAATGTTATAAATTGATTTGAATTTTAATGAGGGAAATAAGTATTTGACCCCTCTGCAAAACATGACTTAGTACTTGGTGGCAAAACCCTTGTTGGCAGTCACAGAGGTCAGACGTTTCTTGTAGTTGGCCACCAGGTTTGCACACATCTCAGGAGGGATTTTGTCCGATTCCTCTTTGCAGATCTTCTCCAAGTCATTAAGGCTTCGAGGCTGACGTTTGGCAACTCGAACCTTCAGCTCCCTCCACAGATTTTCTATGGGATTAAGGTCTGGAGACTGGCTAGGCCACTCCAGGACCTTAATGTGCTTCTTCTTGAGCCACTCCTTTGTTGCCTTGGATGTGTGTTTTGGGTCATTGTCATGCTGGAATACCCATCCACGACCCATTTTCAATGCCCTGGCTGAGGGAAGGAGGTTCTCACCCAAGATTTGACGGTACATGGCCCCGTCCATCGTCCCTTTGATGTGGTGAAGTTGTCCTGTCCCCTTAGCAGAAAAACACCCCCAAAGCATAATGTTTCCACCTCCATGTTTGATGGTGGGGATGGTGTTCTTGGGGTCATAGGCAGCATTCCTCCTCCTCCAAACACGGCGAGTTGAGTTGATGCCAAAGAGCTCGATTTTGGTCTCATCTGACCACAACACTTTCACCCAGTTCTCCTCTGAATCATTCAGATGTTCATTGGCAAACTTCAGACGGGCCTGTATATGTGCTTTCTTGAGCAGGGGGACCTTGCGGGCGCTGCAGGATTTCAGTCCTTCACGGCGTAGTGTGTTACCAATTGTTTTCTTGGTGACTATGGTCCCAGCTGCCTTGAGATCATTGACAAGATCCTCCCGTGTAGTTCTGGACTGATTCCTCACCGTTCTCATGATCATTGCAACTCCACGAGGTGATATCTTGCATGGAGCCCCAGGCCGAGGGAGATTGACAGTTATTTTGTGTTTCTTCCATTTGCGAATAATCGCACCAACTGTTGTCAACTTCTCACCAAGCTGCTTGGCGATGGTCTTGTAGCCCATTCCAGCCTTGTGTAGGTCTACAATATTGTCCCTGACATCCTTGGAGAGCTCTTTGGTCTTGGCCATGGTGGAGAGTTTGGAATCTGATTGATTGATTGCTTCTGTGGACAGATGTCTTTTATACAGGTAACAAACTGAGATTAGGAGCACTCCCTTTAAGAGTGTGCTCCTAATCTCAGCTCATTACCTGTATAAAAGACACATGGGAGCCAGAAATCTTTCTGATTGAGAGGGGGTCAAATACTTATTTCCCTCATTAAAATGCAAATCAATGTATAACATTTTTGACAAGCGTTTTTCTGGATTCTGTTGTTATTCTTTCTCTCACTGTTCAAATAAACCTACCATTAAAATTATAGACTGATAATTTCTTTGTCAGTGGGCAAACGTACAAATTCAGCAGAGGGTGAAATACTTTTGTCCCTCTCATTGTAAATCCAAGTTGGTTTTCTGGCAAGGTTCATCCTATGTTTAAGAGTGGGCTTTTTGCCTTTTTCCAGATTAAAACCTTACATTTTCAGTGGATTGACAATGGATCCCTGTTTAAAGTATCCTCCTTTATAAATGAAGTCATACAGAGTTGGCTACAATTTCAATTTTATCCTCTAGAAAAGGCAGATCTAATATTACAGCAAATAATATGGCCAAACTTCAATATACTGATAGAGAAAGAAACTTTCAATTTTCTTTTTTACAACAAGGGTATAATATTTATGAAGGACATTGTAAACATGAATGGTAAAATGATGTCACACAAGCAACTAACAACAGTGTATGGAGGTGTATGCTCTATACAAAATTATAACCAAGTCATCGCGGCTTTGACATGAAATTGGAAGAGACAATTACTTAAAGAAGAAATTAAAGAATTAGTATGTCCGCCACCAATTAAAAATCATAAATTGCTTAGAATAATTAGTATAAATCGAAAAATGTATCAGTTTCACTTAAAGTCAAAAGGTTTGACAGCAATACCGCATACAATTCAATCAGTTGGGAACAGGTTTTTGATGTCCCAAAACCTTGGCATTGGGTCTATGAACTGACATATACAGTGCATTCGGAAAGTATTCAGACCCCTTGACTTTTTCCACTTTTTGTTATGTTACAGCCTTATTCTAAAATTGATTAAATATTTTTTTCCCCTCATCGTTCTACACACAACACCCCATAATAACAAAGCGAAAACAGGTTTTTAGACATTTTTGGTAATTTATTAAAAATAAGATCATAAATACCTTATTTAAATACAGTACCAGTCAAATGTTTGGACACACCTACTCATTCAACGGTTTTTATTTATGTTTACTATTTTTTACATTGTAGACTAATAGTGAAGACACCAAAACTATTAAATAACACATATGGAATCATGTACTAACCAAAAAAGAGTTAAACAAATAAAAAATATATTTTATATTTGAGATTCTTCAAAGTAGCCACCCTTTGCCTTGATGACAGCTTTGCACACTCTTGGCATTCTCTCAACCAGCTTCACCTGGAATACTTTTTCAACAGTCTTGAAGGAGTTCCCACATATGCTGAGCACTTGTTGGCTGCTTTTCCTTCACTCTGCGGTTCAACTCATCCCAAACCATCTCAATTGGGTTGAGGTCAGGGGATTGTGGAGGCCAGCTCATCTGATGCAGCACTCCATCACTCTCCTTATTGGTCAAATAGCCCTTACACAACCTGGAGGTGTGTTTTGGGTCATTGTCCTGTTGAAAAACAAATGATAGTCCACAAAGCGCAAACCAGATGGGATGGCGAATCGCTGCAGAATGCTGTGGTAGCCATGCTGGTTAAGTGTGTCTTGAATTCGAAATAAAATCACTGACAATGTCACCAGCAAAGCACCCCCACACCATCACACCTCCCACACCATCACACCTCCTCCTCCATGCTTCACGGTGGGAACCACACATGCGGAGATCATCCGGTCACCTACACTGCGTCTCACAAAGACACAACGGTTGGAACCAAAAATCTCAAATTTGGACTAATGTCCATTGCTTGTGTTTATTGGCCCTCTTCTTCTTATTGGTGTCCTTTAGTAGTGTTTATTTACAGCAATTTGACCATGAAGGCCTGATTCATGCTGTCTCCTCTGAAAAGTTGATGTTGAGATATGTCTGTTACTTGAACTCTGTGAAGCATTTATTTGGAACAAGGCTGTAACGTAACAAAGTGTGGAAAAAGTAAAGGGGTCTGAATACTTTCCAAATACAATGTAAAACAACAATTGACACATCAATCCGTTCATTTAAATTCAAGCTATTATATAAAATACTTGCTACAAAAAGAATAATCAATATATAGGGCATTGAACAGTCAGTCTTGAGCAGACTCTGCCACGAGGAAACAGAATCAATAGAACATATTTTCTGGTACTGTTCATTAGAGACTCGATTTTGGAGTCAGGTCCAGGAATGATTGTTATGTCATAATATCAGGGTTAAGATGGACCTGCAAACTGTATTGTTAGAGGATCTGAAAAATCACGATCATTATACTCTTGGGTAAAGGATCTATTTTTAGGGCAATATCAGTAGAAATGTTACAAATAGGGATGCTGAGGACACTTGTAAAATTTCATAGTAAAATGGAGGGATGTATTGCAAAAGGAAATAGTAAAAAGTCATTATACTGGAATTGATGGATTAATCTGTGGATATCAGAAGGTTGGAGTTAAGATCAGAATGAATGGGGGATTGGCCACTGTGGGTGAAAATCCAGCACTTGAAGAAAGAGGAAATTAGGAAGGAATATATGTATAATTATTTAACTACAGGTACTGCAGATGTGAGCAAAATAGCTGTAAGTAGCAGATTGCATTGCTGTGTGCTCAATTTTATACAACTGTCAGCAACGGGTGTGGCTGAAATAGCTGAATCCACTAATTTGATGGGGTGTCCACATACTTTTGTATATACAGTGCATTTGGAAAGTATTCAGACCCTTTGACATTTTCCAAATGTTGTTGTTTTATCTTTTGTTTTATGTGTAATGTAAGTGCCTTGGTGTGTTTGCACCCCAGGAAGAGTATCTGCTGCCTTGGCAACAGCTAATGGGGATCCCTAATAAATACAAAATACAAATACAAATATGAGTGAGAGGTGCTTGCACGCAGAAGGGAATTACAATTATTATATTCAGCCCAAGGGCACAACGGCCACTGGTCGCTAAAGGCATGGAATTTTTTAGGGGGCATTACGGCCACACAAAGTGGATGCAGCCGGGAAATTCGAAGGATTAAGTGCTTGTCAAATTGTGAATGAGAGACTGACAAAGTGTGTACAGCCTGCGCAAAAACCAAAGCAGAGCTCATGGCTTTCATGCGACTTTTTTACATCATCATTAGAGTCACATCATGCAGCCTCAGAATGTATAAAAAATTCAAAACATATAGCCCAACATTTGTATCAACTAAAGTTACATAAATAACTCTAAATTAAGCATATAGGAGTATCTGTTTCTTTGTTAACCGCTCAACACAGAATAGCCACAAGTGCGCACTCCCTCAAATCGTTTGGAGAAAATATCCTTTCTATTTTACTCAGCTATGTTCAATTGTATTCTTCATACTATAAAATAATTTCAAATAATGGAATGGAATTCTAAGCAAATCTTGTCTGCTAAATGAACTAGTGTAGGCCACAGCCATATGGCATAGCCAGATAAGGGCCTAACATAAGGACAACTCAGAGTATGCAATTCTGTTCTTCTGAAATAGACTGAATAAATAATAGATTTATTCTGATGGTGTAGGCCGACCGGCTCGATTCGGTCTTATGTAGCACAATTTGAAATGGTGATTTTACATTGGATAATAGTGGAGACTCAGAGCTAGAAAATGGTATATCATACACTGCAGTTGAGGAACAATGGTAAAGTAATTCTGCTTTGAAAGTTGATAAACTTGTAACCTCACTTTTGAGAAAATGGCCTTTGAATGTTTTGGTACACCCACTGGAGAGCTCTTCTTTGTCTTTACCCATTCAGCATCGTTCACTCCCTCTTAAGCTATAGCCCCGCCCGTAAACTCAGAGCATTGTCAGATTGTCCATTCCTATATTCAGAGCGTTTCGCTTTCGGAGCGTTCAGAGCACACACTGGACGCTCTGGCCGAGGAGTAGGGTTGATCCGAGCGTTCTGTCCTAACAATAGTAGTCAAGCACCCAAGCTAACTGGCTAACGTTGGCTACTCTGACCATTTTACTCGCCCTAGCCGAGCTGGTTATGCTGTTTTTATGTTATCCAGAGTGTTGGTGACTGCAACTGTGCTGCTGGCAACAATTTAATTACGTGTTTTTGCAAACATTTACTGACACCGGCCATAATCAACGGGTGTTGAGCGTTCCTAAATTCGTCAGTTATTCTGCGCTCTGGCACACTCAGACAAGAGTGCTCTGAAATCGGAGTAGATAGCCAGAACGAATTTACCAGCTATGTCTATCAACAGTTGTCGCATTGACATCATCACTATTCTATTGAAATGGTAACTTGCATAGTGGATTCTTTTGTTAAGACATGTAGGTAGCTAGCTAAACAATTAACCATAATCCCAACTCACGACGTTACTACCCTGCATGAATCTAAAGGTAGCTAACCAACCAGGTTCAATGTTAGCTAGCTAACATTAGGCTATAACTAGCAAAGCAAATGGCTCGGAGATACGAATAACATTACTACACAGATCATACACGTAACGTTAGCTAGCGAGCCAGCCAGCTAAAATTAGCTAGCTAGCTAACAGTACACTTTAACTTGAAATGAAAATGACTTTCTGACAAAATTAGAAACGTGTAATATCTGAAAATGTAGCTAGCTAGACTATCTTACCTGTATACATGGATGGACGCTTCTCCCTCTCTGTCATGGATGCCATGGTTGCCCTTAGTTTGAAGATGTAATCCGGAGAAAGGTGTTTTCTCCATCTCCTTAGCTATCATAATCTAAATCCACTGATTTCAAAACTCGATCTCTCAGCATGTCCAGCCCACTCATTATCTCAGCCAATCATGGTTAGCGGGAAGGTTGTTGTCTTTTTCTGTGGCTAAACCAACTAGGCTCGTAATTATTTTTTATTCGTATTTACAGATGGCATACACATTTGTTATTAAGGCTCATGAAAGTTCACATGTTCCAGAAAATATTTCTGCCAAAAAACGCATTTTGATTTAAAAAAAAGTTTACGTTCAAATGGCTCTCCTGGTTTCCTGAAACAAGTCACATACAGTGGGGGGAAAAAGTATTTAGTCAGCCACCAATTGTGCAAGTTCTCCCACTTAAAAAGATGAGAGAGGCCTGTAATTTTCATCATAGGTACACGTCAACTATGACAGACAAAATGAGAAAAAAAAATCCAGAAAATCACAATGTAGGATTTTTAATGAATTTATTTGCATATTATGGTGGAAAATAAGTATTTGGTCAATAACAAAAATGTCTCAATACTTTGTTATATACCCTTTGTTGGCAATGACACAGGTCAAACGTTTTCTGTAAGTCTTCACAAGGTTTTCACACACTGTTGCTGGTATTTTGGCCCATTCCTTAATGCAGATCTCCTCTAGAGCAGTGATGTTTTGGGGCTGTCGCTGGGCAACACGGACTTTCAACTCCCTCCAAATATTTTCTATGGGGTTGAGATCTGGAGACTGGCTAGGCCACTCCAGGACCTTGAAATGCTTCTTACGAAGCAACTCCTTCGTTGCCCGGACGGTGTGTTTAGGATCATTGTCATGCTGAAAGACCCAGCCACGTTTCATCTTCAATTCCCTTGCTGATGGAAGGAGGTTTTCACTCAAAATCTCACGATACATGGCCCCATTCGTTCTTTCCTTTACATGGATCAGTCGTCCTGGTCCCTTTGCAGAAAAACAGCCCCAAAGCATGATGTTTCCGCCCCCATGCTTCACAGTAGGTATGGTGTTCTTTGGATGCAACTCAGCATTCTTTGTCCTCCAAACACGACGAGTTGAGTTTTTACCAAAACGTTATATTTTGGTTTCATCTGACCATATGACATTCTCCCAATCCTCTTCTGGATCATCCAAATGCACTCTAGCAAACTTCAGACGGGCCTGGACATGTACTGGCTTAAGCAGGGGGACACGTCTGGCACTGCAGGATTTGAGTCCCTGGCGGCGTAGTGTGTTACTGATGGTAGGCTTTGTTACTTTGGTCCCAGCTCTCTGCAGGTCATTCACTAGGTCCCCCCGTTCTGGGATTTTTGCTCACCGTTCTTGTGATCATTTGGACCCCACGGGGTGAGATCTTGCGTGGAGCCCCAGATCGAGAGAGATTATCAGTGGTCTTGTATGTCTTCCATTTCCTAATAATTGCTCCCACAGTTGATTTCTTCAAACCAAGCTGCTTACCTATTGCAGATTCAGTCTTTCCAGCCTGGTGCAGGTCTACAATTTTGTTTCTGGTGTCCATTGACAGCTCTTTGGTCTTGGCCATAGTGGAGTTGGAATGTGACTGTTTGAGGTTGTGGACAGGTGTCTTTTATACTGATAACAAGTTCAAACAGGTGCCATTAATACAGGTAACGAGTGGAGGACAGAGGAGCCTCTTAAAGAAGAAGTTACAGGTCTGTGAGAGCCAGAAATCTTGCTTGTTTGTAGGTGACCAAATACTTATTTTCCACCATAATTTGCAAATAAATTCATTAAAAATCCTACAATGTGATTTTCTGGAATTTATTTCTCAATTTGTCTGTCATAGTTGCGTGTACCTATGATGAAAATTACAGGCCTCTCTCGTCTTTTTAAGTGGGAGAACTTGCACAATTGGTGGCTGACTAAATACTTTTTTCCCCCACTGTACCTGTCAATTTGTGGAAAAATCACACTGATTAACTCTTTAGTATTATCCCAGTTTACCTATTTGCTAATGGTCTTGCCTACGCCTAGCAAACAGTTTTTTTAATTATATGAGAAAAAAATAATCCATTTTATTTGGAACGGCAAGCAAGACAAAATTAAACGGGCCTATTTATATAATGAATATGAATTCGGAGGACAGAAATTATTAAATATTAAAGCATTAGACCTATCATTAAAAGCTTCAGTCATACAACAATTATACTTAAATCCAAACTGGTTCTCTAGCAAACTAGTAAGATTGTCTCACCCAATGTTCAAGAAGGGACCTTTTCCCATTATTCAGATTACAACCCCTCACTTTCAAGTATTTGAAAAGGAAATAATCTCCCAAATAATCTCCCAAATATCACAAGCCATAGAAAGTTGGTTGCAATTTCAATTTAGTCCTCCAGAAATGACAGAACAAATATTGCAACAAATAGTGGTTAAACTCAAATATACTAATTGATAAAAAACATAATTTTTTGAGAAAATGTTGAAAAAAGGTACAATCTTCGTAAATGAAATTATCGGTAGGAATGGTGGAGTTATGTCGCACATGCATCTAACAAAAACATATGGAAATGTCTGCTCTACCCAAAATTACAACCAAATAATTGCAGCATTGCCGCAAAAATGGAAGAGGAAAGTGGAAGGAGGAAAAAGTAAGGAACGTGTCTTTCGGCCTTGCATTAAAGAACATAATTGGTTAAATAAAATTGTGATAAATGAAAAAGTTTACCAGGTTCATTTAAGGACCAAAAGATTGACAGCCTCCCATATAGATTGCAAAATAGTTGGGAAGATATTTTTGACGTACCGATTCCATGGCATAGTGTTTATGAACTGATACGCAAAACAACGCCGGATTCAAAACTTAGAATTTTTCAATTTAAATTATTATATAAAATTATTTCTACCAATAGAATGTTATTTGTATGGGGGATACAATCTTCCCAGCTCTGCAGATTTGGCTGTGAAAAGACAGAATCATTAGATCATTTGTTTTGGTACTGTCCATTTGTAGCTTGTTTCTGGACACAGGTCCAGGAATGGCTGAAGGATTGCAATATTTGCATGGAGCTGACCCTTCAGATAGCACTACTGGGTGATCTGAAAAGTCATAGTCAATCGATCAATAATATAATAATACTTTTAGCAAAGATGTTTATTTTAAATTCACAAACTGTAGAAACAATGAGAATAGAAAGGTTCAGAGCTTTGTAAAACATCACAGTACAGTTGAAAAATATATGGCAAATAGAAATCCAATATGGATGGTGTTAAGAGATAGATGGGAGGTGTTGAATGGAGCTGAAGGATGGGACTAATAACAACAACTAATAACAACAAAATAACTGATGTAAAGCATACTGTGTCCATAATAAGTATATAGGATATAGGTTGAGAGCTTTTGTGAAAGAGCACAGTTAGAAAAATAACCCCCACAAATATTATTATTATTATTTTTGTATTGTTTTGTGGGGGTTCCTTAAAGAGGTAGGGTTTCAAGTGTCTCCGGAAGGTGGTCAGTGACTCCGCTGTCCTGGCATCATGAGGGAGCTTGTTCTGGAGATGCCCAACTCGGAGAGGGTGGAGAGGAGGATCTGATGGTTCACAGTATCAAAGGCAGCAGATAGGTCTAGAAGGATGAGAGCAGAGGAGAGAGAGTTAGCTTTAGCAGTGCGGAGAGCCTCTGTGACACAGAGAAGAGCAGTCTCAGTTGAATGACCAGTCTTGAAACCTGACTGGTTTGGATCAAGAAGGTCATTCTGAGAGAGATAGCAGGAGAGTTGGTTATAGAGGACACGCTCAAGAGTTTTGGAGAGAAAAGAAAGAAGGGATACTGGTCTGTATTTGTTGACATCGGAGGGATCGAGTGTAGGTTTTTTGATGGAGGGGTGCAACTCTCGCTTTCTTGAAGATGGAAGGGACATAGCCAGCGGACAAGGATGAGTTGATGAGCGAGTTGAGGTAAGGGAGAAGGTCTCCGGAAATGGTCTGGAGAAGAGAGGAGGGGATAGGGTCAAGCAGGCAGGTTGTTGGGCGGGTGGGAGGAGGAGGAGGATTCAGCAGGGAGGAGAAGGTGGCAAAGAGCTTCCTAGGGTTAGAGGCAGAGGCTTGAAATTTAGAGTGGTAGAAAGTGGCTTTAGCAGCAGAAACGGAGGAAGAGAATGTAGAGAGGAGGGAGTGGAAAGATGACAGGTCCGCAGGGAGTCTAGTTTTCCTCCATTTCCGCTCGGCTGCCCGGAGCCCTGTTCTGTGAGCTCGCAATGAATCGCCAAGCCACGGAGCAGGAGGGGAGGACCGAGCCGGCCGGGAGGATAGGGGACATAGAGAGTCAAAAGATTCAGAGAGGGAGGAGAGGAGGGTTGAGGAGGCAGAATCAGGAGATTGGAGGGAGAAGGATTTAGCAGAGGGAAGAGATGATAGGATGGAAGAGGAGAGAGTAGCGGGAGAGAGAGAGCGAAGGTTGCAACGGCACATTACCGTCTGAGTAGGGGCAGAGTGAGTAATGTTGGAGGCGAGCGAGAGAGAAAAGGATATGAAGTAGTGGTCGGAGACTTGGAGGGGAGTTGCAGTGAGATTAGTAGAAGAACAGCATCTTGTAAAGATGAGGTCAAGCGTATTGCCTGCCTTGTGAGTAGGGGGGGACGGTGTGAGGGTGAGGCCAAAAGAGGAAAGGAGTGGAAAGAAGGAGGCAGAGAGAAATGAGTCAAAGGCAGACGTAGGGAGGTTAAAGTCACCCAGAACTGTGAGGGGTGAGCCAGCTTCAGTAAAGGAACTTATCAAGGCGTCAAGCTCATTGATGAACTCTCCAAGGGAACCTGGAGGGCGATAAATGACAAGGATGTTGAGCTTGAATGGGCTAGTGACTGTGACAGTATGGAATTCAAATGAGGAGATACAAAAGAGAGAATGTCCACTTGGGAGAGATGAGGATTCCTGTGCCACCGCCACGCTGACCAGATGCTCTCGGGGTATGCGAGAACACATGGTCAGACGAGGAAAGAGCAGTAGGAGTAGCAGTGTTTTCTGTGGTAATCCATGTTTCCGTCAGCGCCAAGAAGTCGAGGGACTGGAGGGTGGCATAGGCTGAGATGAACTCTGCCTTGTTGGCCGCAGAACGGCAGTTCCAGAGGCTACCGGAGACCTGGAACTCCATGTGGGTTGTGTGCGCAGGGACCACCAGATTAGAGTGGCAGCAGCCACGCCGTGTGAAGCGTTTGTATGGCCTGTGCGGAGAGGAAAGAATAGGGATAGACAGACACATAGTTGACAGGTTACAGAAAAGGCTACAATAATGCAAAGGAGATCAGAATGAAATTAACTAAGCATCTGGGAAAGGGAGAGAGCGGGGCCTCCCTCACGTTTCACTGAAACACTCAAATATAACTCTCCCAACTTCCACTTCAGATTAATATACTTTATTTAGTGTCTGGTCTGTTAGCGATGTTACCAAACAGACTAGTTCTGTCTCTTACCTCTAGTTAGCATCTGGTCTATTAGCAATGTTATCAAACAGACTAGTTCTGTCTCTTACCTCTACTTAGTGTCTGGTCTGTTAGTGATGTTACCAAACAGACTAGTTCTGTCTCTTACCTCTAGTTAGTGTCTGGTCTATTAGCGATGTTACCTAACAGACTAGTTCTGTCTCTTACCTCTAGTTAGTGTCTGGTCTATTAGCGATGTTACCAAACAGACTAGTTCTGACTCTAGCCTCTAGTTACCTAGCTGGACATGACTGAGATATGACCCACCCAACTGACTATGAATGAGATATGACCCAGCCAGCTGGCTATGACTGAGATATGTGGGTGTTCCAACTAGCTGACTATGACTGAAATATGACTCACCTAGGTGACTATGACTGAGATTTGACCCAGCTAGATGACTATGACTGAGATATGACCAACCTAGCTGACTATGACTGAGATATGTTGTTGACCCACCTAGCTGACTATGACTGAGATATGACCATCCTAGCTGACTATGACTGAGATATGACCATCCTAGCTGACTATGTCCGAGATTTGACCCACCTTGCTGACTATGACTGAGATATGACCCACCTAGCTGACTATGACTGAGATATGACCCACCTAGCTGACTATGACTGAGATATGTTGTTGACCCACCTTGCTGACTATGACTGAGATGTGACCCACATAGCTGACTATGACTGAGATATGTTGTTGACCCACCTTGCTGACTATGACTGAGATGTGACCCACATAGCTGACTATGACTGAGATATGTTGATGACCCACCTTGCTGACTATGACTGAGATGTGACCCACATAGCTGACTATGACTGAGATATGACCCACCTAGCTGACTATGACTGAAATATGTGGTTGTCCCACCTAGCTGACTATGACTGAGATATGACCATCCTAGCTGACTATGTCCGAGATTTGACCCACCTAGCTGACTATGACTGAGATATGTTGTTGACCCACCTTGCTGACTATGACTGAGATATGTTGTTGACCCACCTTGCTGACTATGACTGAGATATGACCCACCTAGCTGACTATGACTGAGATATGTTGTTGACCCACCTTGCTGACTATGACTGAGATATGACCCACATAGCTGACTATGACTGAGATATAATCCACCTAGCTGAGTATGACTGAGATATGTTGTTGACCCACCTAGTTGACTATGACTGAGATATGTTGTTGACCCACCTTGCTGACTATGACTGAGATATGACCCACCTAGCTGAGTATGACTGAGATATAATCCACCTAGCTGAGTATGACTGAGATATGTTGTTGACCCACCTAGTTGACTATGACTGAGATATGTTGTTGACCCACCTTGCTGACTATGACTGAGATATGACCCACCTAGCTGAGTATGACTGAGATATAATCCACCTAGCTGAGTATGACTGCGATTTCACCCACCTAGCTGACTATGACGGTTGCTGACTATGATAGGTTATATATTGTGAGCTTTTTTGAAAGAGCACAGTTAGAAAGATATGGCATATAGAAGCATACCAGATCAAAACCCCAACATTAGCACAAATTCCGTCAACAAGAAGTACAACATTACAAATATTTTCTGAGATGTGAGATAAATAACTTGCTCTCTGTAATATTGTATAGTTTTGGAATCGTGACATTACATACTTTCGAGGAAAATAGGCACGTTTCTCAACATATACACTGACTTTGAGAAGGGATTGCGTGACGATTAGATTAGCAACCGCGTGACGCAGAATGACAACGTGAACGCGATTGGTCGACAGCCTGCTGGGTGGGGCGTTACACATTCATTGATTTATTGAATTCCTATCTCCTTTCTATATTATCTCTGGCAACGGCACCTTGCAATGCTCCCTGGACTAAAGAGGCAGACAAATAGAACGAATGTGCTAGACCCTCCGTTAAATTAAAATTGTCTCGAGGTAGGAATAACGCAAAAATATGATCAAAGGCTCATTCGAGAGAAGACATCCTCCAAAGTTATGACATTGGCCAGTATTGAAATCTGAAATGTATGATATACGTTTTAACTTCCAGTGTATTGAGAGCGACTTTATCACAGTGCTAGCCGGATTTCTGCCAGCTTGAACGCCAATAACTCAGATACACATGAAAACATGAAATGACCCAGAGAATCGATAGAACATCGCTCAGAGATGCACAAAAACAATTAAACATTCAAAATGGGCGAACCTTTCCTTTAGCTCCAAGTCCTTTGCACCCCAGCCATGTGACAAAAACAACGGTACAAAACCAAAGATATTGATCTGTTTTAAACCATTCATCTTGTCATCGTGATGACTATAAACGTTTAAACATCACCAATCTAAAGTAAAAAGGATGTGGAATTCCACAAAGTTTCATGGGGTGAAAATGCAAGCTTGTGTAAAGTAGTAACACAAACTGTCCACATTAGGGAAATTTGCGCAATATGAAATAATTCAATTTGGCAATATAATTCAACATGACAATTTAACCTTTTACTGCAATCAGGGTCTCACAGAGTGTTTCTTGGTAGTCTTAAACAAATCTAATTTGAAACAAAAGTATACACCTCACACATGGTTATGGGCTGAAAAAAAAGAAGACACCTGTACAGTGTCAGATATGGAGTTGAAATGCATTCAATTTTGAGTTTGCATCCCAATATTACACTTTATATTAATCAGAGAAAACTGAAATATAACAAAATCATTTGACATAGAAACACAGGATTTTCGGCGGGTTTCTTGAAATAACGTTTATTAATTATGAAATTATAAAAATATTAATAACAATCCACCCATTAGACCACTAAATGGCAGTTTGATCATTTGACTACGATGATAGTACAGTATATGTTGCCCACTCACAAACTATTGCAACAATGATATTAATTATTCACTCATTTAACCAATTAGAGAGTTTAAAAATGCTCTCAAACACAATTTAACCGGGCGCTCTAGACTAGAGCCTCCATAGTGTCTGTGCAGCAGCCTGAACGTTTAATGTCCCTATTTATAGCCCATACATTGCAAAGTTTGGCAGTGGCACTTGGCAAGCAGTCTAATGTGCGATGGTGAGTGTAACTTTAGTGACCTGAATTAACTGGCTAGGTCACTACTGTACTGGTGTTCTCTGATAAGTGACGTTAGAGAGATCGCTAGTCGTTAGTTAGCTAGTTAGCTAGCTAGCTAGCTGTTGTTACCCAAATCAATATTAGCTAACGTTAGCTAGCCACAGCATACAACTTCAATAATGTCACAGCTAGCTTGTAAACCTCCAGATCCAGCTAGTTGCATTGACGTATCAAATACTCAAGATTTAGTACCAGTAGATTCTACGATAGAGAATGATAGAGGCCTCTAGTGGCCAAAAGGCTCTATTAGCATGAGCAGTGTCATTGAGGGCTTCCACCATTTTAATGAAGTCAACTGGGTGGGACTTCCAACTTCATTGGCTGATCCCTGCTGGTGACCCTGTTGGAGTCATGTCCAACCGGGTCATCAGGAGGGATCAACCAATCGTGAAGAAGAAAACGGACTACTTTAAAATGGAGATAGCCTCAATGGCGCTGCCCATGCTGTCACTAATGCTATAATGGCACAGATATAAAGATGAATCCTCTATCTATCTCTATAGGTTTTACTTACTATCTCCATTTGTTTCTTAATCACTACCAGAGCCGCGAGCTAGTAGCTACGCTAGGTTACCCCAGAAACTGAGCCAGCTTGCAGCGACTTTGTTTTCTTGTCCATCAAGTGATATGTTTCTTCACCTGTCGTTCTCCGCTAGCATCAAGGCGGTGACCCGATCCTGTAGGTTCATGCTCTACAACATTCGCAGAGTACGACCCTGCCTTACACAGGAAGCGGCACAGGTCCTAATCCAGGCACTTGTCATCTCCCGTCTGGATTACTGCAACTCGCTGTTGGCTGGGCTCCCTGCCTGTGCCATTAAACCCCTACAACTCATCCAGAACGCTGCAGCCCGTCTGGTGTTCAACCTTCCCAAGTTCTCTCACGTCACCCCGCTCCTCCGCACACTCCACTGGCTTCCAGTTGAAGCTCGCATCTGCTACAAGACCATGGTGCTTGCCTACGGAGCTGTGAGGGGTACGGCACCTCCGTACCTTCAGGCTCTGATCAGTTCCTACACCCAAACGAGGGCATTGCATTCATCCACCTCTGGCCTGCTGGCCCCCCTACCTCTGCGGAAGCACAGTTCCCGCTCAGCCCAGTCAAAACTGTTCGCTGCTCTGGCACCCCAATGGTGGAACAAGCTCCCTCACGACGCCAGGACAGCGGAGTCACTCACCACCTTCCGGAGACACTTGAAACCCCACCTCTTTAAGGAATACCTGGGATAGGATAAAGTAATCCTTCTACCCCCCCTTACCCCACCCCCCATAAAATAAAAAAATATTGTACAGTGGTTGTCCCACTGGCTATCATAAGGTGAATGCACCAATTTGTAAGTCGCTCTGGATAAGAGCGTCTGCTAAATGACGAAAATGTAATGTAAATGTTATTTCAAGAAACAACTTGATAACTCGAAAGTCCCGATCGCTAGGGTCATTTTAAAATGTCAGGCTTAAAAATCGGTTATGCCATTTTCGCAGAGTGAGGTACTACCCAAACCAGATCAAACCAACTGGTTTCAAGAGGCCAAGTCACGTCATGTGATCTAGCGGATGAACTGGGAATCAGACATGAGATCTGATTATATCAGTGAAAAGGTTACCACTTTAGCTTTCTCCTTATATGTATATAATTTCTGTAAGACAAAAATGTAAGGCATGGCACGTTGCACAAGCCCTGCGCTTTTAAAATGGCGGTGTTTCTATGGGAATTTGCGCATGTTTTGAGCGCCACCATTAGGTCAAAGATAAAAATAAAAATAAGTTATCCTTTCGGAATTGGTGACATTTTTATTTCAAACCTAGACTTTCAAATATCTTATTCCCCAACATGGGGACAATTTGGGAACAAAACCACCCCAAAATAAAACTTATACAGTACCAGTCAAAAGTTTGGACACACCTACTCATTCAAGGTTGTTCTTAATTTTTTACTATTTTCTACATTGTAGAATAATAGTGAAGACATCAAAACTATGAAATAATACATATGGAATCATGTAGTAACTAAAAAAGTTTTAAACAAATTAAAATGAGATTCTTCAAAGTAGCCACCCTTTGCCTTGATGACAGCTTTGCACACTCTTGGCACTCTCTCAACCAGCTTCACCTGGAATGCTTTTCCACATATGCTGAGCATTTGTTGGCTGCTTTTCCTTCACTCTGCGGACCGACTCATCCCAAACCATCCCAATTGGGTTGAGGTCGGGGGATTGTGGAGGCCAGGTCATCTGATGCAGCACTCCATCACTCTCCTTCTTGGTCAACTAGCCCTTACACAGCCTGGAGGTGTGTTGGGTCATTGTCCTGTTGAAAAACAAATGATAGTCCCACTAAGCCCAAACCAGATGGGATGGTGTATCGCTGCAGAATGCTGTGGTAGCCATTCTGGTTAAGTGTGCCTTGAATTCTAAATAAATCAAGTGTCACAAGCAAAGCACCCCCACACCATAACACCTCCTCCACCATGCTTTACGGTGGAAACTACACATGCGGAGATCATCCGTTCACCTACACCGCGTCTCACAAAGACATAGCTGTTGGAACCAAAAATCTCAAATTTTGACTCCAGTCCAAATTTGGACACTAATGGCCATTGCTCATGTTTCTTGGCCCAAGCAAGTCTCTTCTTCTTATTAGTGTCCTTTAGTAGTGGTTTCTTTGCAGCAATTTGACCATGAAGGCCTGATTCACACAGTCCCCTCTGAACAGTTGATGTTGAGATGCGTCTGTGACTTGAACTCTGTGAAGCATTTATTTGGGCTGCAATTTCTGAGGCTGGTAACTCTAATGAACTTATCCTCTGCAGCAGAGGTAACTCTGGGTCTTCCATTCCTGTGGCGGTCCTCATGAGAGCCAGTTTCATCATAGCACTTGATGGTTTTTGCGACTGCACTTGAAGAAACTTTAAAAGTTCTTGAAATGTTCCATATTGACTGACTTTCATGTCTTAAATTAATGATGGACTGTCGTTTCTCTTTGCTTATTTGAGCTGTTCTTGCCACAATATGGACTTGGTATTTTACCAAATAGGGCTATTTGAAGAATCTCAAATATAAAATATGTTTTGATATGTTTAACACTTTTTTGGTTACTACATGATTCCATATGTGTTATTTTATAGTTTTGATGTCTTCACTATTATTCTACAATTTAAAAATAGTAAAAATAAAGAAAAACCCTTGAATGAGTATGTGTGTCCAAACTTTTGACTGGTAGTGTATATATTTGTTGCTTTCCTTTACCTGCTGCTGCTCCGGCTCTGTAAAAGTTAAGTTGTTGCTGTACACCTGTATCAGAACCCCACGGTTCTTACCTTTCTAACAGTACTAGGCATGTGCTTGTAGGACTTTGTCACGATCGTCATAATGATTGGAACATGGTGCAGCGTGATATGCGTACATATTTTTAATAGTGTACTGGCAACACGATACAAAATACAAAACAACCAAACGAAATGTGAAGTCCTCGGTTAACAACACAAACCAACACGGAACAAGATCCCACAAAACACAAGTGCACAACAGGCTGCCTAAGTATGGTCCCAATCAGAGACAACAAGCAACAGCTGATTCTCGTTGTCTCTGATTGAGAACCACCCCGGCCAACCTAGAAAACACATGAACTAGAAACTGAACATAGAACACAAAACATAGACCCTACAAACCCTGGCTCAACATATAAGAGTCCCCAGAGCCAGGGCGTGACAGACTTATAGTTTTGAAATCGAAATATATGTAGTAAAGGTAGTTTACAATTCGTGGCGATTAGAAAATGCTACCAGAGGGTGTCAGAGTTTAAGAGGTTAAAATCAGATTTTAAACTTAACCTAAACCCTAACTTTAACCACACTGCAAACCTTATGCCTAACCCTAAACTTAAATGAAGACCAAAAAGCACATTTTTGTTTTCATACAATTTTATTTAGATATACAGTGGGGGAAAAAAGTATTTAGTCAGCCACCAATTGTGCAAGTTCTCCCACTTAAAAAGATGAGAGAGGCCTGTAATTTTCATCATAGGTACACGTCAACTATGACAGACAAAATGAGGGAAAAAAATCCAGAAAATCACATTATAGGATTTGTAATGAATTTATTTGCAGATTATGGTGGAAAATAAGTATTTGGTCAATAACAAAAGTTTCTCAATACTTTGTTATATACCCTTTGTTGGCAATGACACAGGTCAAACGTTTTCTGTAAGTCTTCACAAGGTTTTCACACACTGTTGATGGTATTTTGGCCCATTCCTCCATGCAGATCTCCTCTAGAGCAATGATGTTTTGGGGCTGTCGCTGGGCAACACGGACTTTCAACTCCCTCCAAAGATTTTCTATGGGGTTGAGATCTGGAGACTGGCTAGGCCACTCCAGGACCTTGAAATGCTTCTCACGAAGCCACTCCTTCGTTGCCCGGGCGGTGTGTTTGGGATCATTGTCATGCTGAAAGACCCAGCCACATTTCATCTTCAATGCCCTTGCTGATGGAAGGAGGTTTTCACTCAAAATCTCACGATACATGGCCCCATTCATTCTTTCCTTTACACGGATCAGTCGTCCTGGTCCCTTTGCAGAAAAACAGCCCCAAAGCATGATGTTTCCACCTCCATGCTTCACAGTAGGTATGGTGTTTTTTGGATGCAACTCAGCATTCTTTGTCCTCCAAACACAACGAGTTGAGTTTTTACCAAAAAGTTATATTTTGGTTTCATCTGACCATATGACATTCTCCCAATCCTCTTCTGGATCATCCAAATGCACTCTAGCAAACTTCAGATGGGCCTGGACATGTACTGGCTTAAGCAGGGGGACACGTCTGGCACTGCAGGATTTGAGTCCCTGGCGGCGTAGTGTGTTACTGATGGTAGGCTTTGTTACTTTGGTCCCAGCTCTCTGCAAGTCATTCACTAGGTCCCCCCGTGTGGTTCTGGGATTTTTGCTCACCGTTCTTGTGATCATTTTGACCCCACAGGGTGAGATCTTGCGTGGAGCCCCAGATCGAGGGAGATTATCAGTGGTCTTGTATGTCTTCCATTTCCTAATAATTGCTCCCACAGTTGATTTCTTCAAACCAAGCTGCTTACCTATTGCAGATTCAGTCTTCCCAGCCTGGTGCAGGTCTACCATTTTGTTTCAGGTGTCCTTTGACAGCTCTTTGGTCTTGGCCATAGTGGAGTTTGGAGTGTGACTGTTTGAGGTTGTGGACAGGTGTCTTTTATACTGATAATAAGTTCAAACAGGTGCCATTAATACAGGTAACGAGTGGAGGACAGAGGCGCCTCTTAAAGAAGAAGTTACAGGTCTGTGAGAGCCAGAAATCTTGCTTGTTTGTAGGTGACCAAATACTTATTTTCCACCATAATTTGCAAATAAATTCATAAAAAATCCTACAATGTGATTTTCTGGATTTTCTTTTCTCAATTTGTCTGTCATAGTTGACGTGTACCTATGATGAAAATTACAGGCCTCTCTCATCTTTTTAAGTGGGAGAACTTGCACAATTGGTGGCTGACTAAATACTTTTTTTCCCCACTGTATAGGCAATTTTGACTGGTAACTAGTGGTAACTAGTGAGAACCCATGCATTTGCTTTTAATACTGCACCACCGCCATCTTTCAGAGTGGGGTGTTGACTGCAGCATAGTGTTGCTGACCTAGTAGAAGTGAAAGTGCTACAGTAGGTGTGATGGTTGATTTGAAGGAGTCAGGCGCAGGAGGGTAAATCACAGATTACAGAGTTTATTCCGGAATACAGAGTTACGCAGAAATGCGTCAAAACAGTCCAGTGCGCAAAACAGGCGCACTGGAACCAAACAGGCACACAGGAAAATATACCCCGGCAATACAAAATACACGGAGCTCAACCGAGCTACACTCTCCTCACAATAAACAATCACCCACAAGGACAAGGATGCAGAGGGAACACTTATACACGTACTAATGAGGGGGTATGAACCAGGTGTGTGTAATAAACAAGACAAAACAAATGGAATGATGAGATGAGGAGCGGCAGTGGCTAGAAGGCCGGTGACGACGAACGCTGAAGCCTGCCCGAACCAGGAGAGGAGGCAGCATCGGAGGAAGTCGTGACAGTAGGCCTACTAGCCTTACCATCCTCATTCACAATACTTTAATTTCTCCTCATAACTTTGGTGTCCAACATTTCATAAGAAGAGCTCAAAAGTGCATCGTTCTTAGAAATGACAAAGTTTCTCCAAAGTTGAATTGATGCATGACATGACATCATGACGTCTTTGAGGACTGTCATTGTAGGATCCATTCAAGATCCATTAAGATCCATTTGTCTGGGCTCTTCTCAATATACTTCCTTAGACACAAGTTGTCCCTCGTTACCATTATGTTCGCGGGAGGAACTGAATATAAGAGTCATTATGGAGATGGAGCTCTTGACCAGTGACCAAGTAATTGAAGTCCTCTACCGGCAGAGGTCACAATGTCAATGACCTCTTATGGCTCAAGATAGAGGGTCTTCCTCTTCTTGTAGTCCAAAAATCATAGTGCAGAGAGCAAAAATCTATTTCCAGTCAGGTGGTAGACTACATAACAGATGTGTTTCCTTCTTCATACTGTATGTTGCGAAATGTCTGTCCCCAAGTCGCCATGCTGCACTATCAGTTAGGCATACTGTCATACAGTCCCATACGTTGTAATCACCTGATTTGGGACTCTACAGATGAGTGAGCCTGTTTCTATTTGCATCTAAAGGCAAGCAGAGAGAATATGCTACCTCTCAGACAGTGTTGATTTGAGCGCAGAAAACTGGGCAACCCTGATCTGCTATTTTGAGGAGCAGAACAGACTGATGGTTTCAACAGATGCTTCCAAATAAAGACCAGAAGACCCCCCCACCCACCCACTCCGACCCCGCATCTCAATAGCTGTAGTCAATAGAAAGAACACAGCTGTTTTCATGACACTGCAGGATGTCTCCCAGCTCAATTACAATTGTAAAACATGTAAAAGCCTCTGAAAGGCCTCTGAAAAAGAAAGTCATAAATCAAATACTGTATGATGCCATGCTGTTTTAAAGTGTGTACATGTCATACGGATGTGTGACTTTTGGGAAAGTAGAGTTTGTTTGCAGAGTTCAATGCACAATACATCCAAATGGTGCCACCTCATCATTGAGGTGAATGAGCTTTTCAAACCTTAATGTTTGAATGACTCTAAACTGTGTAGCTATACACTGAGTGTATAAAACATTAAGAACACCTTCCTAATATTGAGTTGCACCCCCGAGCTTGATGTAGTCATTGTGTGCTATGAATATGGGACCAAATACTTAACTTCTTACTACTTTAATACACATTTAAGTGAATTTGTCCCAATACTTTTGGTCCCCTAAAATGGGGGGATTATGTACAAAAAGTGCTGTAATTTGTAAACAGTTCACCCGATATGGATAAAAGTACCCTAAAATTAAATCTGACAGTCTGCAATTGAATCACATAGTCATTGTATCATTTCAAATCCAAAGTGCTGGAGTACAGAGCCAAAACACAGAAAATGTGTCACTGTCCCAATACTTTTGGAGTTCACTAAAGCTATGTAATTGTGTGTGTGTGTGCTGCAACCAGTGTACCTTATTTGTATATGTTCTTCTAACAAAGCTGTAATTCTGATTTCAGTGTCATGTAACTGATGCACCAACTGCTGATTCACTAACTGCTACACCAACAACCACAGCTACACAGTGGTGTAAAGTACTTAAGTAAAAATACTTTAAAGTACTACTTAAGTAGGTTTTGGGGGTATCTGTACTTTACATTACTATTTATATTTTTGACAACTTTTACTTTTACTTCACTACATTCCTACAGAAAATAATGTACTTTTTACTCCATACATTTTCCCTGACACCCAAAAGTACTCATTACATTTTTAATGCTTAGCAGGACAGGAAAATGGTCCATTTCACACGCTTAACAAGAGAACATCCCTGGTCATCCCTACTGACTCCCTAAACACACATGCTTCATTTGTAAATGATGTCTGAGCATTGGAGTGTGCCCCTGGCTTTCCGTAAAATAAAGAAAACAAGAAAATGGCGCCATCTGGTTTGCTTAATATAAGGAATTTGAAATGATTTGTACTTTTACTTTTACTTTTGATACTTAAGTATATTTTAGCAATTACACTTTCTTTTGATACTTAAGAATATTTAAAACCAAATAGTTTTAGACTTTTACTCAAGTAGTGTTTTACTGGGTGACTTTCACTTTACTTGAGTCATTTTCTATTGAGGTATCTTTACTTTTACTCAAGTATGACAATTGGGTACTTTTTCCACCACTGTAGCTACAACGGTCCCACTTACAACAATCCCACCTACAACCCCTCAAATTAAAGCTGACAGTCTGCACTTTAACCTCATAGTCATTGTATCATTTCAGATCCAAAGTGCTGGAGTACAAAGCCAAAACAAACAAAACATGGTCACTGTCCCAATACCTTTGGAGCTCACTGTACATACATATTTATGTTGCTTAATTTGCCTATATTTCCTTAATACACCACAGATGCACACAGAGACACACTAACACATACTGTATTTTCTTGTTTGTGTGACCGTTACTGTTAATAAGGAAGTAACAGGCAGGGGAATGGTCTGTGCGTGTATGTGGTTGTTTCCAGAAGAAAAAAAGAGAAGTATCAGTAAAGCAAGTTGCAAACAGCCATGATATGCAATCAGAGGTGACAGAGAGGAGGACGTGTGAGAAAATTAAAAGTAAACACTGGTGGAATTAAGTAGAGTATTGGTATAGCCTACTCAGGGCAGGAAGATTATCAAGGCAGGCCAACATACTGTTGCTTTTAGTTGAAAATACCTTCAATAGAAAATAGCAAATTGTGTGCGAAAGTCGAGTAGAACAACAAGTTCAAGAACCATTTCAACATTTGTACAGTGATAACCCTGTTCCTTAGCATGGTTTGGTCTTCATCGCTTACAATGAGATTAGCTCACGTAATAATGTGCCTATGTGTGGCAGGAGTGTTGGTAAGTCAGTTTCATTTTACTTCTTGTGTTACTAGAATAGACTGCGCCTCTGTAGTTTCACGTATGCTTGTGGTTAGGTTTGACCGGTTTTATTTGAATTGTCTGCTTAAAATAAGTTTATTCAGTTGATTAAGTACTCTCAATTCAGGAAGTAAATAGAAATTCCTATTCAAGAAGTAAAACATTGCCTTCTAAAAATAAACGCCTTTCAATTATTAAGTTGGAATTCCAGTTCATCCCCTGAAGTGACTGAATTAAAATGGAATTGACTCCAACAAGTGTACTGTCAAGTTTAGATACTGTACAGTAACATGTTATGACTGATTGTTGGTTAAAAGCAGCAAACAAAATATATTTTTCTATACAAAGTCATTCTATGGTTGCGTTTACACAGGCAGTTCAATTATGATCTTTGCCACTAATTGGTCTTTTGATCAATCATATCTGATCTTTGTCCGACAATTGGGCAAAAGATGAGAAATGGGCTGCCTGTGTAAACGTAGCCTAACTAGACAGACCTTCGATGCATCTTGCTGTAGAGTTAGCGCTGAAATTATTTTCTTATCAAAAGGCAGATACTCCCCCATCAAGATGATTGGAAACGGATATACTCTATAATTCTGTCTAGAATATTTGACATTTACTGTAATCAAAAATAGATTGATTTATTGGTTTATAACACATATTTACTGGATCTAGTTTGATTTGATTTGATTTATTAGGATCCCCATTAGCCGATGCAAATTGCGACAGCTAGTCTTACTGGAGTCCGACACATAACGAAAAAGACATTACAGACAAAATACTTTACAATTGACATACAGTACCAGTCAAACGTTTGGACACACCTACTCATTCAAGGGGTTTTCTTTATGTTTACTATTTTCTACATTGTAGAATAATAGTGAAGACATCAAAACTATGAAATAACACATATGGAATCATGTAGTAACCAAAAAAAGTGTAAACAAATCTATTTTACATTTGAGATTGTTCAAAGTAGCCATCCTTTGCCTTGATGACAGCTTTGCACACTCTTGGCATTATCTCAACAAGCTTCATGAGGAATGCTTTTCCAACAGTCTTGAAGGAGTTCCCATCTATGCTGAACACTTGTTGGCTGCTTTTCCTTCACTCAATTCCATCTCAATTGGGTTGAGGCCAGGTCATCTGATGCAGCATTCCATCATTCTCCTTCTTGGTCAAATAGCCCTTACACAGCCTGGAGGTGTGTTTTGGGTCATTGTCCTGTTGAAAAACAAATGATAGTCCCACTAAACGCAAACCAGATGGGATGGCTTTTCGCTGCAGAATAATGTGGTAGCCATGCTGGTTAAGTGTGCCTTGAATTCTAAATAAATCACCAAGTGTCACCAGCAAAGCACCACCACACCATCACACCTCCTCCTCCATGCTTCACGGTGGGAACCACACATGCAGAGATAATCTGTTCACCTACTCTGTGTCTCACAAAGACACGGCGGTTGGAATCAAAAATCTCCAGACCAAAGGACAGATTTCCACCGGTCTAATGTCCATTGCTCGTGTTTTTTGGCCTAAGCAAGTCTCTTCTTCTTATTGGTGTCCTTTAGTAGTGGTTTCTTTCCAGCAATTTGACCATGAAGGCCTAATTCACGCAGTCTCCTCCGAACTGTTGATGTTGAGATGTGTCTGTGACTTGAACTGTGTGAAGCATTTATTTGGGCTGCAATCTGAGGTGCAGTTAACTCTAATGAACTTATCCTCTGCAGCAGAGGTAACTCTGGGTCTTCTTTTCCTGTGGTGGTCCTCCTGAGAGCCAGTTTCATCATAGCGCTTGATGGTTTTTGCGACTGCACTTGAAGAAACGTTCAAAGTTCTTGACATTTTCCGGATTGACTGACCTTCATGTCTTAAAGTAATGATGGACTGTCGTTTCTCTTTGCTTATTTGAGCTGTTCTTGCCATAATATGGACTTGGTATTTTACCCAATATGGCTATCTTCTGTATACCACCCCTACCTTGTCACAACACAACTGATTGGCTGAAACGCATTAAGAAGGAAATAAATTCCTCAAATTAACTTTTAACAAGGCACACCTGTTAATTAAAATGCATTCCAGGTGACTACTGCATGAAGCTGGTTGAGAGAATGCCAAGAGTGTGCAAAGCTGTCATCAAGGCAAAGTGTGGCTACTTCGAAGAGTCTCAAATATAACAAATATTTTGATTTGTTTAACACTTTTTTGGTTACTACATGATTACCTATGTGTTATTTCATAGTTTTGATGTCTTCACTATTATTCTACAATGTAGAAAATAGTACAAATAAAGAAAAACCCTTGAATGAGTAGGTGTGTCCAAACTTTTGACTGGTACTGTACATTTAAAAACATGAACATGTAGTGTGTGTGTGCACCTATCAGTTCCACATACATGTCAGTACATACACACAACAAGTAGGTCACATGGGGGAGAGGCATTGTGCCGTGAGGTGTTGCTTTATTGTTTTTTTGAAAACTAAGTTTGCTGTTCACTTGCACTATGTAAGATAGAAGGGAGTTCCATGCACTCATGGCTCTGTATAATACTGTACGTTTCCTTGAATTTGTTCTGGACCTGGGGACTGTGAAAAGACCACGTGGTGGCATGTAGCTTAGTGGTTAAGAGTGTTGTGCCAGTAACCGAAAGGTCGCTGGTTCTAATCACCGAGCCGACTAGGTGAAAAATCTGTCGATGTGCCCTTGAGCAAGGCACTTAACCCTAATTGCTCATGTAAGTCGCTCCGGATAAGAGTGTCTGCTAAATGACAAAAATAAATAAAAATACAAAATAAAAATGTCAGGTGGGGTAAATGTGTGTGTCAGTGCTGTGTGCAAGTTGACTATGCAAACAATTTGGAATTTCTGTCACGATCGTGACAATTTCCAACACATTCATGTTAATGTTTTAAAACTAACAGAGTCAGTCTTTCCTTAACTCTTAGCCAAGAGAGACTGACATGCATAGTATTAATATTAGCCCTCTGATTACAATGAAGAGAAGATGTGCTGCTCCCCACGGGGGGCCAGTATAAAAAAAATATATAAATATATATGTATTCACTAACTGTAAGTCGCTCTGGATAAGAGCGTCTGCTAAATGACTAAAATGTAAATGTAAATGTAGGCCAGCTGCAGCTTAACTAGGTCTTTCTTTGCAGCACTTGACCATATGACTGGACAATAATCAAGATAAGATACAACTAGAGCCTGCAGGACTTGGAGTGTGGTGTCAAAAAAGCAGAGGATCTCTTTATTAATGACAGACCTCTCCACATCTTTACTACCATTAAATCTATATGTTTTGACCATGACAGTTTACAATCTAAGGTAACCCCAAGTAATTTAGTCTCCTCAACTCCTCCTCAAAGTGCTGGAGTACAGAGCCAAAACAAACAAAACATGATCACGGTCCCAATACTTTTGGAGCTCACTGTACATACATATTTATGTTGCTTAATTTGCCTATATTTCCCTAATACACCACAGATGCACACAGAGACACACTAACACATACTGTATTTTCCCGTTTGTGTGATGGTTACCGTTAATAAGGACTGCTACACCAACAATTAAAGGTGACAGTCTGCACTAACCTCATAGTCATTGTATCATTTCAAATCCAAAGTGCTGGAGTACAGAGGCAAAACAACAAAAAATGTGTCACTGTCCCAATACTTTTGGAGCTCACTGTTGTTCTACTAAAGCTATGTGTGTGTGTGTGTTTGTGCTGCCACCAGTGTCCATTATTTGTATATGTTCTTCTAACATAGCTGTAATTCTGATTTCAGTGTCAAGCAACTGATACAACAATTGCTACATCAACAACCACAGCTACAACGATCCAACTTATAATAACCCTACCTACAACGATCCCACCTACAACAATTCCACCTACAACCCCTAAACCACGTAAGTGTTCAATCTCATACCCTGCATCATTTGACAGGTGATTGAGTTCTGCTTTAACTTTATGTACATGATATTTGAGTTTTACTGCAAGTAATAGCAAATGTGACAAAGTCCTCTTTTATCGATCAATGATATTGGTAAATATAAACAGACTATTTTCTGTTTTGTGTGTTAGCTCCCGCCAACGTAGATCATGTAGATGTGACAGAGCAAACTCAGACCAGTGTAACTCTGCAGTGGAACAAGCCAGCAAATGGAGTCTCCGGTTATCTGCTGAACTTTGGCGAAAAAGAAGAGATTCACATTAATGCATCAGAAGGGGTAACAGATATACACACAGTCTCACCTCTCACTGCTGGGACACAATATGGGTTCACTCTCTTCACTGTGTTTGAAGGCGTCAGGAGTACTGGATTCAGCTATACTGCTGCCACTGGTAAGATGCATGACTTGATTTGAAATCTATGTGTAAAGATGTTTTAACAAAACCTGCATGTATGCTGTAGTGTCAAAGTTTAAAACAGAATTCAACAATGCGGTATAGTTTTGCATGGATTTCATGTGTTTTACAAATTAACGAGTGGGTGACACATGATGTACTAATGTAGTCAGTCCTGAAGTGCATTCTTGTTAGAAGGGTCATATTTGATTTGCCTCTCTACTGTTTCAGCTCCCCGCAACGTAGCTGATGTCAAAGTGACAAGGCAAACTGAGACCAGTCTAACTCTTCAATGGAAGAAGGTGGAGGGGGAAGGGATCACTTATGTGCTGCAGTTCAACAATGGGACTAATACTACCATCCCTGTATCTGATACAAGTGAAACAGTGACATACACAGTCTCATCTCTCGATGCTGGGACAAAATACAACTTCTCTATCTTCACTGTGTTTGAAAAATTACCAAGCAATGGATACAATGTGCTCACAATCACCCGTGAGTCTCTTTAAAATGGATTCTGTGTTATTTCTTGCATCCTTTAATGAGTTCATATGTCAATATGTTAGTAATGACATCATAGAAAATATTGAATCTATACTTTCTTAAATGTACAAAGTGAGTGACATTAGTTGTGAATACATTGTGGATGCATTGTGAAGGCATTAATTTACATTATCTTCCTGTTTTTCTATCTTAGGTCCCATCAGTGTAGATCGTGTCAATGTGACAAGGCAAACTGAGACCAGTCTAACTCTTCAATGGAAGAAGGTGGAGGGGGAAGGGATCACTTATGTGCTGCAGTTCAACAATGGGACTAATAATACCATCCCTGTATCTGATACAAGTGAAACAGTGACATACACAGTCTCATCTCTCGATGCTGGGACAAAATACAACTTCTCTATCTTCACTGTGTTTGAAAAATTACCAAGCAATGGATACAATGTGCTCACAATCACCCGTGAGTCTCTTTAAAATGGATTCTGTGTTATTTCTTGCATCCTTTAATGAGTCCATATGTCAATATGTTAGTAATGACATCATAGATAATATTGAATCTATACTTTCTTAAATGTACAAAGTGAGTGACATTAGTTGTGAATACATTGTGAATGCATTGTGAAGGCATTCATTTACATTATCTTCCTGTTTTTCTATCTTAGGTCCCCTCAGTGTAGATCGTGTCAATGTGACAAGGCAAACTGAGACCAGTCTAACTCTTCAATGGAAGAAGGTGGAGGGGGAAGGGATCACTTATGTGCTGCAGTTCAACAATGGGACTAATAATACCATCCCTGTATCTGATACAAGTGAAACAGTGGCATACACAGTCTCATCTCTCGATGCTGGGACAAAATACAACTTCTCTATCTTCACTGTGTTTGAAAAATTACCAAGCAATGGATACAATGTGCTCACAATCACCCGTGAGTCTCTTTAAAATGGATTCTGTGTTATTTCTTGCATCCTTTAATGAGTCCATATGTCAATATGTTAGGAATGACATCATAGATAATATTGAATCTATACTTTCTTAAATGTACAAAGTGAGTGACATTAGTTGTGAATACATTGTGAATGCATTGTGAAGGCATTAATTTACATTATCTTCCTGTTTTTCTATCTTAGGTCCCCTCAGTGTAGATCGTGTCAGTGTGACAAGGCAAACTGAGACCAGTCTAACTCTTCAATGGAAGAAGGTGGAGGGGGAAGGGATCACTTATGTGCTGCAGTTCAACAATGGGACTAATACTACCATCCCTGTATCTGATACAAGTGAAACAGTGACATACACAGTCTCATCTCTCGATGCTGGGACAAAATACAACTTCTCTATCTTCACTGTGTTTGAAAAATTACCAAGCAATGGATACAATGTGCTCACAATCACCCGTGAGTCTCTTTTAAAATGGATTCTGTGTTATTTCTTGCATCCTTTAATGAGTCCATATGTCAATATGTTAGTAATGACATCATAGATAATATTGAATCTATACTTTCTTAAATGTACAAAGTGAGTGACATTAGTTGTGAATACATTGTGAATGCATTGTGAAGGCATTCATTTACATTATCTTCCTGTTTTTCTATCTTAGGTCCCCTCAGTGTAGATCGTGTCAATGTGACAAGGCAAAATGAGACCAGTGTAACTCTGCAGTGGAACAAGGTGAAGGGAGAAGGGATCACTTATGAGCTGCAGTTCAGCAATGGGACTAATAATACCATCCCTGTATCTGATACAAGTGAAATAGTGACACACACAGTCTCATCTCTCGATGCTGGGACAAAATACAACTTCTCTATCTTCACTGTGATTGAAGATATCAGAAGTATTGGAAGTAAATTATCTGCAGTCACTGGTAAGATATTTTTTGGGGGGTGGATATAAGACTGTCCCTTACTATTTTAATTTCATTCACTCTTGTGTGATACAGTTAAAATGGATGTTGCTATAACCTTCATAAACCACAATGTTTTTTTTCTTCTCAGAATTACACGTTAAATAGTAGATTTTTATTCATGCAATATAATTGTGGAATTGTCTAATACTGAAGAGGTATTGGGATAAAAACCTGCATGTGATACATGTTTCAAGATTAGCCATGTATAGTCCGTCTTGAAACAGTGCATTGAGTGTGTATGATTTAACGTTTCTTCTGTCTGTCTCTCTCTGTATCAGCTCCCCTCAATGTTGAGGCTGTCACTGCAACAGAGTCACACCGCACTGAGACCAGTGTAACTCTGGAGTGGAAAAGGCCGGCATATGGCGTCTCCAGTTATGTGTTGCAGTTCACCGATAAAGAACTGATACCCATTCCTGAATTGGAAGAAACAGTGACACATACTGTTGGACTTCTCGATGTTGGGAAAAGATATGACTTCACCCTCTTCACCGTGTTTGATGGCATCTGGAGCAGTGGAGAAAGCAACTTCACAGTAACGAGTAAACATCCTTTTTTCCCCCTTGATTTCCAATCAGGTGTTGTTTGTGACTACACTGAATGTTAACAATTACATTTTTATATGTGTACTATGGAGAAAGGATTGAAGTAATTTGATACATAAAACTTTATTAATCCTCAAATGTGAAAGCTATTAACAGAATCCACTTGTTTTTTTCCCTACAGAAATAAACTGTGCTGTTTTACCCTGGAACGTTACTACCTCAACTATCGAGGCTAAAATCCCTGGGTTGTTCACCAGTGCGACAGCAACTAATGAAACTTACTCTAAAACCCATGACAATGCTGGTGATGGCAAAGTGTTATTCACTGACCTGTATCCTGGCTCAAATTATACAGTGTCTCTTCAGTATACAAATTATTCTAAAGACCTTAGGCAGTGTACACACACAGAGACTGTGGGTGAGTCACTTACTTTGTCAAGAACATTGTGTTTAGTCCATTAATTACAATTATTTAAAAAAGTATTTGATCCCCTGCTGATTTTGTACGTTTGCCCACTGACAAAGAAATGATCAGTCTATAATTTTAATGGTAGGTTTATTTGAACAGTGAGAGACAGAATAACAACAAAAAAATCAAGAAAAACGCATGTCAAAAATGTTATGAATTGATTTGCATTTTAATGAGGGAAATAAGTATTTGACCCCTCTGCAAAACATGACTTAGTACTTGGTGGCAAAACCCTTGTTGGCAATCACAGAGGTCAGACGTTTCTTGTAGTTGGCCACCAGGTTTGCACACATCTCAAGAGGGATTTTGTTCCACTCCTCTTTGCAGATCTTCTCCAAGTCATTAAGGTTTCGAGGCTGACGTTTGGTAACTTGAACCTTCAGCTCCCTCCACAGATTTTCTATGGGATTAAGGTATGGAGACTGGCTAGGCCACTCCAGGACCTTAATGTGCTTCTTCATGAGCCACTCCTTTGTTGCGTTGGCCCTGTGTTTTGGGTCATTGTCATGCTGGAATACCCATCCACGACCCATTTTCAATGCCCTGGCTGAGGGAAGGAGGTTCTCACCCAAGATTTTACGGTACATGGCCCCGTCCATCGTCCCTTTGATGCGGTGAAGTTGTCCTGTCCCTTTAGCAGAAAAACACCCCCAAAGCATAATGTTTCCACCTCCATGTTTGACGGTGGGGATGGTGTTCTTGGGGTCATCACCTTTATGACTTGGAGAAGATCTGCAAAGAGGAGTGGGACAAAATCCCTCCTGAGATGTGTGCAAACCTGGTGGCCAACTACAAGAAACGTCTGACCTCTGTGATTGCCAACAAGGGTTTTGCCACCAAGTACTAAGTCATGTTTTGCAGAGGGGTCAAATACGTATTTCCCTCATTAAAATGCAAATCAATTCATAACATTTTTGACATGCATTTTTCTAGATTTTTTTGTTGTTATTCTGTCTCTCACTGTTAAAATAAACCTACCATTAAAATTATAGACTGATCATTTCTTTGTCAGTGGGCAAATGTACAAAATCAGCAGGGGATCAAATGCTTTTTTCCCTCACTGTATATTATTAGCCTAGCATTATTGTATATGGGACACCTGTAGGATAGTGACTTTAGCAGGCAGTTAATGTTATGTGACATCTTCCTTTGTTTTAATCAGTTCCCCCAGACCTAACAGGAAAATGTGACTATCTGTCCGGCGGCTACGCTTTCTCTCTGTCCTGGGATGCGCCGGAGGGACTATGGACCAGTGTGGAGGTGACTGTAGCTGGGAAAAGCCCTCAGCAGGTGAAGGGAGAGCAGGTGATGGAGACTGAAATCACTGGGGTTCAACCTGCCCAGACCTATCAAGTGACTTTGGTCTCAATCTCTGGGCCTCGCAGGAGTATCAAGGCTTTCTCTTTCAGCTGTCATACAGACCCAAGGGGTGAGTGAGACTGGCATTTATCTTTAACTCATGTTTAAAGGTTCAACAATTGGTCATTGATATCTGTAGTACTGCTGATGTAACAGTAGCTACACACAGCATGATGTGATAAACACGGTAAACCAAGGCATCTCACCAGCTTCCTGTATTCAAAAGGAAGTGCATTTATACTGAACAAAAATATAAACACAACGTAAAGTGTAAAGTGTTGGTCCCATGTTTCATGAGCTGAAATAAAAGAATGCATACATTTTCCATACGCACAAAAAGCTTATTTCTCTCACATTTTTGGCACAAATTTGTTTACATCCCTGTAAGTGAGCATTTATCCTTTGCCAAGATAATCCATCGACCTGACAGGTGTGGCATATCAAGAAGCTGATTAAACAGTGTTGTGTAAATTCTAACACAGGGACACTCGAAGTCAATCTTAAATTAATCATTGTTTATTGTCAGCAAGCTGGAGAGGTCACAGTCAAACTTAGATGCATAAAGTACCGGTCTGAAGTGAGCTCTAACGGGGCAGTGCTGTTAGTTCTCCTGTATACTGCAGACAAGTCACATTTGTATGATTTAGCTAATTCATAAGCTGAGACCTTGAAACTGAGATATCCCTTTCTCTAAACAAGGTTCTGGGCGTACCGCCGAATTGCAGATACTGATAGTGAGGATTCGTTCAATCAGTCACTTGCATGAACACAGAAATTGGTTTATAGAAAAGCACAAACGGAGAACACAGAAATGTATAAATAGAAAAGCACCAACATAACATTTTCCATCACAACAGCATGATCATTACACAGGTGCACCTTGTGCTGGGGACAATAAAAGGCCACTCTAAAATGTGCAGTTTTGTCACACAACACAATGCCACAGATGTCTCAAGTTTTGAGGGAGCGTGCAATTGGCATGCTGACTGCAGGAATGTCCACCAGAGCTGTTGCCAGAGAAGTGAATGTTCATTTATCTACCATAATCTGCCTCCAACATCTTTTTAGAGAATTTGGCAGTACATCCAACCAGCCTCACATCCACAGACTAGGGCTGTGGTGGTCATGAAATTTTGTCAGCCGGTGATTGTCAAGCAAATACCTGCCGGTCACACGGTAATTGATCGTTAATTAACATAAACACATTTAGCATCTCCTGGCTTCCACGCATAGCCTACAAGCCAGTGATGCAGACCTTTGGAACATCTACATTTTAAAAAGTCTAATAAATCCATGTAATATAGCCTACACCATCACAATAAATCCATTATGTATTTTAGACAGGTCTAAAGAAACATGATATGAAGAAAACGTAGTCTATTTCAGAAGAACAGAATAGTATACTCTGAGTTGTCCTTATGTTAGGCCCTGATATGGATATGCCATATGAGTGTGGTTTACATTTACATTTAAGTCATTTAGCAGACGCTCTTATCCAGAGCGACTTACAGTTAGTGAATACATATTTTTTTATACTGGCCCCCCGTGGGAATTGAACCCACAACCCTGGCGTTGCAAATGCCATGCTCTATCAACTGAGCTACATCCCTGCCGGCCATTCCCTCCCCTACCCTGGGCCAATTGTGCGCCGCCCATGAGTCTCCCGGTCGCGGCCGGCTGCGACAGAGCCTGGATTCAAACCAGGATCTCTAGTGGCACAGTTAGCACTGCGATGCAGTGCCTTAGACCACTGCGCCACTCAGGAGGACACAAGTTTACACTAGTTCATTTAGCAGACAAGATTTGCATTCTGACTGCAGGAATGTCCACCAGAGTTGTTGCCAGAGAATTTAATGGTAATTTCTCTACCATAAGCTGCATCGAACGTCATTTTAGAGAATTTGGCAGTACGTCCAACTGGCCTCACAACCGCAGACCACAGCCCAGGAGCTCCACATCCGGCTTCTTCAACTGCGGGATCGTCTGAGACCAGCCACACAGAAAGCTGATGAAACTGAGGAGTATTTATTTCACTGACAATCTGAAATGGTCCACCTACACAGAAGGCGCAACAGCACCTCTTCAACCTCAGGAGGCTGAAGAAATTCAGCTTGGTCCCTAAGACTCTCAGAAACTCCTACAGATGTACAATTGAGAGCATCCTGTCGGGCTGTATCACCGCCTGGTATGGCAACTGCACCACCCGCAACCGCAGGGCTCTCCAAAGGATGGTGCGGTCTTGCCCAACGAATCACCAGGGGCAAACTACCTGCCCTCCAGGACACCTACAGCACCCGATGTCACAGGAAGGCCAAAAAGATCATCAAGGACATCAACCACCCGAGCCACGGCCTGTTCACCCCGTTATCATCCAGAAGTACAGGTGCATCAAAGCTGGGACAGAGAGACTGAAAAACAGCTTCTATCTCAACGCCATCAGACTTTTTAATAGCCATCACTAGCCGGCTACCACCCGGCTACTCAACCGTGCACCTTAGAGGCTGCTGCCCTATATACGTAGACATGGAAACACTGGCCACTTTAATAATGGAACACTAGTCACTTTAATTATATTTACATACTGCTTTACTCATCTATTATCTATATACTGTATTCTATTCTACTGTATTTTAGTCAATGCCACTCCACTCCATTATTTTACTTTTAGATTTGTGTATTGTTCTGAATTGTTAGATACTACGGCACTGTCGGAGCTAGGAACACAAGCATTTTGCTACACCCGCAACAACATCTGCTAAATATGTGTATGTGACCAATAAAATTTGATTTGATTTGATTTATTTATGTCTGTAATAAAGTCATTTTCTGGGGAAAAACTCCTTCTGATTGGCTGGGCCTGGCTCCCCAGTGGGTGGGCCTGTGCCCTCCCAGGCCCACCCATGGCTGCGCCCCTGCCCAATCATGTGAAATCCATAGATCATGGCCTAATATATTTATTTTAATTGACTGATTTCCTTATATAAACTGTAATTCAGTAAAATCGTTGAAATTGTTTTTATTTATTATATATAGTGCTTAAAACCTCTCCGTTTTGGACTGTTTTGTTCCGTAACCTATTTGGCTGGATCCGGTACCTCTGGTGACATGGAAAATATTTTTCACTTTTTGCAATGTACAATTTTTAACAAAAGCGATCAAAGATAATTTCAGTTGCCTTTTCGTTCATTCGCCTGCCCACACAAAAAAAAAAGTAGATTTTCAGCCCGGGTTTATGGTTTGCGCAACATTGTAACCTATGTTTGAGACCAACACGAGTCCATGGCTGTGTGAGAAGCGCGCCACTATCTATCACATAATTAGAATGAGATTCACTTTCTATGATCTCTCTCCCTCTCTGCTCTGATAGACATGACCCTGCAACTCTCATCTCTCCAGCATTGCACTTCATCATTTATTTCCTTGTAGAATCGTGCAAAGGTTTCTGAAGGAACTGCAGCACCCCTGATAAATTGAAGTAAACTTGCCAAAGTTATAGAATTACTGCTGTCTGTTCAGAAATAAATGAAATAATTCAGAATAGCCTATTACACCATGAGACCTATAATTTACCCAGAGAGGATCAATAGCTTCTTTAAAAAAATTGCCTAGTTGTGGATTGTAGCACAATAACAAGAAATAGCCTACAGTCGGGAACGCACAGCAAATCTGTCACGCCTTGATCACACCAACAGTGTTTGCGCAAAATGGTACACGGCATCATCTGGATATGTGTGCAACAAAAGGTCAACATTCACCTTCTGCTACCGTTTCTGTCAAACCGTCTGCGCATACAGTTTGACGCATACCAACGTATGCACCACACAGAACGCACTGCAACTGCTTCTGCAACGCAATGCTGCAAGGCAAATGCAGCATTCCATTGGAAATGAATGTATTTCTGGTGTACCAAAATGCAATGACACTGTCAGTGTGATGGAGGCATTAGAGAAAAAACAGCATGCAGACAAAACAGGCCTTTTGCAATATTTAAAATACAAATCGAGGGAAAACACAGAAAAGCGAATGGCTCCTGCTGAAAAGAGAACACTATATGCTGTAGGCTACCAAAATATTTGATGAACTTCCAAGTATTGTTTTACAAAGTGAGCTAGTGAGCTGTGCATCATTGGGTGAGTCAGTGAAACTGGAAAGCATTTTTAGGACTATAAGTTCTTCCTCATATCGTAACCTACAATATGTGTCTCCACACACCTAGGCCTAGGCTATTGATGCCCTGTTCTGAGCCAACTGCAATTTTCCCAAGTCCCTCTTTGTGGCACCTGACCACACTATTGAACAGTAGTCTAGGTGCGACAAAACTAGGGCCTGTAGGACCTGCCTTGTTGATAGTGTTGTTAAGAAGGCAGAGAAAATTTCAAACAGAAATTTGCATCCTGTAGCACTAACTCCAAAAAGTTTTGGGACACTGTAAAGTCCATGGAAAATAAGAGCACCTCCTCCCAACTGCCCACTGCACTGAGGCTAGGAAACACTGTCACCACAGATAAATCTACAATAATCGAGAATTTCAACAAGCATTTTGCTACGGCTGGCCATGCTTTCCACCTGGCTACCACTACCCCGGCCACCAGCTCTGCACCCTCCGCTGCAACGTGCCCATGCCCCCCCCCGCTTCTCCTTCACACAAATTCAGACAGCTGATGTTCTGAAAGAGCTGAAAAATCTGGACCCCTACAAATCAGCTGGGCTAGACAATCTGGACCCTTTCTTTCTAAAATTAGCCGCCAAAATTGTCGCAACCCCTATTACTAGCCTGTTCAACCTCTCTTTCGTAACGTCTGAGATCCCCAGAGATTGGAAAGCTGCCGCGGTCATCCCCCTCTTCAAAGGGGGTGACACTCTAGATCCAAACTGTTACAGACCTATATCCATCCTGCCCTGGCTTTCGAAAGTATTTGATAGCCAAGTTAACAAACAGATCACCATCCATTTTGCAATCCGGTTTCCGAGCTGGTCATGGGTGCACCTCAGCCACGCTCAAGGTCCTGAACGATATTATAACCGCGATCGATAAAAGACAGTACTGCGCAGCCGTCTTCATCGACCTGGCCAAGGCTTTCGACTCTGTCAACCACCGCATTCTTATTGGCAGACTAAATTGCCTTGGTTTCTCTAATGACTGCCTCGCCTGGTTCACCAACTACTTCTCAGATAGAGTTCAATGTGTCAAATCGGAGGGCCTGTTGTCTGGACCTCTGGCCGTCTCTATGGGTGTGCTACAGGGTTAAATTCTTGGGCTGACTCTATTCTCTGTGTATATCAATGATGTTGCTCTTGCTGCTGGTGACGCTCGGATCCACCTCTATGCGGACGACACCATTTTGTATACATCTGGCCCTTCATTGGACACTGTGTTAACAAACCTCCAAACGAGCTTCAACGCCATACAACACTCCTCCCGTAGCCTCCAACTGCTCTTAAACACTAGTAAAACTAAATGCATGCTTTTCAACCAAATGCTGCTTGCACCCGCCCACCCGACTAGAATCACTACTCTCGGCGGGTCTGACCTAAAGTATGTGGACAACTACAAATACCTATGTGTCTGGTTAGACTGTAAACTCTCCTTCCAGACTCACATTAAGCATATCCAATCAAAAGTTAGATCTAGATTCGGCTTCCTATTTCACAACAAAGCCCCTTCACTCATGCTGCCATGCCCTCGTAAAACTGACTATCCTACCGATCCTTGACTATGGCGATGTCATTTACAAAATAGCCTCCAACACTCTACTCAGCAAATTGGATGTAGTCTATCACAGTGCCATCCGTTTTGTCACCAAAGACCCATATACTACCCACCATTGTGACCTGTATGCTCTTGTTGGCAGGCCCTCACTACATATTCGTCGCCAAACCCACTGGCTCCAGGTCATCTATAAATCACTGCTAGGCAAATCCCCATCTTATCTTAGCTCACTTGTCACCATAGCAACACCCACCCGTAGTCTGCGCTCCAGCAGGTATATCTCACTGATCATCCCCAAAGCCAACACCTCCTTTGGCCGCCATTCCTTCCAGTTCTCTGCTGCCAATGACTGGAACGAACTGCAATAATCTCTGAAGCTGGAGACTCTTATCTCCCTCACTAACTTTAAGTGTCAGTTGTCAGAACAGCTTACCGATCACTGCACCTGTACACAGACATTCTGAAATTAGCCCAACCAACTACCTCATCCCCATATTATTATTTATTTTGCTAATTTGCATCCCAGTATCTCTATTTGCACATAATCTTTTGCACATCTATCATTCCAGTGTTAATACGAAATTGTAACTATTTTGCACTATGGCCTATTTATTGCCTTATCTCCATAACTTACTACATTTGCACACACTGTATATATATTTTCTGTTGTATTTTTGACTTTATGTTTTGTTTACCCCATATGTAACTCTGTGTTGTTGTTTTTATCGCACTGCTTTGCTTTATCTTGGCCAGGCCGCAGTTGTAAATGAGAACTTGTTCTCATCTGGTTTACCTGGTTAAATAAATAAATAAAAAAGAGCAGAACTTTATTATGGACAGACTTCTCCCCATTTTAGCTACTGTTTTATCAATATGTTTTGACCATGACAGTTTACAATCCAGGGTTACTCCAAGCAGTTTAGTCACCTCAACTTGCTCAATTTCCACATTATTCATTACGAGATGTAGTTGAATGATTTGTCCCAAATACAATGCTTTTAGTTTAGGAAATATTTAGGACTAACTTATTCCTTGCTACCCATTCCAAAACTAACTGCAGCTCTTTGTTAATTGTTGCAGTTATTTCAGTTGCTGTAGTAGCTGACGTGTATAGTGTTGAGTCAGCTTCACTCAAAGCCAGTGGCATGTCGTTAGTAAAGATGGAAAAAAGTAAGGGGCCTAAACAGCTGCCCTGGGGAATTCCTGATTCTACCTGGATTATGTTTGAGAGGCTTCCATTAAAAAAACACCCTCTGTGTTCTGTTAGATAAGTAACTCTTTATCCACATTATAGCAGGGGGTGTAAAGCCATAACACATACGTTTTTCCAGCAGCAGACTATGATCGATAATGTCAAAAGCTGCACTGAAGTCTAACATGACAGCCCCCACAATCATTTTATCATCAATTTCTCTCAGCCAATCATCAGTCATTTGTGTAAGTGCTGTGCTTGTTGAGTGTCCTTCCGTATAAGCGTGCTGAAAGTCTGTTGTCAGTTTGTTAACTGTGAAATAGCATTGTATCTGGTCAAACACAATTTTTTCCAGAAGTTTACTAAGGGTTGGTAACAGGCTAATAGGTAGCTATTTGACCCAGTAAAGGGGGCTTTACTATTCTTGGGTAGCGGAATTACTTTAGCTTCCCTCCAGGCCTGAGAGCACACACATTCTAGTAGGCTTAAATTTAAGATGTGGCAAATAGGAGTGGCAATATCGTCCGCTATTATCCTCAGTAATTTCCCGTCCAGATTGTCAGACCCCGGTTGCTTGTCATTGTTGATAGACAACAATATTTTTTTCACCTCTTCCAATCCGACTTTATGGAATTCAAAATTCTTGCCTTTCATAATTTGGTCAGATATACTTGGATGTGTAGTGTCAGCGTTTGTTGCTGGCATGTCATACCTAAGTTTGCTTATCTTGCCAATGAAGAACTCATTAAAGTAGTTGGCAATATCAGTGGATTTTGTGATGAATGAGCCATCTGATTCAATGAATGATGGAGCCGAATTTGCCTTTTTCCCCAAAATGTCATTGAAGGTGCTCCAAAGCTTTTTACTACCATTCTTTATATCATTTATTTTTGTTTCATAGTATAGTTTATTTTTATTTTTATTTAGTTTAGTCACATGATTTCTTAATTTGCAGTACGTTTGCCAATCAGTTGTGCTGCCAGACTTATTTGCCATACATTTGCCTCATCCCTCTCAACCATACAATTTTTCAATTAATCATCAATCCAAGGGGATTTAACCGTTTTTACAGTCATTTTCTTAATGGGTGCATGCTTATTAGTAACTGGAATAAGCAATTTCATAAATGTGTCAAGTGCAGCGTCTGGTTGCTCCTCATTACACACCACAGACCAGCAAATATTCTTTACACCATCAACATATGAATCACTACAAAACTTATTGTATGACCTCTTATACACTATATTAGGCCCAGCCTTTGGAACTTAGGTTTTCCTAGATATGGCTACTATATTGTGATCACTACATCCTATGGATTTGGATACTGCTTTAAAGCACATTTCTGCAGCATTAGTAGATGTGATCAATACATGTTGATGATTTAATTTATGTGCTTTTTGTAAATACCCTGGTAAGTTGACTGACAACCTGAACCAGGTTGCTGGCACTGGTTACAGTTTGAAGTTGTTTCTTGAGTGGGCAGCTTAATGAGAGCCAGTCAATATTTACAATCACCCAGAAAATATACTTCTCTGTTGATATCACATACATTATCAAGCATTTCACACATATTATCCAGATACTGACTGTTAGCACTTGGTGGTCTTTAGCAGCTTCCTACAAGAATGGGCTTTAGGTGAGGCAGATGAACCTGTAGCCATATTACTTCAACAGTATTTAACATGAGATCGTCTCTAAGCTTTACAGGAATGTGGTTCTGAATATATACTACAACAACGCCCCCGTTGGCGTTTCTGTCTTTTCGGTAGATGTTAGAAACATGTATTGCTACCACTGTATCATCAAAGGTATTATCTAAGTGAGTTTCAGAGATAGTCAGAATATGAATGTCATCTGTTACAAGCAAGTTATTGACTTCATGGACCTTGTTCCCCAGGCTGCATATGTTAATATGGGGTATTTTTAGCACTTTTCTGAGTTGCTTGATTGTTTTTAATGCTTTACTGAGAAGCTTATCAGAAGTAGACTTGCTCATGTTATTTAAATTGGAGCTGATAGTGCAGAGTGAGCTGCACACAATGGTCTTCCTACTAGGGCACACCACCTCAGTGCTAACAGTGTAACTCTGGTTCATAGGCTCATGATTACTGCATACAATAGCTGTAGGATCAACAGAGGTATTCAGGGCAATTAGGGGGACATAAATTAAGTTACTTACATTGTGTCTGCCGACACCCCTAGAATAATGTACATTTGATGCAGCATTATGACAACTCAGTGTCACAATGGTAGGGATTAACTGAGCTGGTCTTGGGTCATTGCTAAGTCATTGTTTCAATGCAGCCTTGAAATGCGTGGACAGAGTCCAGGAGCCAAGATGATTTGGATGGACTCCATCATTCCTGTAGAGTATCTTCTGTTTCTAGAAGGTGTCAAAGTTATCTATAAAAGTGATTCCAGCAGAGCTACAGTAATATTTTAGCCAGATATGTAATGCCAGTAGCCTGCTGAATCTTTCACACCCGCAGCCCAACGATGGTACTGGACCTGAAATGATTGGCAGTGTTTTGGAGTCTTTTAAACCTATTAAGGATTGGACCCTTTTTTTCCATTTTCGCATAACAGTACTTTAGTAAAAATACAATTTTATTCAATTTTTCCCTAAAATGACATACCCAAATCTAACTGCCTGTAGCTCAGGACCTGAAGCAAGGATATGCATATTCTTAATATCATTTGAAAGGAAACACTTTGAAGTTTGTGGAAATTTGAAATTATTGTAGGAGAATATAACACGTTATATCTGGTAAAACAAAAAAACATGCGTTTTCTATTATTTTATTTTTGCATGATCTTTGAAATGCAAGAGAAAGGCCAGACATTGATGTAGGATTATAGATGTAATTGAGATGTTGTCCACTAGATGGCAGCAGTGTGTGTGCAAAGGTTCAGACTGATCCAGTGAAAAATTACACATCACTTCACAATATTTTTTATATTTATTTAACCTTTATTTATCAAGTCTGCCAGGAGTTTTCCCAGATGTGCCAAATTGGGAACATTTAAAAAAAGGCTTTGGTAATACAAAATTTAAGTTTGCTGTCACGAACGTTGAGAGACGGGTTGGACCAAGGTGCAGCGTGAAAGGCGTACATGTTTATTTGTTAGAATAAACATACAAAAACAACGTGATGTGAAAGTCCTATGGGCTATACAACAACCAGCCTAACAGGAACAAGATCCCACAAACAAGGACTGCAACCAGGCTACTTAAGTATGATCCCCAATCAGAGACAACGAGCGACAGCTGCCTCTGATTGGGAATCATACCCGGCCAAACATAGAAGTCAAACAACTAGAATCTAAACATAGATATACAACAACCTAGAACTAAACATGCACACCCTGACCAAACTAACCAGAGTTCTATAGGTCAGGGCGTGACAGTACCCCACCCCCAAAGGTGCGGACTCCGGCCGTACAAACCTGACTTAACAGGGGAGGGTCCGGGTGGGCTTCCAGCCTTGGTGGCGGCTCCGGGCGTGACGTCTTCTCCCTTACTGCCTCCGCGTTGCACCCCTAGACCGGTCTGGACCTCAATGCGGAGCTTCCCCTCTCAGTCCTTCCACGATGCACCGATCCCTGTCTGGACCCTGGTGTGGGAGACCCCGAACCTGGAGAGGGGCTGACGTCTGGACCCGGAGTGGAGTCGCTGACTGGAGTTAAACCGGATCCCGGTGGAGCGGACTGCTCTGGCTCTGGAGTGGAGCCGCTGACCGGAGCTGGACTGGACACCGGTGGAGCGGAATACTCTGACTCCGGAGTGGAGCCGCTGACCGGAACTGGACTAGGCACCGGTGGAGCGGACTGCTCTGACTCCGGAGTGGAGTCGCTGACCTGAGCACCGGTGGAACGGACTGCTCTGACTCAGGAGTGGAGCCGCTGACCGGTGCTGGACCAGGCACCGGTGGAACGGGCACGGGCCGTGCCGGACTGGGAACACGCACCACTGGTCTGGTGCGAGGAGCAGGGACGGGCCGGGCCGGACTGGGAACACACACCACTGGTCTGATGCGAGGAGCAGGTACGGGGCATACCAGGCTTGCGACATGCACCACTGGTTTGGTGAGAGGAGCAGGGACGGGCCGTACTGGACTGGGAACACGCACCACTGGCTTGGTGCGGGGAGCAGGTACGGGGCGTACCGGGCTGGCGACACGCACCACTGGTTTGGTGCGAGGAGCAGGGACGGGCCGTACTGGACTGGGAACACGCACCAGTGGCTTGGTGCGGGGAGCAGGTACGGGGCGTACCGGACTGGCGACACGCACCACTGGTTTGGTGCGAGGAGCAGGCACGGGCCGTACCGGACTGGGGACACGCACCACAGGTCTGGTGCGAGGAGCAGGAACGGGCCGGGCCGGACTGGGGACACGCACCACTGGCTTGGTGCGAGGAGCAGGCACGGATCTTACCGGACTGGGAGCACGCACCACTGGCTTGGTGCGAGAAGCAGGCACGAGGCGTTCCGGACTGGGAACCGGCGCTGGAGGTCTACGACTGTACCAGTCCTTTACTCTCCGTGCCCAATCCTCCTCCAGGAGCCCCCACGAGTTAGGGAACAGAAACTCATCGTCGACTCCTCAGTATAAAACTGTTCCCATTCCTGTTCCCATGGTCGTAGGGACTCAAACTGGAAACCCACCGGGTGCAGTGGTCGGGGCTCTTATCTCTCACTCCCCGACCACCTCTTTAGCCCTCCCCCAAAAAATTATTGGGGCTGCCTCGCGGGCTTCCTCTTCGGCCAGCGCCGTCGGTGTCGCTGTTGCTCCTCTCTAACCCGGGCTTCCTCTGTCTGTTCCCAAGGACAACGATCCATCCCAGCCTGGATCTCCTCCCATGTCCAAGATCCCTTACCATCCAGGATCTCCTCCCATGTCCAGGATGTCTGCTCCTGGCCATGCTGCTTGGTCCTCGTTTGGTGGGATCTTCTGTCACGAACGTTGAGAGACGGGTCGGACCAAGGTGCAGCGTGAAAGGCGTACATGTTTATTTGTTAGAATAAACATACAAAACAACGTGCCGTGAAAGTCCTATGGGCTATACAACAACCAGCCTAACAGGAACAAGATCCCACAAACAAGGATTGCAACCAGGCTACTTAAGTATGATCCGCAATCAGAGACAACGAGCGACAGCTGCCTCTGATTGGGAATCATATCCGGCCAACATAGAAGTCAAACAACTAGAATCTAAACATAGATATACAACAACCTAGAACTAAACATGCACACCCTGACCAAACTAACTAGATTTCTATAGGTCAGGGCGTGACATTTGCACACTCCCAGGAATGTCATACATGATGGATCATTAGCTTCCCTACAGAAAAGACACTAACCGTCACACATCTAGATGGCCGGGTGGGGTGGGTGTGGAGCCAGAGGTCAAACTGTAGAACCCAGTTCCTACATTTTAATATAAAAATAGATTTTTCAAACAAAACTACACTACATTTTATCTCTGGGACCCTCAGGTTGACAAATCAGAGCAAGATTACTGAATGTAAGTACATTATTTACTTTCAGAGGTGAATGTACCAACCAGTTGCCGTGATAAAAGTGTTTTGTTGTTGTGCACTGTTCTCAAACAATAGCATGGTATTTTTTAGCTGTAATAGCTACTGTAAATTGGACACTGAAGTTAGATTAACAATAATTTTATGCTTTCTGCCCATACAGTGAGGGAAAAAAGTATTTGATCCCCTGCTGATTTTGTACGTTTGCCCACTGACAAAGACATGATCAGTCTATAATTTTAATGGTAGGTTTATTTGAACAGTGAGAGACAGAATAACTCCAGAAAAACGCATGTCAGAAATGTTATGAATTGATTTGCATTTTAATGAGGGAAATATGTATTTGACCCCTCTGCAAAACATTACTTAGTACTTGGTAGAAAAACCCTTGTTGGCAATCACAGAGGTCAGACGTTTCTTGTAGTTGGCCACCAGGTTTGCACACATCTCAGGAGGGATTTTGTCCCACTCCTCTTTGCAGATCTTCTCCAAGTCATTAAGGTTTCGAGCCTGACGTTTGGCAACTCGAACCTTCAGCTCCCTCCACAGATTTCCTATGGGATTAAGGTCTGGAGACTGGCTAGGCCACTCCAGGACCTTAATGTGCTTCTTCTTGAGCCACTCCTTTGTTGCCTTGGCCGTGTGTTTTGGGTCATTGTCATGCTGGAATACCCATCCACGACCCATTTTCAATGCCCTGGCTGAGGGAAGGAGGTTCTCACCCAAGATTTGACGGTACATGGCCCCGTCCATCGTCCCTTTGGTGCGGTGAAGATGTCCTGTCCCCTTAGCAGAATAACACCCCCAAAGCATAATGTTTCCACCTCCATGTTTGACGGTGGAGATGGTGTTCTTGGGGTCATAGACAACATTCCTCCTCCTCCAAACACGGAGAGTTGAGTTGATGCCAAAGAGCTCGATTTTGGTCTCATCTGACCACAACACTTTCACCCAGTTCTCCTCTGAATCATTCAGATGTTCATTGGCAAACTTCAGAAGGGCCTGTATATGTGCTTTCTTGAGCAGGGGACCTTGCGGGCGCTGCAGGATTTCAGTCCTTCACGGCGTAATGTGTTACCAATTGTTTTCTTGGCTTTCTATGGTCCCAGCTGCCTTGAGATCATTGACATGATCCTCCCATGTAGTTCTGGGCTGATTCCTCACCGTTCTCATGTTCATTGCAACTCCACGAGGTGAGATCTTGCATGGAGCCCTAGGCCGAGGGAAATTGACAGTTTCTTCCATTTGTGAATAATCGCACCAACTGTTGTCACCTTCTCACCAAGCTGCTTGGCGATGGTCTTGTAGCCCATTCCAGCCTTGTGTAGGTCTACAATCTTGTCCTTGACATCCTTGGAGAGCTCTTTGGTCTTGGCCATGGTGGAGAGTTTGGAATCTGATTGATTGATTGCTTCTGTGGAGAGGTGTCTTTTATACAGGTAACAAGCTGAGATTAGGCGCACTCCTTTTAAGAGTGTGCTCCTAATCTCAGCTTGTTACCTGTATAAAGGACACCTGGGAGCCAGAAATCTTTCTGATTGAGAGGGGGTCAAAAACGTATTTCCCTCATTAAAATGCAAATCAATTTATAACATTTTTGACATTTTAGGATGTTTTTGTTGTTATTCTGTCTCTCACTGTTCAAATAAACCTACCATTAAAATTATAGACTGATCATTTCTTTGTCAGTGGGCAAACGTACAAAATCAGCAGGGGATCAAATACTTTTTTCCCTCACTGTATAAGACATGTCTATGTCCCGGAAAGTTGTCTGTTGTTTACAACACCATTCTAGTCACATATCGCATATTGAGCAGCAACCGACCTGTATAAGGGACACTGATCCCGTGGAGGTTAATGCTAAAATCTGTTCTTTATAATCCATTTTCAGATGTTCCGAGCTAGCTTTCCTGATTTTGTTTGACCTTACATGGACTATGACAGAGTCAGCTCCCGGTATCTGTCGTAGAACATTCGGAAGCAGCTTTGTGATGTCTTGTACTCGTGCTCCTGTGTAGCACAGGGTTTTTGCATTGGGAACTGAGTTTCTCACCATAGAGCTGCCGATGATGACAGCTGGTGATGTTGAATGGGCCGGTCTCTCAGGCAGCCTCATTGTCTGATGGGGGGGCTCTGAGGAGCTGAACCTGAGTTAGAAGCCACCAGAGAGGGAGACAGAACAGAGGACGAAGACGCAGGTACCTCCGGATCCGATCTTGAATGGGAAGCCCCTAAGGAAGAAGGCACCGCAACCTCTGGATCCAGGGCGGCAAAGCCGTTTCTGGTCTGTGTCAGGTCCGGGCTTAACATCTCGAAGGAGACCCCCGTTGCCAGAGGATGCTTTTTTCGATTTTCCACAGTGAGTGACCTATCTCCATGGCTGGTTGGTTGGATCGAGAACAGCTCCGTTCTCCAGGGAACGGGGAGACCCCTTCGGGGATGGGTCCCTGCTGAGCACCGGCCAGTCGGCTGTGGAGTGCCGACACAGCGGCGACACTTCCACCAGACCAGAGCGGCGTCCGGCTACTGGGGTGGAAGAAAAAGAAAATGTAGGCAGGCGTGGATTCCCCAGTAGCTTGTGTAGGTTTGCTACTTGCATGCTAAGAGTAGCCACTTCAACCCTGTAGTCCTCCGCAAGCAAGCAGTTGCTACATTGAAATTCAGCACAGTCCACATTGTCCCGGAATAAAGCAAAGTAAACACAGCTCCTGCAGCGCCGCTGGAAACGTTCAATAGCGACCTCCATTTGAGACTGCCGAGCCAGCTAGGCTACCTGGGCTTCCGCGTCTCTCCCCCTATGCGGGATCTGGCAGTAGATACTGTTTTACATTATCTGTTGATACTACATGCGTGATTGTCAGTAGACTTATGTTGCTTAGTATCCTTGGAAGAACAGCCCATTGTCTCTATTATGATGATCACTCTTATGTGATGTTTATAAGTAGGCCTATAACCTAGTTATTAATATGTCATGCTCTATGCGCTCATGCTAAGCCCAGGTTTCTTCTCTTTAGGGGTCATTGCATGGTCAGTCATGGTTGTGCTGGTACTCTGCCTCCTGGTTTGTCTGGGTTTCTTCATTTGGCGTTGGAAGCCAGAAATGTTCAGGTTGGTGATGCTACCTTTAATGATCTTAGATATGGAAACCATTTGGAATCAATAATCAATGTCTTTCTTTTTCCTTTTCCCATAGCCGGCTCAACTCGTTGTTTGTGGAATCCAAACTAGCCGGCGAAAAATTCAAGTATATATACAGTTTATTTACAGTATTTAAGAGTCAGACTTAGCCTTAAAGGGGCAATCCACAGTTCCAATAATAACAAAGCGACACCCCACCACTTTTTTGGTAAAAAGCCGAGGGATGGCGCTGGAGAAATGTAACCACTCTCACATTCATAGACAGAGCGATGGATGCAAGGACTGACCATCCATGGTATACGCATTATGTTTTGAGGCTATCCAGTGTTTATACAATGCATTCGAAAGGTATTCACACCCCTTGACTTTTTCCACATTTTGTTACATTACAGCTTTATTCTAAAATGGATTAAATAGTTTTTCCCCCTCATCAATCTACACCCAATACCCCATAATGACAAAGCAAAAACAAATGTATAAAAAATAAAAAACTGTAAAATCACATTTACATAAGTATTCAGACCCTTTACTCAGTACTTTGTTGAAGCACCTTTGGCAGCGATTACAGCCTCGAGTCTTCTTGGGTATGACACTACAAGCTTGGCACACCTGTATTTGGGGAGTTTCTCCCATTCTTCTCTGCAGATCCTGTCAAGCTCTGTCAGGTTGGATGGGGAGCGTCGCTCAAGGACATTCAGAGACTGTTCCCGAAGGCACTGCTGCGTTGTCTTGGCTGTGTGCTTAGGGTTGTTGTCCTGTTGGTCTGAGGTCCTGAGTGCACTGGAGCAAGTTTTCATCAAGGATCTCTTTGCTCCATTCATCTTTTTCTTGATCCTGACTAGTCTCCCAGTCCTTGCCGCTGAAAAACATCCCCACAGCATGATGCTGCCACCATTCTTCGCCGTAGGGATGGTGCCAGGTTTCCTCCAGATGTCACACTTGGCAGTCAGGCCAAAGAGTTCAATCTTGGTTTCATCAGACCAGAGAATCTTGTTTCTCATGGTCTGAGAGTCCTTTAGGTGCCTTTTGACATACTCCATGCGGGCTGTCGTGCCTTTTACTGTGGAGTGGCTAAGGTATTTCTGTTTATTTTATTTTATACATTTGCAAACATTTCTAAAAACCTGTTTTCGCTTTGTCATTATGGAGTATTGTGTGTAGATTGATGAGAAAAATTAATAATTTAATCAATTTCAGAATAAGGCTGTAACGTAACAAAATGTGGAAAAAGTCAAGGGGTCTGAATACTTCCCGAATGCACTGTATATAATATACAATATATTCATATGCCATTTAGCAGACACTTTTATCCAAAGCGATTTACAGTCATGTGTTCATACATTTCAAGTAGCGGTTGTCCCGGGAATCAAACCCACTATCCTGGCGTTGTAAGCACAATGCTCTACCGACTGAGCTACAGTAAAAAAATGCTTATGTTGGGTTCTGATGTGGTATGACAGTTGAATTTAGCTGATGAGGCATTAATATTCTTCAAGAATCAATGAGTATATATCATTAAGTCCAAATATGGATGTAGCAGCTGCAGATTGCCCCTTTAAACTCAACCATTTACTTTTATCTTAAAAGTTAAGACAAAATATCTATATAGGCTAGATTTAAGGGTATCCAAATAGCAACTAGCCTATGTACACTAGAAAAAAAGGGTTCCAAAAGGGTTCTTCGGCTGTCCCCATAGGAGAACCCCTTTTTGTTCCATGTAGAACCCTTTTTGGTTTCAGGTAGAACCGTCTGTGGAACGGTAATAAAGAAAAAAGAAAAAAAAAACTTCCATCAATGTAATTGTCTGCATCACTTCCAATCGGAATGGAACGGGTTCTTTGTGGAACCCAAAAGGGTTGTACCTTTTTTTCTAAGAGTGTATTTTAAGGCCAATTAAGCATGCGTTAGACATTATCACATGTATATTACCGTAACAAATGAAATATTCAACTCAGAAAATACCTTTAACTGTATTTTCTATTTTCTCCAGAGCGATTCCAGTGTGGAAGTTTTCAGACCACTACTACAGAATGAGCGCTGACACCAACAGACAATTCAGTGAGGAGTATCAGGTAGCAATGAGGAAACCATGCTTGCTCTTCTGTTTGTTTTATCCTGGTGTTGATGTTATGTCTCGTGTGTTTCATAACCACATCTTCACAACAATTCAATAATGATGATATGAGAGACAGGAATTCAGTTTAACCATGTATATGAACGTGCTCATTTCAACACACATAACTCCCATGATGCTCTGCGGCACAACTACGGTAAGTCTGGAGGTGCAAGTTGTACAACCGTAATAGCCTATATAACAGTTGGTAATGCAAAGTAGCTGGACAATTGTCCAATGTTGCTTTCCCTGTGAGTGTGATTACAGTATCAGAATGGATGTATAGGCCTGTTTTGTCAACTTGTAATCCATCTGTGTGTCTGTGCATAAGCCTTCAGACGACTAATTGGAGTATGTTAACATTAATTCGTTTTTCTATACAATATGCTCAATCTATGCTTTATATCTGTATGCAGGACTTCATCCCTGTTGGCACAGAGCAGACTCAAAGAGCAGCCCTTCTGGAGGAGAACAAGAACAAGAACCGCTTCACCAATGTACTGCCATGTAAGTGTACTCTGGCTGCTATTTCTACACATCATATGAACAACATACAGTTGTGGAATTCTTTGCAACAGTTGAACTTTGTGTCAGCCAATTGACCAAGTATAATAGGGTGGATCAGATAACTATGTCTGGAATCTGATGGCGTTGGCCTAAACACCCCACCTGCAGATTTTATACAGTTTGAGGTTTTGTGGGTTATATTCTCCAAAGTAAAGTTTGATGGGACAAAACTCATTAGTCATTTTAAATCTTCTCTCTCTCTCTCCAGATGACTGGTGTCGGGTGAAGCTAACCACGATAAACCACGACATGAGCTCTGACTACATAAATGCGAATTACATGCCAGTAAGTACAGCAGCATGTAAGTCTCAGATTTCCTTATACAGATCACTGTCCATATCAATCCTAGAGATCCTACACAGGTATTCCTACTGTGACTGCACCTCTAAAAAGTACTAGACTGATCTACTATACTGACATAAACCTTGATAGCCTACTTTAAAAGGCTTACTTATGGAAAAGGTTTGGCTAGGAATTTACCACCCCCCCCCCCCCCCCCCCATGGTAAACAAATAAACATTGCGTAACACCAAAGGTACAATTGTAATAATATTATAATATACTGAACAAAAACATAAATGCAAAATGCAACAATTTCAACGATTTTAGTGAGTTACAGTTCATATAAGGAAATCAGTCAATTGAAATAAATAAATTAGGCCCTAATTTATGGATTTTCACATGACTGGGCAGGGGCGCAGCCATGGGTGGGCCTGGAAGGGCATAGGCCCACCCACATGGGACATCCAGCAAGGCCCAGCCAATCGAAATATGTATATATATATATATATATATATATATATATATATATTATACACTACCAGTCAAAAGTTTGGACACACCTACTCATTCAAGGCTTTTTCTTTATTTTTACTATTTTCTACATTGTAGAATAATAGTGAAGACATCAAAACTATGAAATAACACATATGGAATCATGTAGTAACCAAAAAAGTGTTAAACAAATCAAAATATATTTTATATTTGAGATTCTTCAAAGTAGCTACCCTTTGCCTTGATGAGAGCTTTCAGATGAGAGCTGAGTTATTCCCCAAAAAGGCTTTATTGCAGACATAAATACTCCTCTGTTTCATCAGCAGTCTGGGTGGCTGGTCTCAGACGATCCCGCAGGTGAAGGAGCCGGATGTGGAGATCCTGGGCTGGCGTGGTTACACGTGGTCTGCGGTAGGGCTGTTACGGTGACCGTATTACCGCCACAGCGGCGGTCATGATGGCAGTCAAATTCCACATGACCGTTTAGTCACAGTAATTAGGCTTCTCCAAGCTCTGATGCTGCTGATGGTCCTTAGTAGCCTACCAAACTTGCCTGATACTCAGCACTCTATTGTCCCGCTAATCACTCCGACATCAATGCAAATGTGATGGAAAATATAAACAAACACTTCATGAGAGCCCATGAGCTCATGTTGTGCAACATTTCTATAGGCTATGCAATTGCATGAGAAAACAGAGGGATGGCCTCTATTAAAAACAGGAGGATCCCATCAGGTTTCTATAAGCTAGGGCTACTATATTTATTTCTTAACTTTCCTAATATTAAGCACATTGCTTCTCTTTAAAACAGGAGTATAGCCTACCTGGCTGGCATTCAAATGAACCACGAGAAAAGCGTCCTCCGTTCGCTATTTAAGTGCATAGATTACGTATTTTTTTCAACTGCCCGTTTCGAGACAGGTGCATGATAATGGTCCATTCTAAATCAAAACAAATTTCACACATATTATTTAGTATATGTAAAGACAAGATTAAATCAAGAATAGTGTGATGGGTGACAATATTAGCCTATCACTTGTGACTGATATATTATCACTTGATCATGCCCAGCTTAAGGCAAACAGCGCATGCTTTTTGTGAGTGACTTTTTCAAATCATAGTCGCACACCTCATGTAGCCTAGCCCATAGGCCTATATGTTTTGATAAGGTTTGTAGCACAACTAAAGTGGCCAAATAACTTCTTAAAATGAAGCACATTAATCCGCTTTACAATTGGTGTAGTCTAACTGGCACACATATGCAGCGCATGAGTTTCAAATTTGGGGAAGATAATTGTCACCATAAAAATGCACCTTTATAATAAAAGCATTACATGAATAATCGCATTTACGGTCACTTTTGAGAATGGTGTTTTCTAATGGAACATTCACGCTTATAGCCTACTGCCGTGTGCGCATTGCTGAGCTTATAATTTTAAGAAATAGAGTAATATTTATCAACATTTTAAGCTAAATGTTCTCATCTGTTGAGTCAGGCTCATTGCTTAAAACAGGCTTTTTGATGCTAGTGGTTTTATTAATTTGGGATCTATCGCATCCCACAACTGTCCCAGACTATGTTTGGAATATTTATTTCTCACACGGAATAGAATAGGTCAACTTTTGTACTACGGGGATAGTAGATTGACATAGGCTAGTGCTTTTGCTGTTCGTTAGGCCTATTCATCTTGTTGGCTGCCGAAAAGTAAATGTGGACAGCTCTTGTAATATCTTCAATATGTGCCTCGGAATTGGATAAGGACGCGCGCAGTTGCGTCCCTGATGTGTCTGTCTTCACTTGTAGCCTGTGAGAAAGACCCGATCATGGTTACTGAGAGCCATGTGAGTGAGAGGTGCTTCGGCACGCAGCCGGGAGAAGGGAATTATAATTATTATATTCAGCCGAAGGGCACAACGGCCACTGACCGCATTATCAAGTGCTTCTCAAATTGTGAATGAGAGACTGAGAGACTGATGAAGTGTGTACAGCCTGTGCAAAAAACAAAGCAGAGCTCATGCCTTTCATGCAACTTTTTTCAAATCATCATTAGAGTCACATCATGCAGCCTTAGAATGTATTAAAAATCAAAACATATATACCAACATTTGTATCACAACTAAAGTTACATAAATAACCTGTACCTGTTTCTTTGTTAACTGCAGAATAGCCGCATGTGTGCACTCCCTCAAATCGTTTGGAGAAAATATCCTTTCTATTTTATTCAGCTATGTTCAATTGTATTCTTCATACTATAAAATAATATAAAATAATGCAATGGAATTCTAAGCAAATCTTGTCTGCTAAATGAACTAGTGTAAACCACACTCATATGGCATAGCCAGATCAGGGCCTAACATAAGGACAACTCAGAGTATGCTATTATGTTCTTCTGAAATAGACTACATTTTCTTCATATCATGTTTCTTTAGACCTGTCTAAAATAAATAATGGATTTATTGTGATGATGTAGGCTATATTACATAGATGTATTATACTTTTTAAATGTAGATGTTCCAAAGGCCTGCATCACTGGCTTGTAGGCTATGCATGGAAGCCAGGAGATGCTAAATGTGTTTATGTTAATTAATGGTCAATTACCATGAGACTGGCAGCTACTTGCTTGACAATCACCGGCTGACAAAATTTCATGACCGCCACAGCCCTAGTCTGCGGTTGTGAGGCCTGTTGGATGTACACTAAATTGTATAAAATGACGTTGGTAGAGAAATTAACATTAAATTCTCTGGCAACAGCTCTGGTGGACATTCCTGCAGTCAGCAAGCCAATTGCACGCTACCTCAAAACTTGAGACATCTGTGGTATTGTGTTGTGTGACAAAACTGCACATTTTAGAGTGGCCTTTTATTGTCCCCAGCACAAGGTGCACCTGTGTAATGATCATGCTGTTTAATCACCTTCCTGTCAGGTGGATGGATTACTTGGCAAAGGACAACATTTGAGAGAAATATGTGTTTTGTGCGTATGGAACATTTCTTGGATCTTTTATTTCAGCTCATGAAACAAGGGACCAACACTTTACATGTTGCATTTATAGTTTTGTTCAGTAGTTACTGGCAGTTGCCTCTAAACGGGCTTCAATACTTCCCAACAAAACCCTTTATGTCAATTATAAATGTCATAATGTAATAATAGTACGATATCGCTGATTAATATGATGCCTTAAAAGGACTACATACACCTATAAATGTTTACACAAGTTGTGGCTGTGATATATTGATTAGTGAACCATATGAGTCATTTTAAATTACTATAAATACAATAGGTGTGTTTTGTTAACCATGATGCTTTCTGTTTCAGGGCTACGGTAACAGCAGACAGTACATCGCTGCACAGGGTCCCCTGCCCGCCACCATCAAAGACTTCTGGAGAATGATCTGGGAGCAAAGGGTAAAGGGCGTGGTCATGGTAACCAACTGCACCGAAAGAGGGAGGGTGAGTCCTGTGTGTCTTTAATGTGCTTTGCATTATGTGTGGTTTTGTGTGGAAAATGTGGGGATATCACAGATAAACAGTGATGTAGTCATATAAATAGAATAACTAGAATGGGCAAACCCCCTCAGACCATGGCAATTTGACAGATAAGATTATATTTACTGTATTTCTATTGATTAAATTGCCTAGTCTCCATGGCTGTCTCTCTCTTAGACTAAATGTGAGCAGTACTGGCCTCTGGACTACACCCCGAGCCTGTACGGAGACCTGTTGGTCACAGTCACATCCGAGAAGAGAGAAACCAACTGGACACTGCGGGAGTTTGTGGTGAAAAATGTGAGCACTATGCTTTATCTCCTCATATGAAACCTGGGACGTTTTAAGAAGGGCACGCATATAGCAAATCGTTTTGGAAACTAAAATCCATTGCAAAACATTTTCTCTCTTATGAACACAACCCTAGACAAGGTTTTTAGTGCGTGCCCTGCTTACAATACAATACAATTTACCTGTGTGAATGTCGCCTCTGCCACTAGTTGAAATTCTTCTCTTTCTTTCAGAGAGACACATCTGAGGATCGCCTTGTGAAACACTTCCACTTCACGGCCTGGCCAGACCACGGAGTCCCAGAGGGGACAATGACTCTGATCCAGTTCAGAGGGCTGGTCCGGCAGCACATAGAGAGCCAGGAGGACAGTGGACCCACTGTGGTGCACTGCAGGTAATGTTACAGTACTGACAACACCCAGCCTTTACTCTATACAGAGAATGCAAAATAGGGATAGATAGGGCTGTACATATGGCAACCATATAATTAGGAATTAGAATACTAGAATGGACATGAACCTTCTTATGATGGGATAAAGGTCAGCCATTTTGGCCAGTGTTGTGATAAGATAATGTAAAATAATGAATTTGAATATTTTATCTGCACTGTATGTTAGCTAGCTAGCCAGACAGTTTTAGAGGAAGATTCCATACATTTATCAAATGAACTGCCAACAGGTTGTTATCAATAAAACGCCACAATACATGCAGAGCATTTTAATTTGGCAAGGAGCCCCCAGCTCCGCTAAAACAATTGACAACTAGCTACATGCGGTTTTCAAGAGATTGTTAAATAAATGTTACTTTAACATCATCACCTCTTGAAGAGCATAGTCAGAACTACACATTTCCAATTATTTTCCACATGTAGCTTTATCATCATAGTTATACAGCAAGTAACTGCATGCTTTTCATGATCAGTAAACATCAATTGATCATGTAATTTCAGATATGTGAGGGTAGCCTATCCATTTGGCATGTAGCTAGCTAGCTAGCAAAGCAAACAACATGTGCCATTTAGCTTGCTTCATCAGAGATTAGGCTTTTGGAAAGAGCTTGATATCGGCAAGTCCTCATCCTGGTAAAGTCAGTCGCACTTCTGTCATCACCACTATAGATGGCAAGCAAATCAAACAATATTTGGATATAGCCATCTAGTCAATCCCCTGAAAGTTAGCTTGTTAACTAGCCGTATTGATGTGATCTGTTATTAGCTAGCTAGCTAGCCAATTTGACATGGTCCATAAATCAATGTAGCCTATTAGGACTGTCAGCAGCAATCTTGATTAAACACTTAAAAACAATGTTGAAAAGGGGATAAATAGCTAACTTCACTAGGTAGGCCTACGTTGGTTGGAGAAAAAAGTACATTAAGTCTACTTACCACTATGTTTAGCCAACTGTACAACATTTCTACTGGTAGCTTGCAAAGTAAACATTATCAGCTAACAGTACATCGGCAAATGCGCCCTTCTGCTGCTTGACAGGCAGAGCCCACAAAGGATGGGAAATTAACCTAAACCATACCATGCAGGTATTTTATTTTATATCACTCAAATATCCAATTAATGGTGGCCAATATTTACATTTACATTTAAGTCATTTAGCAGACGCTCTTATCCAGCGCGACTTACAGTTAGCGAGTGCATACATTTTTCATACAATATTGGGAGATATCGTAAAGCTATTGATGTTTACTGATCATGAAAAGCATACAGTTACTTGCTATGTAACTCTGATGATAGAGCTAAATGTGCGCAATTGTTTTGCATAGAGGTGATGATATTACAACCAAATAGTTAACATTTATTTAACAATCCCTTGAAAACAGCACACAGTTGTCAATGGTTTTAGCGGAGCTGGGGATCAAGGGGCAGACAAATCGAACGCTCTGCATCTTGTGACGTTTTAATGATAACAACCTATATGCCAACATTCCATTCAAACAATGCAGTCAATCCACAGCCATACACTGGCTGAAATCAGTTGATGATAGGACTTAGACAAGTTGTAAATGCAACAAGTCTGATATTGTATCATATAATATCACTCACGGTTTTCCAAGAAAACAAAAATGTTGATATTTATGGTCTGTTTACATATATTTTAGAGGCTATTTATACAGAAACGTTGTATACACTGTATTTATAGTTATATGACAATATTTTTGTTTGACAATAATTATATTACACAATTTCTGATATATCGCATGCCTTACTTTTATTTTCCTGCCTAAGTAAAATCAGGATTATGTCTCTACTGCCATTCATTCCAATTAGACTGGTTTGGATTTCTCCCTGACCAATATGGCTGCCATTTTAAACCCCTTCTGGAACTTTTGGGGTTTATGACGTCCCCTAGTAATTTGATAGGATCTCTATGGTGGCAACCCTATTGAGGTGTTCCAGGAATGCAACGTTAACCAATAAGTGAGGTGTTTGTTGAAGTATAGGCCTAGTTTCAGTTTGTCTCTTCCTTGAACAGGATTATTCTGTGCTCTATTTTAACATGCTGTACAGTGTATTCGGAAATTATTCAGACCCCTGGACTTTTTCCACATTTTGTTACGTTACAGCCTTATTCTAAAATAGATGTAATTGTTTTCCCCCCTAATAAATCTACACACAATACCTCATAATGACAAAGAAAAAACAGGTTTTTGGATTTTTTTGCAAATTAATTAAAAAAAAAACCCTGAAATTTCAAATGTACTTAAGCATTCAGACCCTTTAGTCAGTACGTAGTTGAAGTACCTTTGGCAGCGATTACAGCCTTGTGTCTTCTTGGGTATGACGCTACAAGCTTGGCACACCTGTATTTAGAGAGTTTCTCCAATTCTTCTCTGCAGATCCTCTCAAGCTCTGTCAGGTTGGATGGGGAGCGTAGCTGCACAGCTACTTTCAGGTCTCTCCAGAGATGTTCGATCGGGTTCAAGTCCGGGCTGGACCACTCAAGGACATTCAGAGACTTGTGCCTCGACACAAGCCTCTCCTGCGTAGTCTTAGCTGTGTGCTTAGGGTCGTTGTCCTGTTGGAAGGTGAACCTTCGCCCCAGTCTGAGGTCATGAGCGCTCTGGAGCAGGTATTCATCAAGGATCTCTCTGTAATTTGCTCTGTTCATCTTTCCCTCGATCCTGCCTAGTCTCCCAGTCCCTGCCGCTGAAAGAAATCCCCACAGCATGATGCTGCCACCACCATGATTCACCGTAGGGATGGTGCCAGGTTTCCTCCAGAAGTGACGCTTGGCATTCAGGCCAAAGAGTTCAATCTTGCTTTTATCAGACCAGAGAATCTTGTTTCTCATGGTCTGAGTTCCTTGGGTGCCTTTTGGCTAACTCCAAGCGGGCTGTCATGTGCCTTTTACTGAGGAGTGGCTTCCGTATGGCCACTCCACCATAAAAGCCTGATTGGTGGAGTGCTGCAGAGATGGTTGTCCTTCTGGAAGGTTCTCCCATCTAAACATAGGAACTCTGGAGCTCTGTCAGATTGACCATCTGGTTCTTGGTCAACTCCCTGACCAAGGCCCTTCTCCCCCGATTGCTCAGTTTAGCCGAGCGGCCAGCTCTAGGAAGAGTCTTGGTGGTTCCAAACTTCTTCCATTTAAGAATGATGGAGGGCACTGTGTTCTTGGGGACCTTCAATGCTGCTGAAATGTTTTGGTACCCTTCCCCAGATCTGTGCCTCGACACAATCCTATCTCGGCGCTCTATGGACAATTCCTTCGACCTCATGGCTTGGTTCTTGCTCTGACATGCACTGTCAACTGTGGGACCTAATATAGACAGGTGTGTCCCTTTCCAAATCATGTACAATCAATTGAGTTTACCACAGGTGGACTCTAATCAAGTTGTAGAAACATCTCGAAGATGATCAATGGAAACAGGTTGCACCTCAGCTCAATTTCGAGTTTTATAGCAAAGGGTCTGAATTCTTATGTAAATAAGGTATTTCAGTTTTTTATTTTTAATACATTTGCAAAAATATCAAAAAACCTATTTTCGCTTAGTCATTATGGGGTATTTAGTGTATTTTTCTGTTTTAATACATTTTTGAATAAGGCTGTAACATAACAAAATGTGGAAAAAGGGAAAGGGTCTGAATACTTTCCGAATGCAATGTATATTACTCTGTCCCTCAGTGCTGGCGTGGGGAGGACAGGCACCATCATTGCTCTGGACGTGATACTACAACAGCTGGAGAGGGAGAGGGCAGTCGGCATCGCTGCCTTTTTGCACAAGATGAGGCTGAGTCGACCGCTCATGATTCAGACAGAGGTAAGGCCTGAGTTAGCCTAATACAGATGATCACCTGATCAACACCAGATACTACCCTAAAACATAGGCAATATCTTTTGATTGACTAAAGGTTTGATTAAAAATTAATATATGACTCATGAGGCTAAATTTGTGGCTTATCCTTGCCATTTACACTCTTTCAGTCGCAGTATATTTTCCTGCACCAATGCATCATGGATTCTCTGCAGCCCAAAGAGAAGATGATGCAAGAGGCCCTGTATGAGAACTCGGACATGATCTACGCCAACAGCATGGCACTGAGGCAGTTTCACGCTACCAATCCAAATGTGTCTGCTCTGAGTGTTTGTTAACATTGTGGATAAAAATGCCTTCTATGAGCCCAAGAGTAACCTAGGTACTTTTTATCATGATGTAAGAATACTCAATACTCAATGCTGCCTGTGTTTTCAATAAGTTGAGTCTGTCAAACAATGGCGATCTCATGCTCCTGTCTTCTGTATTTTGGTATTTCTATTTTAATCTATTTACATCACATGTACATAATGGTTTAGCTTATATTGGGTATCATCATTCACTGGTTATGTTCAGGAGAATTCAGCACACCTGGCACACTTCACATTAACCTAATTACTTTTTTATCATGGTGTAAGCATACTCAATTTTGCCTGTGTTTTCAATACATTTCAGTTATAGCCTATCCAATTTCAAAATTGCACTTGAAATTATTCATGAAGGATGACAATTTTACCTGACATGTATAAAAGTGTGTAATTTGGCTTTCATGTATAACAAAGCGTAAAAATAAAACTATTTTTCGTTAGTCACAAAGACTATTATAATAAGAGACCATAGTCTTATTACACCCACATCATTTCATAAAAATATTTTCAACGTCCTCAGTCCGAAACACTGTCATTCCCAGAGGAATGCGAGAAGTACAGTGTGGGAAAAAAGTATTTGATCCCCTGCTGATTTTGTACGTTTGCCCACTGACAAAGACATGATAAGTCTATAATTTTTATGGTAGGTTTATTTGAACAGTGAGAGACAGAATAACAACAACAAAAATCCAGAAAAACGCATGTCAAAAATGTTATGAATTGATTTGCATTTTAATGAGGGAAATAAGTATTTGACCCCTCTGCAAAACATGACTTAGTACTTGGTGGCAATCACAGAGGTCAGACGTTTCTTTTAGTTGGCCACCAGGTTTGCACACATCTCAGGAGGGATTTTGTCCCACTCCTCTTTGCTCCTAATCTCAGCTTGTTACCTGTATAAAAGACACCTGTCCACAGAAGCAAACAATCAATCTGATTCCGAACTCTCCACCATGGCCAAGACCAAAGAGCTCTCCAAGGATGTCAGTGACAAGATTGTGGACCTACACAAGGCTGCAATGGGCTACAAGACCATCGCCAAGCAGGTTGGTAAGAAGGTGACAACAGTTGGTGCGATTATTCGCAAATGGAAGAAACACAAAATAACTGTCAATCTCCCTCAGCCTGGAGCTCCATGCAAGATCTCACCTCGTAGAGTTGCAATGATCATGAGAACGGTGAGGAATCAGCCCAGAACTACACGGGAGGATCTTGTCAATGATCTCAAGGCAGCTGGGACCATAGTCACCAAGAAAACAATTGGTAACACACTACGCCGTGAAGGACTGAAATCCTGCAGCGCCCACAAGGTCCCCCTGCTCAACAAAGCACATATACAGGCCCGTCTGAAATTTGCCAATGAACATCTGAATGATTCAGAGGAGAACTGGGTGAAAGTGTTGTGGTCAGATGAGACCAAAATCGAGCTCTTTGGCATCAACTCAACTCGCCGTGTTTGGAGGAGGAGGAATACTGCCTATGACCCCAAGAACACCATCCCCACCGTCAAACATGGAGGTGGAAACATTATGCTTTGGGGGTGTTTTTCTGCTAAGGGGACAGGACATCTTCACCGCACCAAAGGGACGATGGACGGGGCCATGAACAAGGGTTTTGCCACCAAGTACTAAGTCATGTTTTGCAGAGGGGTCAAATACTTATTTCCCTCATTAAAATGCAAATCAATTTATAACATTTTTGACATTCTGGATTTTTGTTGTTGTTATTCTGTCTCTCACTGTTCAAATAAACCTACCATTAAAATTATAGACTGATCATGTCTTTGTCAGTGGGCAAACGTACAAAATCAGCAGGGGATCAAATACTTTTTTCACTCACTGTATACTACTCGAATGGGCAAAGAAACTCAAAAGGGTTGATGATATTAATTAACAGTCATTTTGATCCGAATGTGCAAATTGTCCAAACAGATCTGCAAGGTAGATGGATGATTTTAAATATGTTATTGGACAATAAACAGATATGGCTCATCAACCTTTACAGACCAAATAATGATGATCCACGCTTCTTTGAAAATACACTATCAGTCAAAGATTTGGACACACCTACTCATTCAGGGTTTTTTCTTTATTTTAACTTTTTTCTACATTGTAGAATAATAGTGAAGACTTCAAAACTATGAAATAACACATATGGAATCATGTAGTAACCAATAAAGTCTTAAACAAATAAAAATATATTTTATATTTGAGATTCTTCAAATAGCCACCCTTTGCCTTGATGACAGCTTTGCACACTCTTGGCATTCTCTCAACCAGCTTCATGAGGTAGTCACCTGAAATGAATATCAATTAACAGGTGTGCCTTGTTAAAAGTTAAGTTGTGGAATTTATTTCCTTCTTAATGCGTTTGAGCCAATCAGTTGTGTTGTGACAAGGTAGGGGGGGGGGGGGGGGTATACCGAAGATAACCCTTTTTGGTAAAAGACCAAGTCCATATTATGGCAAGAACAGCTCAAATAAGCAGTCCATCATTACTTTAAGACATGAACGTCAGTCAATACGGAAAATGTCAAGAACTTTGAAAGTTTCTTCAAGTGTAGTCGCAAAAACATCAAGCGCTATGATGAAACTGGCTCTCATGAGGACCGCCACAGGAAAGGAAGAACCACAGTTACCTCTGCTGCAGAGGATAAGTTCATTAGAGTTACTAGCCTCAGAATATGCAACCCAAATAAATGCTTCACACAGTTCAAGTCACAGACACATTTCAACATCAATTGTTCAGAGGGGATTGTGTGAATCAGACCTTCATGGTCGAATTGCTGGAAAGAAACCACTACTAAAGGACACCAAGCAAAAATATATAAGATCTTGCTACCATGGAATGGTAAATACCTGACTATTTATGGAAAAATCACCCTGATTAACTCTTTAGTAATATCCCAGTTTACCTATTTGCTTATGGTCTTGCCTACACCTACCTAGCGAACAATTTTTCAAATTATATGAGAAAGAAAAATCATTTTTATTTGGAACGGCAAGCCAGACAAAATTAAACTGGTCTATTTATTTAATGCATATTAATTCGGAGGGCAGAAATGATTAAATATTAAAGCATTAGACCTCTCACTAAAGGCTTCAGTCATACAAAAGTTAAACTTAAATCCAAACAGGTTCTCTAGCAAATTAGCAAGAATGTCTCACCCTATGTTCAAGAAATGCCTTTTTCCCTTAGATTACAACCTCTCACTTTCAGTTATTAGAAAAGGAAATAATCTCTCAAATATCGCTATTTCTAAAACAAGCCATAGAAAGTTGGTTGCAATTTCAATTTCATCCAACAGAAACGAAAGAACAAATAATGCAACAAATATTGTGGTTAAACTGAAATATACTAATTGATAAAAAATATATATATATTTTTTTATTAAAAAAAAAAGGTATTTCTTCCTAAATAATATCATAGGTAGCACTGGTGGAGTTAAGTCGCACATGCAGCCAACAAAAACATATGGAAATGTCTGCTCTACCAAAAACTACAACCAACTAATTGCAGCCTTACCGCAAAAATGGAAGAAGAAGGGGAAGGGGGAAAAAGTAAGGAACTTGTCTGTCGGCCTTGCATTAAAGACCGTAATTGGTTAAAGAAAATGGTGATGAATAAAAAAGTGTACCAGTTTCATTTAAGGACCCAAAAATTGACAGCCGTGCCATATAGATTACTAAATATTTGGGAAGAGATTTTTGACATACAGGTTTCATGGCACATGGTTGATGAACTGATACGCAAAATGATGCCGGATTCAAAATAATTTTTCTATTTAAATTATTATACAAAATTCTTGCAACCAATAGAATGTTCTTTATATCGGGGATACAACCTTCCCAGCTCTGCAGATTTTGCTGTGAAGAGACAGAATCATTAAATCATTTGTTTTGGTAATGTCCATATGTAGCTTGTTTTTGCTCACAGGTCCAGGAATGGCTAAAGGATTGCAATATTTACCTGGAGCTAACCCTACAGATAGCACTACTGGGTGATCTGAAAAGTCATAGTCAATCGATCAATAATAAACTCAGCAAAAAAAGAAACGTCCTCTCACTGTCAACTGCGTTTATTTTCAGCAAACTTAACATGTGTAAATATGTGTATGAACATAACAAGATTCAACAACTGAGACATAAACTGAACAAGTTCCACAGACATGTGACTAACAGAAATTGACAAATGTGTCCCTGAACAAAGGGGGGGTCAAAATCAAGTAACAGTCAGTATCTGGTGTGGCCACCAGCTGCATTAAGTACTGCAGTGCATCTCCACCTCATGGACTGCACCAGATTTGCCAGTTCTTGCCATGAGATGTTACCCCACTCTTCAACCAAGGCACCTGCAAGTTCCCGGACATTTCTGGGGGGAATGGCCCTAGCCCTCACCCTCCGATCCAACAGGTCCCAGACGTGCTCAATGGGATTGAGATCCGGGCTCTTCGCTGGCAATGGCAGAACACTGACATTCCTGTCTTGCAGGAAATCACGCACAGAATGAGCAGTATGGATTGTGGCATTGTCATGCTGGAGGGTCATTTCAGGATGAGCCTGCAGGAAGGGTACCACATGAGGGAGGAGGATGTCTTCCCTGTAACACACAGCGTTGAGATTGCCTGCAATGACAATAATATAATGATAATAAGCCACTTAGCAGACGCTTTTATCCAAAGCGACTTTCAGTCATGTGTGCATACATTTTTACGTATGGGTGGTCCCGGGGATCGAACCCACTACCCTGGCGTTACAAGCGCCATGCTCTACCAATTGAGCTACAGAGGACCACACTGAGCTACAGACAACAAGCTCAGTCCGATGATGCTGTGACACACTGCCCCAGACTATGACGGACCCTCCACCTCCAAATCGATCCCGCTCCAGAGTACAGGCCTCGATGTAACGCTCATTCCTTCGACGATAACCGCTTTTCCGACCATCACCCCTGGTGGGACAAAACCGCGACTCGTCAGTGAAGAGCACTTTTTGCCAGTCCTGTCTGGTCCAGCGACTGTGGGTTTGTGCCCATAGGCAACGTTGTTGCCGGTGATGTCTGGTGAGGACCTGCCTTACAACAGGCCTACAAGCCCTCAGTCCAGCCTCTCTCAGCCTATTTCGGACAGTCTGAGCACTGATGGAGGGATTGTACATTCCTGTTGTAACTTGGGCAGTTTTTGTTGCCATCCTGTACCTATCTCGCAGGTGTGATTTTCAGATGTACCGATCCTGTGCAGGTGTTGTTACACGTGGTCTGCCACTGCGAGGACAATCAGCTGTCCGTCCTGTCTCCCTGCAGAGCTGTCTTAGGCGTCTCACAGTACGGACATTGCAATTTATTGCCCTGGCCACATCTACAGTCCTCATGCCTCCTTGCAGCATGCCTAAGGCACGTTCACGCAGATGAGCAGGGACCCTGGTCATCTTTCTTTTGGTGTTTTTCAGAGTCAGTAGAAAGGCCTCTTTAGTGTCCTAGGTTTTCATAACTGTGACCTTAATTGCCTACCGTCTGTAAGCTGTTAGTGTCTTAACGACTGTTCCACAGATGCATGTTCATTAATTGTTTATGGTTCATTGAAAAAGCATGGGAAACAGTGTTTAAACCCTTTACAATGAAGATCTGTGAAGTTATTTGGATTTTTGCGAATTATCTTTGAAATACTTTTTTTTGCTGAGTTTACAACAACACTTTTAGCAAAATGTTTATTTTCAATTTACAATCTGTAGAAACAATGAGAATAGAAAGGTTCAGAACTTTTGTGAAACATCACAGCACAGTGTAACAATATATGGCAAATAGAAATCCAATATGGATGGTGGTAAGAGATAGATGGGAGGGGTTGAATGGAGCTGAAGGTTTTGAATAATAACAACTAATAACAACAAGATAACTAATGTAAAACATACTGTGTCCGTAAAACGTATATAGGTTATACGTTATGAACTGTTGTGAAAGAGCACAGTTTGAAAGATATGGCAAATAGAAATCAAACCGGATGGACATCAGAAATAGATGTTGAGGGTAGAGGAAGGACAGGAGTAAAAACAAACAAAATAGAACTATTGTAAAATAGACTGTGTCATTAAAATGTATATAGTATGTATAAGCTGGAAGTAGAGGCCTAATAATTGTTGTTCACTAGTTTACTCTAATTAGGGGAGGGGTGGTAGGGTTAGAAAGTAATAAAGGAAATATATATTTTTTAAAGGATATGTATATACAGTGGGGAAAAAAAGTATTTAGTCAGCCACCAATTGTGCAAGTTCTCCCACTTAAAAAGATGAGAGAGGCCTGTAATTTTCATCATAGGAACACGTCAACTATGACAGACAAATTGAGATTTTTTTCCTCCAGAAAATCACATTGTAGGATTTTTTATGAATTTATTTGCAAATTATGGTGGAAAATAAGTATTTGGTCACCTACAAACAAGCAAGATTTTGGCTCTCACAGACCTGTAACTTCTTCTTTAAGAGGCTCCTCTGTCCTCCACTCGTTACCTGTATTAATGGCACCTGTTTGAACTTGTCATCAGTATAAAAGACACCTGTCCACAACCTCAAACAGTCACACTCCAAACTCCACTATGGCCAAGACCAAAGAGCTGTCAAAGGACACCAGAAACAAAATTGTAGACCTGCACCAGGCTGGGAAGACTGAATCTGCAATAGGTAAGCAGCTTGGTTTGAAGAAATCAACTGTGGGAGCAATTATTAGGAAATGGAAGACATACAAGACCACTGATAATCTCCCTCGATCTGGGGCTCCACGCAAGATCTCACCCCGTGGGGTCAAAATGATCACAAGAACGGTGAGCAAAAATCCCAGAACCACACGGGGGACCTAGTGAATGACCTGCAGAGAGCTGGGACCAAAGTAACAAAGCCTACCATCAGTAACACACTACGCCGCCAGGGACTCAAATCCTGCAGTGCAAGACGTGTCCCCCTGCTTAAGCCAGTACATGTCCAGGCCCGTCTGAAGTTTGCTAGAGTGCATTTGGATGATCCAGAAGAGGATTGGGAGAATGTCATATGTCATATGGTCAGATGAAACCAAAATAGAACTTGTCGTGTTTGGAGGACAAAGAATGCTGAGTTGCATCCAAAGAACACCATACCTACTGTGAAGCATGGGGGTGGAAACATCATGCTTTGGGGCTGTCTTTCTGTAAAGGGACCAGGACGACTGATCCGTGTAAAGGAAAGAATGAATGGGGCCATGTATCGTGTGATTTTGAGTGAAAACCTCCTTCCATCAGCAAGGGCATTGAAGATGAAACGTGGCTGGGTCTTTCAGCATGACAATGATCCCAAACACACCGCCCGGGCAACGAAGGAGTGCCTTCTTAAGAAGCATTTCAAGGTCCTGGAGTGGCCTAGCCAGTCTCCAGATCTCAACCCCATAGAAAATCTTTGGAGGGAGTTGAAAGTCCATGTTGCCCAGCGACAGCCCCAAAACATCACTGCTCTAGAGGAGATCTGCATGGAGGAATGGGCCAAAATACCAGCAACAGTGTGTGAAAACCTTGTGAAGACTTACAGAAAACGTTTGACCTGTGTCATTGCCAACAAAGAGTATATAACAAAGTATTGAGAAACTTTTGTTATTGACCAAATACATATTTTCCACCATAATTTGCAAATAAATTCATTAAAAATCCTACAATGTGATTTTCTGGATTTTTTTTTCTCATTTTGTCTGTCATAGTTGACGTGTACCTATGATGAAAATTACAGGCCTCTCTCATCTTTTTAAGTGGGAGAACTTGCACAATTGGTGGCTGACTAAATACTTTTTTTCCCCACTGTATATGTACGTATATGTATTCCATTTTTTGTATGTATTTTGTATTTTGCTCTACAACATTCGCAGAGTACGACCCTACCTTACACAGAAAGCGGCACAGGTCCTAATGCAGGCACTTGTCATCTCCTTTCTGGATTACTGCAACTCGCTGTTGGCTGGGCTCCCTGCCTGTGCCATTAAACCCATACAACTTATCCAGAACGCCGCAGCCCGTGTTCAACCTTCCCAAGTTCTCTCATGTCACCCCGCTCCTCCGCACACTCCACTGGCTTCCAGTTGAGGCTCGCATCTATTACAAGACCATGGTGCTTGCCTACGGAGCTGTGAGGGGAACGGCACCTCCTTACCTTCAGGCTCTGATCAGACCCTACACCCAAACGAGGTCACTACGTTCCTCCACCTCTAGCTCCCCTACCTCTACGGAAGCACAGTTCCCGCTCAGCCCAGTCAAAGCTATTTGCTGCTCTGGCACCCCAATGGTGGAACAAGCTCCCCCACGACGCCAGGACAACGGAGTCACTGACCACCTTCCGGAGACACTTGAAACCCTACCACTTTAAGGAATACCTGGAATAGTATAAAGTGGTTGTCCCACTGGCTATCATAAGTTGAATGCACCAATTTGTAAGTTGCTCTGGATAAGAGCGTCTGCTAAATGATGTAAATGTATTTATATGTGTATGCATATGTGTGTATGTATGTTTGTTTAACACTGTTTACTACATTATTCCATATGAGTTTTGAATTCTTCACTATTATTCTACAATGCAGAAAATTGTAAAAATAAAGAAAAACCCTTGAATGTGTGTCCAAACCTTTGACTGGTACTGTATAATTTTAAAAAAATATTGGAAGTGATGCAGACAATTACATTTGTGGAAGCTATAATCTATCTGCAATCTATCTGCAATATTAAAGCTGATCTACCCTCTTTAAAAAAAGTAGTGCTATGTATCAACAGCCATTGTCAGCCAATCCAGTAGGGGTTGGACGCTATGAGCTTCGAGTCGTCACTTGCGTTGCGATATCGCTTTCCCCAACTTTAGTCCAGCCTTGTTCAGCTCCCTCGCCCCCTCGTCCATTCCGCTTCTCTCACTTTCCTTCCATTGAAAATGAATGGCTTCCGATGTTTCAGTGCGCTATGGCGCTTCCTACTGTAAACGCACTGTTACATTTGAGCAGTCCTATAACCTTTAACTCTGACACATTTTGGTTGAATGTATTCAGTTGTGCAACTGACTAGTTATCCCCTTTCCCTTCCTTTTCCCTTTCTATCGCAGCCGAGTTATAGGTGCCGGTTTGGAGAAAAGTTTGGTTCATACAGTTTCTATACAGATATCCAGGGACGGCCTGTTCAATAGGGCGATATGGGCGACGCACTGCCAAACGGGAAAAGGAAGGGATTTTTTTTCTAATCAATTATATCACGGCAACAGTAGTTATCAGTGTTGTAATCTGATCTGACTGCCACTAAATGTCAAATCAGGCTAAAGTCGTGCTTCAAATGGCCCCGCCCGTTTTTGGGCGATTTCAGTCAGGTTGAAAATCGCCCAGAAGTCTCTCATAGCCTGTCATGTAAAATCTATTTTTTTCAAATTTCAAAGCTTTCAATACATTCTCTATGGGTGTCTGTGGGCTTGCACTTACGCGCTTTCGTCATACGTGACGTAACCATGAACGTAACTAAGCAAATAGCGGCTAGCAGCGTCTCTTTGCGACCTGCAGTGTGGCGTTATTTTATGTTTTTAATTTGTACACTTAGTGGCGTTATTTTATGTTTTTAATTTGTACACTTAGTTTACAAACATTCTGCCAACCATGGATTTCGAGTGGTGGGTTTTGGACTGATCTTGTTGATCGTGTACATACCCGCTACGAACGGACTAAATAATGAAAACGTTGCTGGCAGCGGAATCCAATACAGCTGGGAGACTTGGCTGGATGACAGAGTCCCGGACAGAGAAGTGGAGCCGGCCGGCTTCACCCTGGTCGGAGCGGACCTCGATCTGACAGTCACAGGGAAAATCGATCCTGGTAAGAGAGCGACTCTGTACCCCCGAGCCCCGACATTGAACTGCTTTCTGTGTCACTGTGACCTTACTATCTGCCCCGTGAGTTCCCCCAATTGTTTGTTACCGTTGTGTACTGTTGATAATCACAAGTTTACTGGAGAACTGAGACCAAGTAGAGACTTTGGACAGGGTGGATATGGTATAATAAAGGCAGTTTATTCAGAGGTAAAGATATCTGGAATCGCGTGCACGGACTCGTTCGTCAAACTCTTAGGGAGCTATCTGAAGAGAGCCCCGAAAACATTGTGTGCTGACATTTTATACAATAAATGATGTAGGTTGAATCTAGTAGTTCTGATCTTCTGATTGGTCCTGATGAGTTGGGCGAGGTCCCCTCCACTGTTGCATTGGCTCTGAGTCGGGTTCTCTGTCTTCAAATGTTCAGCCTAAAGAGAGGGGATTTTTGTGTGTGTGTGTGTGTGTGTTTAACAGTGATGATGTGTGTGTGTGTGTGTGTGTGTGTTTAACAGTGATGATGTGTGTGTGTGTGTGTGTGTTATCAGTGATGATGTGTGTGTGTGTGTGTGTGTGTGTCCTCAGAGCAAGAACTCATGAGTTGGAAGAACTGAGAGACCTATGGCGTGGGTGTTGTCCTTGGCCACCTGCTGACAAGGCTGACAAGATAGGACTCTTTTGTCCATTGTTATAGGATAGGAACAGCATTGATTGAAAACAAACGCCCAACACAAAATGGGTCATGCACAAGATTTTAGTCAGACCAAGCTATAACATTATATATTTACTACGACAGTACATTCAACCAAAAGCTAATATAACAAAGGCATCAGAGATTATTTATAATCTGTCACAGAAACTGGAATCCATCTCCCCAGATCAGTCAATAAATGCTTCTGGTATTGACTTATATGCTGCCCCTGTCTTCATGTTGTTGCTGGACATATCTTTTTTTAAATGTGTGTAGGTCACCTAAATCATCAGAAAAATTGCCCCTCCTGAGAATTTTTTCAGGAGCCGCCACTGCAGATATCCACACATTATACAATCCGGACCTACGTACAAGGAGTTACGGATTATAGATTAGCCTTCAGTAACATGATTTGGGGAAAGAAGTACCCCCCTAATCATTTTCGCGGCTTCCTTTATAGGGCTATGAAAATATGTGACCATTGTTGAATTGGCAATATGTAACCTTTAAATAATGCATAATTTGTCATTGTATTTACAAATGGGTTGATATCAATGATGTACAGTACCAGTCAAAAGTTTGGACCCACCTACTCATTCAAGGATATTTCTTAATTCGTAATATTTTCTACTTTGTAGAATAATAGTGAAGACATCACAACTATGAAATAACACATATGCAATCAGATATGCCGATAGTGGACAACCTTGTTTTACTCCTCTTGACAGTTTAAAACTTTCTGAGATACAGCCATTATTTACTTTTTTAAACCTAGGGTTACTACAGTTGAAGTCGGAAGTTTACATACACTTAGGTTGGAGTCATTAAAACTTGTTTTTCAACCACTCCACAAATTTCTTGTTAACAAACTATAGTTTTGGCAAGTCGGTTAGGACATCTACTTTGTGCATGACACAAGTAATTTTTCAAACAACTGTTTACAGACATATTATTTCACTTATAATTCACTGTATCACAATTCCATTGGGTCAGACGTTTATATACACTAAGTTGACTGTGCCTTTAAACAGCTTGGAAGATTCCAGGATATTATGTAATGGCTTTAGAAGTTTCTGATAGGCTAATTGACATCATTTGAGTCAATTGGAGGTGTACCTGTGGATGTATTTCAAGGCCTAAGTTCAAACTCAGTGCCTCTTTGCTTGACATCATGGGAAAATCAAAAGAAATCAGCCAAAATTGTAGATCTCTACAAGTCTGGTTCATCCTTGGGAGCAATTTCCAAACGCCTCAAGGTACCACGTTCATCTGAACAAACAATAGTACGCAAGTATAAACAACATGGGACCACGCAGCTGTCATACCGCTCAGGAAGGAGACGCGTTCTGTTTCCTAGAGATGAACGTACTTTGGGGCAAATCAATCCCAGAACAACAGCAAAGGACCTTGTGAAGATGCTAGAGGAAACAGGTACAAAAGTATCTATATCCACAGTAAAACGAGTCCTATATCGACATAACCTGAAAGGCCGCTCAGCAAGGAAGAATCCACTGCTCCAAAATCGCCATAAAAAAGCCAGACTTATAATAATAATTACATGCCATTTAGCAGACGCTTTTATCCAAAGCGACTTACAGTCGTGCGTGCATACATTTTTGTGTATGGGTGGTCCCGGGGATCGAACCCACTACCTTGGCGTTACAAGCGCCGTGCTCTACCAGCTGAGCTACAGAGGACCACAGACTTGGTCTGATGAAACAAAAATAGAACTGTTTGGCCATAATGACCATCGTTATGTTTTGATGAAAAGGGGGGGGGCTTGCAAGCCGAAGAACACCATCCCAACCGTGAAGCACGGGGTGGCAGCATCATGCTGTGGGGGTGCTTTGCTGCAGGAGGGACTGGTGCACTTCACAAAATAGATGTCATCATGAGGAAGGAAAAGTATGTGGATATATTGAAGCAACATCTCAAGACATCAGTCAGGAAGTTAAAGCTTGGTCACAAATTGGTCTTCCAAATGGACAATGACCCCAAGCATACTTCCAAAGTTGTGGCAAAATGGCTGTATGTACCCACTGGGAATGTGATGAAAGAAATAAAAGCTGAAATAAATCATTGCCTTTACTAATATTCAGATAATTTCACATTCTTAAAATAAAGTGGTGATCCTAACTGACCTAAAACAGGGAATTTTTACTAGGATTAAATGTCAGGAATTGTGAAAAACTAAGTTTAAATGTATTTGGCTAAGGTGTAAGTAAATCTCAGACTTAAACTGTATACTGAAACTGATTCTAACCAATTTTATATGAGATTGTCCAAAATTGAAAGGTTCCAGAAATGTATATATAAACTGCAGTTGTACTTTATCAAAAGCCTTTTCAAAGTAAGCTGTGAATAGCAGGCCTGTTCTATTGTTTCCAGTACTTGCCTTATATTATCTCCAATGTATAGTCCATGTAAAAAAAACCTGTCTGATTAAGATCAATAATATCCGACAATACCTTTTTAAATTCTATGCACTATACATTTTGCTAGAATTTTTGCATCACAACACTGAAGTGTAAGGGGCCTCCAATTTTTCTTATGGACTGGATCTTTATATTTCCCACTTGTATCCTGTTTCAGTAATAATGAAATCAGACCTTCTTGTTGAGTGTCTGATAATCTACCATATACATAGGAGTGGTTAAAACATGCTAATAACGGTCCTCTGAGTACAGTCTTGAGGGAATGCCAAGAGTGTGCAAAGCTGTCATCAAGGCAAAGGGTGGCTATTTGAAGAATCTCTAATATAAAATATATTTTGATTTGTATAACACTTTTTTGGTTACTATATGATTCCATATGTGTTATTTCATAGTTTTGATGTCTTCACTATTATTCTACAATGCAAAAAAGAAAAAGCCTTGAATGAGTAGATGTGTCCAAACTTTTGACTGGTAGTGTATATAAACCCTGGGCTGCTAATGCTATGCACAGTATTGGCCAGTCGGCTATATCAGCAGTCCCCAGTAGGAGCAGTCGTCCATAAGAATAAATGGAATTCTACAGTATAAATCCGTATTAATTTCTACAAATTAATAAAAAATGAAAAACTCAAATATATTGGTTTCAAGATACTAAAGTAATACTGAAAAAAATGTGGCAAAGGAATGAGCCTTTTGGCCTAAAAACAAAACATTATGTTTGGGGGAAAATCCATAACAACACATCATGGAATAACACCATCCACAATTTCAAGCATGGTGGTGGCTGCATTATGAAAAGTATTTGATCCCCTGCTGATTTTGTAAGTTTGCCCACTGACAAAGACATGATCAGTCTATAATTTTAATGGTAGGTTTATTTGAACAGTGAGAGACAGAATAACAACAAGAAAATCCAGAAAAACGCATGTCAAAAACGTTATACATTTATTTGCATTTTAATGAGGGAAATAAGTATTTGACCCCTCTGCAAAACATGACTTAGTACTTGGTGGCAAAACCCTTGTTGGCAATCACAGAGGTCAGAGGTTTCTTGTAGTTGGCCACCAGGTTTGCACACATCTCAGGAGGGATTTTGTCCCACTCCTCTTTTTAGATCTTCTCCAAGTCATTAAGGTTTCGAGGCTGACGTTTGGCAACTCGAACCTTCAGCTCCCTCCACAGATTTTCTATGGGATTAAGGTCTGGAGACTGGCTAGGCCACTCCAGGAACTTAATGTGCTTCTTCTTGAGCCACTCCTTTGTTGCCTTGGCCGTGTGTTTTGGGTCATTGTCATGCTGGAATACCCATCCACGACCCATTTTCAATGCCCTGGCTGAGGGAAGGAGGTTTTCACCCAAGATTTGACGGTACATGGCCCTGTCCATTGTCCCTTTGATGCGATGAAGTTGTCCTGTCCCCTTAGCAGAAAAACACCCCCAAAGCATAATGTTTCCACCTCCATGTTTGACGGTGGGGATGGTGTTCTTGGGGTCATAGGCAGCATTCCTCCTCCTCCAAACACGGTGAGTTGAGTTGATGCCAAAGAGCTCGATTTTGTTCTCATCTGACCACAACACTTTCACCCAGTTCTCCTCTGAATCATTTAGATGTTCATTGGCAAACTTCAGATGGGCCTGTATATGTGCTTTCTTGAGCAGGGGGACCTTGCAGGTGCTGCAGGATTTCAGTCCTTCACGGCGTAGTGTGTTACCAATTGTTTTCTTGGTGACTATGGTCCCAGCTGCCTCGAGATCATTGACAAGATCCTCCCGTGTAGTTCTGGGCTGATGCCTCACCGTTCTCATGATCATTGCAACTCCACGAGGTGAGATCTTGCATGGAGCTCCAAGATGACAGTAAATGTTCCTGAAAAGACTAGTTACTTTGACATCAATCTGCTTGAAAATCTATGGCACGACTTGAAAATTACTGTCTAGCATTAGTCCCTAATCAATTTGACAGAGCTGGGTTTTTTTGGGCCAGGAATAATGGGTAAATATTGCACAATACAGGTGTGTAAATCTATTAGAGACTTTCAGAGCTGTAATCACTGCCAAATATGTTTCTAACATGTTTTAACTCAGGGGGGTGAATATATATCTAATCAAGATACAGTATATTAGTGTTTCATTTTTCATGCATTTTGTATTTTTAGATTCCCACCCTCCACTTTGCCATTACATAGACTTCTGTGTAGATCAGTGACAAAATATCCCATTTAAATCCCACTTTATAACTGTATCACAATAACATGTCAAGAAGTCCATGTGGGGATAATACTTATGATAGGCACTGCCATAGTTATTTTTGTCTTTAATAAGAGTAATACTTCACAGCTTTCTTCATCAGCTTGTTGGTCCTCCCAAAAATGTTACACTATCAAAGAGAATGTAGCCCAAATAATTGCTTTATACATGATACTGTATGTGATGCCTGTTATTTACACTTTGGAACATTATGCTAGACTAGAATAGAAAATAATTGAATCAAATATAATATAACAGAACAGAATATATAAGAATATAATAAAATGGAATAGAATAGATGTATAGAATATAAATTATATAATTCTATTATATTATTCTACAGACCAAATACACTGTGCTGGCTTACTTGAGGTCTTCACCACCCAAGTTATGGTCCTCCTGTATGAGGCCATGAGGTCCCTCTGAAGTATGAAGTATCATCCACATATGTATCATCCATTAAGTGACAAACGTGTGGCTTCTGTCCACATCTTCATTTTTTGTATAATATTTATCCAGTTCCAGTTAGCATAACTTTGTGATACTGACACAGAGATAAACAAGTGTATTCTCCACCAATAACAAATCATAACCAATGTGGTAGATAGTTCCTTCAATGTTTATGTAAATTGTTAAACTAATTTAACTGTAATTAAATGCAACCAGATGAGATATTCGATGCAGAAATCAGAGGTGTGTCAATGGGCAGGATGTGTCATAAATTGCATACTTATATTTTACATTCAGTCAACTTATGCCAAGAAGTCAAGTATGTACTGTACCAAAATTGTATAACACAACTTTGAATTAGTCACATACTATGTCAGGAACTATATATGGTAACACTTTACTTGACACCCAGTGTCATAACACGTTATGACACGGCCATAACCATGTCATAATGTCATAACAGATGACACCCAGTGTCACAGTCTGTCATAATATGGTCATAACCCTGTAATGACATATATTTAGACCTGTTGTGACATATATTACGTTATTTTACGTCTGGTTATGACACCTACATAAGAATGATAGGACTATAAGATTATATGATTATGATGGTCATAATGCTTCTTGACAGTGTCATTAAGTGTATTTTCTTAGTCCAAGTAATGTGACACAGGATGTTCATAATGCTTCGAGACAGTGTAATTAAGTGTATTTTCTACAAGTTATTTAAATTATGATGAAAAGTAATTAATTACAACAACAACAAAGGATTTAAGAAACAACAGTTCAAACAAAAGGAAACTTCTTGGCAGGGAAAAAAATACATTGGAATAAATGTGGGTTTTGACACTCTTACGTAGGTGTCATAACCAGCCATAAAATGACGCAATATACAGTGCCTTCAGAAAGTATTCACACCCCTTGACTCATTCCACAGTTTGTTGTGGTACAGCCTAAATTCAAAATGGTTTAAATATCTTTTTTTCCTCACCCACCTACACACAATACTGCATGAAGACAAAGATGTTTTTAGATTTTTTTCCCCCACATTTATTGAAAATTAAATACATAAATATCTAATTCACATAAGTATTCACACCCCTGAGTCAATACTTTGTAGAAGCACCTATGGCGGCAATAACAGCTGTGAGACTTTCGGGGTAAGTCTCTAAGAACTTTCCACACCTGGATTATGCAACATTTGCCCATTATTATTTTCAAAATTCTTCAAGTTCTGTCAAATTAGTTGTTGATCATTGCTAGACAACCATTTTCAGGTCTTATCATTTTCCAGTAGATTTAAGTCAAAACTTTAAGTTGGCCACTCAGGAACATTCACTGTCTTCTTGGTAAGAAACTCCAGCATGTCCCTGAGTCTGTAATCCCAACATGTTTCAAGCAGACCACCATAGTCGCTGTGCCCAAGAACACTAAGGTAACCTGCCTAAATGACTATCGACCCATGGCACTTACGTCTGTAGCCATGAAGTGCTTTGAAAGGCTGGTCATGGCTCACATCAACACCATTATCCCAGAAACTCTAGACCCACTCCAATTTGCATACTGCCCCAACAGATCCACAGATGATGCAATCTCTATTGCACTCCACACTGCCCTTTCACACCTGGACAAAAGGAACACCTACGTGAGAATGCTATTCATTGACTACAGCTCAGCGTTCAACACCATAGTGCCCACAAAGCTCACCACTAAGCTAAGGACCATGGGACTAAACACCTCCCTCTGCAACTGGATCCTGGACTTCCTGACGAGCCGCCCCCAGGTGGTAAGGGTAGGTAACAACACATCTGCCACGCTGATCCTCAACACGGGGGCCCCTCAGGGGTGCGTGCTCAGTCCCCTTCTGTACTCCCTGTTCACCCATGACTGCATGTCCAGGCACGACTCCAACACCATCATTAAGTTTGCCGACGACACAACAGTGGTAGGCCTGATCACCGACAATGACGAGACAGCCTATAGGGAGGAGGTCAGAGACCTGGCCGTGTGGTGCCAGGATAACAAAGGAGATGATTGTGGACTACAGGAAAAGAAGAGGACCGAGCACGACGCCATTCTCATCGACGGGGCTGTAGTGGAGCAGTTTGAGAGCTTCAAGTTCCTTGGTGTCCACATCACCAACAAACTATCATGGTCCAAACACACCAAGACAGTCATGAAGAGGGCACGACAATGCCTATTCCCCCTCAGGAGACTAAAAAGATTTGGCCTGGGTCCTCAGATCCTCAAAAAGTTCTACAGCTGCACCATCGAGAGCATCCTGACTGGTTTCATCACTGCCTGGTATGGCAACTGCTCGGCCTCCGACCGCAAGGCACTACAGAGGGTAGTGCGTACGGCCCAGTACATCAATGGGGCCAAGTTTCCTGCCATCCAGGACCTCTATGCTAGGCGGTGTCAGATGAAGGCCCTAAAAATTGTCAAAGACTCCAGCCACCCTAGTTATAGACTGTTCTCTCTGCTACCGCACAGCAAGCGGTACCGGAGCGCCAAGTCTAGGTCCAAAGGGCTTCTTAACAGCTTCTAACCCCAAGCCATAAGACTCCTGAACAGCTAATCAAATGGCTAATAATTTTATATTTTTTCCTTATCTATTTTTAACTTAACACTTAAAAAAAATTTTTTTTCTTATAACTGCATCGTTGGTAAGGGCTTGTAAGTATGCATTTCACTGTAAGGTCTACACCTGTTGTATTCGGCGCATGTGACCAATAAAATGTGATTTGTTTTGTTCTAATTTAATCAATTACTGTCCAAATATACTTTAAAATGCTAATAAAGCTAGATAGCTAACTTAAGGCTAACATAGCTAACATAGCTAACATGACATTAGCTACTTTTGGTAACGTGAGCTCAATTAACTTGCTATCTGTTGAGAAAACAAAGCTGGATAACTGAGTTAACATTGTTTTCCAACTTATAGAAGATGGAAATATGGAATTTCTTCTTGAGAAAGAGGGCGAGCGATTCAGCTCAGCAAACACAGAGATGGTTGTTGTATTTGCCGGAGTAAGTGAATAGAATGTGTGTGTGTGTGTGTGTGTGTGTGTGTGTGTGTGTTTGCAACACAATTATTTACATAGATGGGTTGGCTGACAACGTCACGAAAACGATGTGCGCGCTTCCATGGGGCAGAAGTCAGCCTGTTGTGATTCTTGATGGCCAGATTGCTAGCAAGAATGACAAGACTGCCATGTGGGGGATCGTAAGTGGCTCATTTCAGCATGTTTAATCTTGTTATGGATACTGTGTCTTGTTTTATGGTGTTTTGACTGATTTCATGTCAATGCAAATATGGCAAACATTTGCTAGCTACTAGTAACCAAGAACTCCAACGATGTATTTGATACAACAAGTGGTCATTGTGCACATTTATTTATGTTTTCAATAAACAATGGAGACTAAATATAGTTTACATGTTGTCAACAATATAAGCCAACCTCATCTGTTTTGTCCCATGGTTGCACATGTGTCGATTTTGTTGCTAGAGTGACAGAGAACACAGGTATTGTTGTTAGTGATGGGTTAAGTCAGTTGAATGTTAATCAGGTTTAAGATTAAGTGAACTGCTAATATCATTAAGGAACATAAATGATCCCAGATTATACCTTTAGCTCAATTCAGGTAAACATTATTTGCCTGTTGATATTGCTTCTCTCTCTGTGTGTGTGTGTGTGTGTGTGTGTGTATATTGCTTCTGTGTGTTTGTCTGTTTAGAATACTCCATATTGCTATGGCGCTGATACTATTCCGTCTCTGTAATAATATAGTAGATCCAGGAAAGCAGAACTTCAGACAGCAAGGAAGAGAGGGGAACGAGAGAGAGGAGCAGACAGGACAGAGAGAGAACACAGGAGAACATAGAGAGGGCCCACACAAGACAAACACGCATCATGTTCCTCTCAAGCCACAGGAAGTAGTTCTTGCTAAACATGACCTCTCAAAAAAAGAAAGATGCCACTTCTGGCATGTCCTGTGTGTATAAACTGTTAGACCCTGATACACTATAGTGCCTTCAGAAAGTATTCATACCCCTTGACTTATTCCACATCTTGTTGTGTTACAGCCTGAAAATTGATTAAATATTCAAAAAAATCTCACCCATCTACACGCAATACCCCATAGTGACAAAGTGAAAGCATGTTTTTAGAAATTTTTGAAAATGAAATACAGAAATATCTAATTTACATAAGTATTCACACCCCTGAGTCAATACTTTGTAGAAGCACCATTTGACAGTGATTACAGCTGTCAGTCTTTCTGGGTAAGTCTCTAAGCTTTCCACATCTGCATTGCGCAACACATTCCCATTATGCTTTCAAAATTCTTAAAGCTCTGTCAAATGTGTTGTTGATCATTGCCAGACAACCATTTCTAGGTCTTGCCATAGATTTCCAAGCAGATTTAAGTCAAATCTGTTACTCAGCCACTCAGGAATATTCACTGTCTTCTTGGTAAGCAATTCCAGTGTAGATTTGACCTTGTGTTTTAGGTTGTCCTGATGATAGGTGAATTCTTTTCCCAGTTTCTGGTGGAAAGCAGACTGAACCAGATTTTCCTGTAGGATTTTGCCTGTGCTTTGCTCCATTCTGTTTCTTTTTTTATCCTGAAAAACTCCCCAGTCCTTACTGATTACAAGCATACCCATAACATGATGCAGCCACCATTATGCTTGAAAATATGGAGAGTGGTATTCCGTAATATATTGGATTTTCCCCAAGCATAACACTTTGTATACAGGACAAAAGGCTATTTGCTTTGCCACATTTTTTGCAGAATTACTTTAGTGAATTGTTGCAAACAGGATGCATGTTTTGGAATATTTGTATTCTATACAGGCTTCCTTCTTTTCACTCTGTCAATTAGGTTAGTATTGTGGAGTAACTGCAATTTTAATCCATCCTCAGTTTTCTCCTGTCACAGCCATTAAACTCTACAACTGTTTTGAAGTCACCATTGCCCTCATGGTGAAATCCCTGAGCGTTTTCCTTCCTCTCCGGCAACTGAGTAAGGAAGGGTGCCTGTATCTTTGTAGTGACTGGGTGTATTGATACACCTTCCAAAGTGTAATTAATAACTTCAACATGCTCAAAGGGATATTCAATGTCTTTTTAAATGTGTACCCATCTACTAATAGGTGCCCTTTGTGAGACATTGGAAAACCTCCCTGGTCTTTGTGGTTGATTTTGTGTTTGAAATTCACTGCTCAACTGAGGGACCTTACAGATAATTGTATGTGTGGGGTACATACTCGGGCGGTGGATCCACGTTGCTGGGATACATTAGGATTGACACCATCATCGAGCAGATGAGGAAGGCTGGTTTCGACTTCAATATTATGATAGTTCACCACGCGACTCAGGTGCTTCATAAAGTCAATGTCCAGTTGTGGCAATATTACAGGCAGAGTTGTATACTTTTTTTTACTCCTGAACTTATTTAGGCTTGCCAAAACAAAGGAGTTGAATACTTATTTTGACTCAAGACATATCAGCTTTTCATTTTTAATAAATTTGTATATACAAAAGTACATGGACACCCTTCAAATTAGTGGATTCGGCTACTTCAGCCACACCCGTTGCTGAAAGGTGTATAATTTAGTGATAATGCCCGAGAAGCCGGTGTTTGGAGGATATATTGGCACGGGTGAATTTTGATGAATTTATTCATTTATTCATACTATTTCATCCTTCCACAAGATATAGTCCAGACACAAATCTAGGGTTGCTACCCAAGCCGGCTGGTCGTTTGTTCTTTTGATTCCGTTGCCAGAGACGCGACCCAGTCGTTCAGTCTTCTTGTTCTGTATCTATGGATGTGACCCAGTCGTTCTTTCTAAATGTTCCATTGCCATACTGGCTGGCAACGTTCTTATACCTTGCTTGCTAGCTAGCCAACTACGGCCAACTGACAGTCATGTCAAACAGTGCAGCCAGAATAACAGAAAAGTAGCTGCATTTAAATGTTAGTCTAAAAGAAATGTGAGATAATATCTAGATGCTTTTTATAGTGGAGATCAAGTTTATAAAGTGCCTGGCTGGGCTGATGAGACAGTGGATTGCGCAGTCAGATGGAACAGAGTAAATAGGCATTTTAACATCGTAGATTTAGCCGGTGGTAATTTGTGGAATAGACACCGGCTGGAATGCGGTTTTAACCAATCAGCATTCCGTATTAGACCCACCTGTTGTATAAAATCGAGTGCAAAGCCATGCAATCTCCATAGACAAACATTGGCAGTAGAATGGCCTTACTTAAGAGCTCAGTGACTTTCAACGTGGCACCATCATAGGATGCCACCTTTCCAACAAGTCAGTTCGTCAAATTTCTGCCCTGCTAGAGCTGCCCCGGTCAACTGTAAGTGCTGTTATTGTGAAGTGGAAACGTCTAGGAGCAACAACGGCTTAGCTGCGAAGTGGTGGGTCATACAAGCTCACAGAATGGTTGTTACTGTTGTTACTACAGGGGGGTGTTTTTGTTTAATTAAATAGGTAGAAATATTGTCCTGTAGCTAATTGACCTTGGAATCTGATTTATTACCACAAATATGATAATATCATGATTTTCAAGCGTGTTTGTACATATTATCTGCAAAGGTTGTGTGTGTGTGTCCCCCCCCCACTACATTTATAATACAAGCCTACTGCTAATGTGAGTTTACGCAGTTACAACATAATCCAAAGGATAGCAGCCTAAAATCCCAATTCTGCTATATTGCACATAACTAGAACATTATTTCATGCAAAACATTAATTTGTGGTCTAGGCTTCCACCCGTTGGATTGTTTTGGAATTGCATTGTTTATTGGACATTGTTTATGAAAACATTTCAACAAAGTAATGATACGTACTTTTTCCCGAAATTCTATATGGAAAAGGATATAGTTATGCACTTGTAATTTGTACTTTATAATAGATTTTCATAAGTATTATTAACACTACATTACCAGTCAAAAGTTTGGACACACCTACTCATTCAAGGGTTTTACTTTATTTTTACTATTTTCTACATTGTAGAATAATAGTGAAGACATCAAAACTATGAAATAACACATATGGAATCATGTACTAACCAGAAAAGTATATATTTTATATTTGAGATTAGTCAATAGCCACCATTTGCCTTGATGACAGCTTTGCACACTCTTGGCATTCTCTCAACCAGCTTCATGAGGAATGCTTTTCCAACAGTCTTGAAGGAGTTCCCACATATACTGAGCAATTGTTGGCTGCTTTTCCTTCAATCTGCGGTCCAACTCATCCCAAACCATCTCAATTGGGTTGAGGTCGGGTGATTGTGGAGGCCAGGTCATCTGATGCAGCACTCCATCACTCTCCATCTTGGTCAAATAGTCCTTACACAGCCAGGAGGTGTGTTTTGGGTCATTGTCCTGTTGAAAAACAAATGATAGTCCCACTAAGCGCAAACCAGATGGGATGGCATATCGCTGCAGAATGCTGCATTAGCCATGCTGGTCAAGTGTGCCTTGAATTCTAAATAAATCACAGACAGGGTCACCAGCAAAGCACCCCCACGCCATCACACCTCCTCCCCCATGCTTCACGGTGGGAAACACATATGCCGAGATCATCCGTTAATCTACTCTGCGTCTCACAAAGACACGGCGGTTGTAACCAAAAATCTCAAATTTTGATCAGTCAGACCAAAGGACAGATTTCCACCGGTCTAATGTCCATTGCTCGTGTTTCTTGGCCCAAGCAAGTCTCTTCTTCTTATTGGTGTTCTTTAGTAGTGGTTCCTTTGCAGCAATTCGACCATGAATGCCTGATTCACACAGTCCCCTCTGAACAGTTGATGTTGAGATGTGTCTGTGACTTGAACTCTGTGAAGAATTTATTTGGGCTGCAATTTCTGAGGCTGGTAACTCTAATGAACTTCTCCTCTGCAGCAGAGGTAACTCTGGGTCTTCCTTTCCTGTGGCGGTCCTCATGAGAACCAGTTTCATCATAGCGCTTGATGGTTTTTGCGACTGCACTTGAAGAAACGTTCAAAGTAATGATGGACTGTCGTTTCTCTTTGCTTATTTGAACTGTTCTTGCAAAGAGGGCTATCTTCTGTATACCACCCCTACCTTGTCACAACACAACTGATGGGCTCAAACAAATTAAGAAGGAAAGAAACTAACTTTTAACAAGGCACACCTGTTAATTGAAATGCATTCCAGGTGACTATCTCCTGAAGCTGGTTGAGAGAATGCCAAGAGTGTGCAAAGCTGTCATCAAGGCAAAGTGTGGCTACATTGAAGAATCTCAAATATAAAATATATTTTGATTTGTTTAAGACTTTTTTGGTTACTACATGATTCCATATGTGTTATTTCATAGTTTTGAAGTCTTCACTATTATTCTACAATGTAGAAAATTGTACAAATAAAGAAAACCCCTGGAATGAGTAGGTGTGTCCAAACTTTTGGATAAAATTCAAAAGTCTAGTGATGTCCTTGGCTGATACCTTTGCTAACAGCTATTTTGTAAATTTAAAACATGCACAAGAGAGTTCACAGAATTGTCTATTTAAAGAAATGTTGCCAATTTTTTCATTAATACATTTAGCTAATATTAGATAATTAATCCAGAGATAGAGATTCTTGCTCTTGATTCGGAAGTCTCGTCCAGATCATCATGGCATTTGTAGTTCTTTATGATAGCCACATTAGCAGCTAGTTAGCATTTCATTTTTGGGGGTAAATACAGGTGAATGTATTGATAAAAGTCACCTTGTCCTAGAGAGATTTACACAGTAATCAAAACGTCACGCCAGTGTAAGCCTACATGAAACAAAGCCCTTATTTGAAGTGTTTCTAAAATCCCCTATGGGAAAAATAAATGGTGGAAAAACTATTGGAACCATTTCCCTGATGACCGCTAGGTTTTATGGGTATTATGACTCATACTGTGGTACTTTATTGGAAAACCTCCCTGGTCTTTGCGAAATTCACTGCTCGACTGAGGGGCCTTACAGATGATTACTTGTATGTGTGGGTTACAGAGATGAGGTAGTCATTCAAAAATCATGTTAGACACCATTATTGCACACAGAGTGATTCAATGCAACTTATTATGTGACTTGTTAAGCAATTTTTTACTCCTGAACTTATTTAGGTTTTCCAAAACAAAGGGGTTCAATACTTATTGACTCAAGAGCTTTCAGCTTTTCATATTTAATTTGAAAAAAAAAGAATACAAAAAAAAGAACTCCCCTTTGACATTATGGGGTATTATTGTGCATAGGCCAGTGACAAAACATTTCAATTTAATCTATTTTAAATTCAGGCTGTCATACAACAAAATGTGGAACATTTAAGGGGTGTCAATACTTTCTGAAGGCACTGTATGTCACAACAGGTTTAAATATATGGGTCATGACAGTGTTATGACCATATGATGACAGGTTATGATAAGTTATTTAAACTGTTATGACATATTCTGACATGGTTATTACCATGTAATAACATGTTATGACACTGGGTACTAATCAAAGATAGGGAGTAAAACAAGTTTTATTTATTAAGAAATAATTGATTTAAACATTTTCAAAAGCAATTCAAGGGTGAATTTACAGTATTGACTAAACCTATACGATAATTAAAATAGAATATATTCAATTCCAATCAGAGACATTCAGTGTCATGGTGCTGTTAGGTAAAAATATACTGTTTTTGACATCTTCCTCTGTTCTAGTCTGGCTGATACCAGACGCTGTGTGGTCACGTGTGTCGCGTCAGCCAGGCTAATTCTGCTCCCCCTTACCTCTCCTTCTTTCTCTTAGGTCTGTGTGCTGCTTTGACCTGTAGTCAAAATGTATTCCTCACCAAGCCGCGGTCACTACAGGAGGCCTTTTGCCTCTTGCCAGGCGGTCATTGTAAATTATAATTTCTTCTTAATTGACTTGCCTAGTTAAATAAAGGTTAAATAAACAATAAATAAATGGTGTGTGTTCGTGCGTGCCAGCGAGCATGTATGTTTGTGTGTGAATTAAAAAATATGAAATACATATGGAAACGTAAAGGCTATAGGCCTATTTACACAAAAGCATTCAGAGGCGTGGGCCCATTGGTTTCTTGTTGATTTTATTTTTTTCAAAGAAAGAAAGGTCAGCCATCATATCACAAATTAACCTCTATATTCACTCGGGTCCTCCCACCCTCTCTCTTATTCTCTAAACCGCCCACATATATCATCTAGAAAGGTGACGCTCCTCCAAGGGTACATAGAGACACGGAGAGAGGGAACCTGCGCGCGAAGAAACAGGGAGAGGAGGTGTCTACAGGCTATACAATCTCTCCATTGTGACATTGGGAGGGGGAGATATAGAAATAATTGAATGGTAGCTACACCCTGCGCCTGGAAGCGTAAAGTCACTATAGGAAAGACTGGCAATTATTTTTTGGCAATAACAAAGAGGTGGGAGAGGGCATTGAAATCGAGAAAAAAATGCCTAAGACAGTTTTCAGTGGAAATTCTGATTCGTTGAATTCGAGAGAATAATATATTGTCAACAGCATTATTTTAGGTAGAAGTAATAAGCGCAATACCGATAACTAAACGTCGTTTTCAACAGGCGCTCTTTTTGTCTCATTATTATTATTGGAAAGAGACGCTAACATCTGAAAGCCGACAAGCCACTGCATGGATATTTTCTCTGAAATCCTATAAAAAACAATCTAACTAAGAAAACTACATTTTGATTCATATTGTTGGGTAATGTACGTGTTTTTGCACGCACGAAACGAACCTGAACCAAAAGCAAGTGAGTATTAATCGTGTGTGTGTGTATTTGTCAATTGATGTCATGTATTAAACACTATTTATTAGCAAATAATCTAACCTTACAGGTAAAAATAAAGGCAAAGCGTCTACATTCAACAAGTATAGTTTTCTCAATGGGTGTTTTTATTCAATAATAAGTTGAGCAATCAGTAAATTAGTACTATGTGTTAAAATAGATAAACATGAAGCTATCTATTGGGTTATCATATTCAGCTATCTTGATGATAGTGTTATATAACCCACACTCTTGATATTTGGGTTATATTGTCTCCTGGTATGATGCCAAATATGCCATATATTATAAAACCTAACATACCACATATGGGGTGGGTGTTTCCCCACCCAGACCAGTAGATCTTCATAGTTCCATGTCTCTTAAAGGGATGTGTGTTTGTGTGAGTGTGTGTCTGTCTGTCTGTCTGTCTGTCTGTCTGTCTGTCTGTCTGTCTGTCTGTCTGTCTGTCTGTCTGTCTGTCTGTCTGTCTGTCTTTCTGTTGTCTGCTAGTGTGTTTGAGTGTGTGTGTCTCTTTCTGTGTGTAAACGGGTAGCACATGGGAAGTGTCAAGGCCTGAAATGGGGGGGGGGTATTCAGACAGGTAGGTGACATAGATCCACAGTCAGGAGGAGGAGGATGGTGTGATGAGGAGGTGTGAGGGAGGGAAGAGGGAGAGTCTGGGAAAGAGAGAGAAAGAGGAAAACACCAGATCTGTGTGAAGAGGCATCCAAGCCAAACAGGAACAGGAAGGAGGTGTATGGGGTCTAAGGGACCACCCAGTACAGGAAGTCGATAGTGTCAGTTTGATGTCAAGACACTCTCCTCTTTACATACTCTTTGTCCTATCCTGTCACATAATCAATAGTTGATCATTTTGTCAAGTTGATTAGCCAACATCCAGCTACATTTCTACTCCATTATATGTGTGTTCAAATTCTGTCCTCATGTCCTCCGTTCTGCATATCGCTTTTTATTCCTAGTAGTAAACTTATTTGATTCATGATGGGCTATGCACTCTGTTTGTGCTTAGGCTACTATCTGACTTCAGCACTTTCTGGCCTTTTTCCAGTTGCTTTCTCTGCATTTCTCCCTTGTATTATCAATCTAAAGATGTATCTATTTATAGAAAGAGGGTAACCCAGAATCTCACCTTCTTCTACTTTTAGAAAAAAAAGTGACAACATGCATCAAAGGTTTTCATTTGTATTTTCATTGATATATACAAGTTGGTACAATACTGTATAAATTGGTATACCTAATTTACAGTGCATTCGGAAAGTACTTTTTCCACATTTTGTTACATTACATCCTTATTTTAAAATGGATTAAATTGTCCCCCCCCCCCCCTCATCAAACTATACACAACACCCCATAATGACAAAGCAAAAACGGGTTTTTAGAAATTTTAGCACATTATAAAAAATTTAAAACTGAAATATTACATTTACATAAGTATTCAGACCCTTTACTCAGTACTTTGTTGAAGCAACTTTGGCAGAGATTACAGCCTTGAGTCTTCTTGGGTATGACGCTACAAGCTTGGCACACATGTATTTGGGGAGTTTCTCCAATTCTTCTCTGCAGATCCTCTCAAGCTCTGTCAGTTTGGATGGGGAGCATCGCTGAACAGCTCCTCCACAGAGGACCTCTGGAGCTCTTTCAGAGTGACCATCGGGTTATAAGTCACCTCCCTGACCAAGGCCCTTCTCCCCCGATTGCTCAGTTTGGCCGGGCGGCCAGCTCTAGGAAGAGTCTTGGTGGTTCCAAACTTTTTCCATTTAAGAATGATGGAGGCCACTGTGTTCTTGGGGACCTTCAATGTTTCAGAAATTTTTTGGTACCCTTCCCCAGATCTGTGCCTCGACACAATCCTGTCTCTGAGCTCTACGGACAATTCCTTCGACCTCATGGCTTGGTTTTTGCTCTGACATGCACTGTCAACTGTGGGACATTATATAGACAGGTGTGTGCCTTTGCAAATCATGTCCAATGAATTTAATTTACCACAGGTGGACTCCAATCAGGTTTTAGAAACATCTCAAGGATGATCAATGGAAACATGATGCACCTGAGCTCAATTTCGAGTCTTATAGCAAAGGACTGAATATTTACGTACAATGGGGAAAAAAAAGTATTTAGTCAGCCACCAATTGTGCAAGTTCTCCCACTTAAAAAGATGAGAGAGGCCTGTAATTTTCATCATAGGTACACGTCAACTATGACAGACAAAATGAGGAAAAACAATCCAGAAAATCACATTGTAGGATTTTTAATGAATTTATTTGCAAATTATGGTGGAAAATAAGTATTTGGTCAATAACAAAAGTTTCTCAATACTTTGTTATATACCCTTTGTTGGCAATGACACAGGTCAAAAGTTTGCTGTAAGTCTTCACAAGGTTTTCACACACTGTTGCTGGTATTTTGGCCCATTCCTCCATGCAGATCTCCTCTAGAGCAGTGATGTTTTGGGGCTGTCGCTGGGCAACACGGACTTTCAACTCCCTCCAAAGATGTTCTATGGGGTTGAGATCTGGAGACTGGCTAGGCCACTCCAGGACCTTGAAATGCTTCTTACGAAGCCACTCCTTCGTTGCCCGGGCGGTGTGTTTGGGATCATTGTCATGCTGAAAGACCCAGCCACGTTTCATCTTCAATGCCCTTGCTGATGGAAGGAGGTTTTCACGCAAAATCTCACGATACATGGCCCCATTCATTCTTTCCTTTACACGGATCAGTCGTCCTGGTCCCTTTGCAGAAAAACAGCCCCAAAGCATGATGTTTCCACCCCCATGCTTCACAGTAGGTATGGTGTTCTTTGGATGCAACTCAGCATTCTTTGTCCTCCAAACACGACGAGTTGAGTTTTTACCAAAAAGTTCTATTTTGGTTTCATCTGACCATATGACATTCTCCCAATCCTCTTCTGGATCATCCAAATGCACTCTAGCAAACTTCAGATGGGCCTGGACATGTACTGGCTTAAGCAGGGGGACACGTCTGGCACTGCAGGATTTGAGTCCCTGGCGGCGTAGTGTGTTACTGATGGTAGGCTTTGTTACTTTGGTCCCAGCTCTCTGCAGGTCATTCACTAGGTCCCCCCGTGTGGTTCTGGGATTTTTGCTCACCGTTCTTGTGATCATTTTGACCCCACGGGGTGAGATCTTGCGTGGAGCCCCAGATCGAGGGAGATTATCAGTGGGCTTGTATGTCTTCCATTTCCTAATAATTGCTCCCACAGTTGATTTCTTCAAACCAAGCTGCTTACCTATTGCAGATTCAGTCTTCCCAGCCTGGTGCAGGTCTACAATTTTGTTTCTGGTGTCTTTTGACAGCTCTTTGGTCTTGGCCATAGTGGAGTTTGGAGTGTGACTGTTTGAGGTTGTGGACAGGTGTCTTTTATACTGATAACAAGTTCAAACAGGTGCCATTAATACAGGTAACGAGTGGAGGACAGAGGAGCCTCTTAAAGAAGAAGTTACAGGTCTGTGAGAGCCAGAAATCTTGCTTGTTTGTAGGTGACCAAATACTTATTTTCCACCATAATTTGCAAATAAATTCATTAAAAATCCTACAATGTGATTTTCTGGAGAAAAAAAATCTAAATTTGTCTGTCATAGTTGACGTGTACCTAAGATGAAAATTACAGGCCTCTCTCAACTTTTTAAGTGGGAGAACTTGCACAATTGGTGGCTGACTAAATACTTTTTCCCCCAACTGTTAATAAGGTATTTCTGATTATTTTTAATACATTTGTAAAAAATTAAAAAAAACTGTTTTTGCTTTGTCATTATGGGGTATTGTGTGTAATTGAATACATTTTAAAATAAGGCTGTAGCGTATCAAAATGTGGAAAAGGTCAAGGGGTCTGAATACTTTCTGAATGCACTGTACATACCTGTGTTATACAATTTGTTCTAAAAATACTAGGTGTATAGGTAATAGATCCACCAGTAAGTAACACAGCAGAAGTATAATCCATAAACAAACTGTCATTGTATTAAATGTTAAAGTCTGTCGTTACTTCTCCCAATGTTATAACTAACTATCCTCTTCATCTCCCTTCATTATTTATGTTCGACTCAAACCATAGAACTCCATCTTTGCCACGTTTCTTCACCCCTCTTACGTCTGCCTCATCTCCAACTCTAACTGGGGTTGTGTTCATTAGGTGTGTTCACTTTCAACGGAAAATTAGCATTTCTTATTGGACAAATCCATGTCATTTTCTACCATTTGGTGCCTAATAAACATGACCCACATTTATCTCAAATGTCTCTCTAATTCAATCTCTAAACCATCACATAACCCCATAATCTTTCTCCTCCTAACTCTAACCTATCTCTCTCATTAAACCATAACTTTACTCCTCACCCATAATTCTTAAAAGGATAGTTCACCCAAATTACAAAATGACACATTGGTTTCCTTACCCTGTAAGCAGTCTATGGACAACGTATGACAGCAATCCATGCTTTGCTTTCATTTCCCTGGCACTATTTCCAAATGCTAACGTTTTAGTGGCACAAATCCCATTCATGTCATGGTACCGATATTAGCATTTCTCGCGTATAATGTCCAAATCATCCGAAAGTATCTAAAATGTATTATGAAGCTCAACAAAGTCACTTATAGATGTTTTTAACATTATGCACGAAAAATGCTAATATCAGTACCATGACTTGAATGGGATTTGTTACTTAGGCGTGTTCATTCACAACTGAAAATTACCGTTTCTTATTGGACAAATCCATGTTATTTTCTACCGTTTGGTGCCTAATAAACATGATCCACATTTATTTATGGCCAAGGTATGAAAGCATGGATTGCTGTCATACTTTGTCCATAGACTGCTTACAGGGTAAGGAAACCAATATGAAACCAATTTTGTAATTTGGGTGAACTATTCCTTTAACATGTGACATTTCTCTCCCGTTCTTCTCTCCGTTAACATCTTGCTACACTCAGAATAAAAGGTGCTAAGTAGAATCATATAGGGTTCCTCTGTTTGTCACTATAGGGGAAGCCTTTTTGGTGCTAAGTAGAACCCTTTGCAGAGGGTTCTACCTAGAACCCTCTATGGAAGGTTCTTCATAGAACACCCCTGTTAATGGTTCTGCCTAGTACCCTCTATGACGGGTCCTACCAAGAACCCTTTAGTCCTCTAAAGGTTAATCCTAGAAACCTCTATGAACGATTCTACCGAGAACCCTTTTATCTTTGAAGGGTTCTTTCTAGAAACCTCTATGAACAGTTCCACCAGCATTAATATGTATTACAATACATTATATATATCATAAGGCCTTTCTTTGAGGACTTTGTTATACCCTAACACAATGGTCCTGGTTTACAGGCCACATCAGGCCTGCAAGTCACATTATGCTTGCTTGCAAAGTGTTTAATTCCAATTGGAATCCAGCCAGAGTGAGGATATCCAACAATTAGAACTTTTAATCACCCGCAACCTGCATTCAGAATGAATGCCAGGGTAGGGAAGATTGATTGGTCCTCTGTAGCTCAGCTGGTAGAGCATGGCGCTTGTAACGCCAAGGTAGTGGGTTCGATCCCTGGGACCACCCATACACAAAAAATGTATGCACGCATGACTGTAAGTCATAAAAGCGTCTGCTAAATGGCATATTATTTATTATTATTATTAAAGTGATTTTGGCAATGAGCACTTTTTTTAAACCCTTTTTTCTAAGTACTTTACTCCTTTACTGCTTTTCCACCCCGGACTTCAGTGGTTAAACTCCACATCTAACTTCTCATTTTTCAACTCCCCTCCCTTTAGTGGCCTATAATTGTCAGCCGGTTCAAAGGTCAGGGCCAATATTAATCAAAAGCCTCAGTGTATGAGTGCTGATCTAGGATCAGTTCGGCCTTTTAGGCCATAATGAATACAATTTATATGGACACGGGGGACCTGATCCTAGATCAGCACTCCTACTTTGAGAAGCTTTTTGAGTAGGTGTCGAGCGTCAATGTACTACTCATTATTCCATCCCTATATGTGACACACAGTGTCGCCCATCACTCCACCTCAGACTTCTAATGGTTGTAATCAGCCATGAAGGCCAGTGTCATTAATTAAGAACGGACCAGACTTAATGACTTGAGGGAGAGATGAGGTATGGGGTTCAAAGTTCAAATTCTACTGTCATGATGCTAATTCTCTAAGCATAAGCGGGAGTCATAATGTTTTGGTTGAATATGACTCCGGCTGACATGATCCTCCAATATTATCCCTTGTTGTTGGGCAGTGGGTTAGTGAGACAATGAATCAGTGGGTTAGTAAGAGCATGAAGCTGGCAACACTTGTTGGTTTTATTCTAGCATGGGCCACATATACTGAATATAAGTGTCACTGTTAATGTCCACAGTTCTGTAAGTAGTTTAGTATAAAAGCGGCAATGAAATGACAAAAGTTATTGTTCAGGCTGGGAACAATACCGTATGTTTCCCCCTTTTCTCTCTGTCACACCTGGGTTGTGTTCATTAGGGCACACTGTAGGGCAACAAAGACAGATCCTCCCCGTTTTACTCCGTTTTAGAGCGCTTTCTTCCGTTTCGAGCCTACTGAACACGACCAAGGCTCTGTTTGGCATCTTCTTAAAGGAAAATGTTCCTATTTTTCAACCTAATCTGTATTCTTTGGCCTAAATGGCATTTTATAGAAGGGTACAGGCACTTTTTTGTGATTTCACTAGTTTGTTTTTAAACTTACCCCAGCCGCAATAGACTTCCTCATTGCTCATTGTGCTGTCCCAAACACCCAAATACATCCTTTTAGAAATGGAAACATTCTCTGTATAGTGATGTAGGTCTTTAGATGTTGTACACGTGAAAGTGTGTTATTCCTAACTTTATCCGCAACGTTATATTAGACTCAAGCGGAATCCCCTACCAGCAGTGCTGCTTCTCTGTGTAGCCCGCGCAGCACAGCTGGGAATAAGAAACAGCTTGAGTCGTACAAAATGGAATATAACGTTGCGGATAAAGTTCAGAATGACACAATTTCATGTGCACAACATCTAAAGAACTACATCACTATACTGAGAGCTTGTCCGTTTCTAAAAGGATGAATTTGGGTGTTTTTGGAGCTTTTATTCATGCTTTTTGGACGCCATCCCACTGCACAACGAGCAATGTGGAAGTCTATCGCGGCTGAGGTAAGTTTATCATAAACAAGTGAAATCACAAAACAAGTGTCTGTACCCTTCTATAACATGCCATTTACATAAAAAATACAGATTAGGTAGAAAAATAGGAACATTCTCCTTTAACCCTTTACACTGGGAATTGGCCTATATGGATAGGGCTGCATTTGAATGTTTCTTACAGAAGAAATATGAAAAGCACATGCATAACCATGGTAGAAATTGAAAGGGAACAGTTAGGAGATTATGGGAAAATTGTTAGACCAAAGATGAGTAGAAAAACAGTTCACCTGACACAAGACTGAATCCAAATATTACACTGTTGATTTGATGTGCATTTTACATTTACTGTACTTTTCGCCGCATTTGTTTATAACAAAATCTGAAAATACTGGATTCATTCAGTTACATGATAACAATATTCCTGTAAATGTGGGGTAGATGCAACGTAAGATAAAGAAATTACAAGGGTTTGAGTGAGAGGACTAACTGGTGTCTCCAAGTGGCTACACACCTCTGCAAAGTGATCACAGTTCCTAAGTAATGTCAATGCACTTTTATGACTCAAAAAAGAGTCTTCAACTACAAGGTGCTTTTTTGAGCTCTCCTAGCTGTGCCGTTGAGGAACTAGAGCAAGCACACTTGTAGAATTTGTTTGGAACACAACCCTGCATCCCCACCATCACACAATTACTGTTGTTGTTTACGCAATCCCAAAACGGTCCATTATAAATCCCAATCTGGGTCAGGTGGGTATAATTTGAAAGCCTATTCTATTGCCAACATGACTAGCTAAGTTATAAAATATGATATTATAGTGTTAGACTTTCACAATGCAATTCAGGGAAACAGATCATCACTTTGGTGCGCATAGAAAGGATTCGTGAGTGCATTCAGGTGTGTGTGCCGTGGCAAATTTTCTTCACAATAGACAAAAGGATCATTCCGTTCAGAACAACATTTTACATTTTAGTCATTTAGCAGACGCTCTTATCCAGAGCGACTTACAGTTAGTGGGTGCATACATTTTCATACTGGCCCCCCGTGGGAAACGAACCCACAACCCTGGCATGGAAGCGCCATGCTCTACCAACTGAGCTACAGGAGGCCTACAACCCAGGGTATGACGCCATGTCATCTTGTAATTGTACATCAAACATAGTGATCATAAATATTAATATTGTATATGACATGAGTTTTATAATATGGAAATGTAAAGTGCACATGCATTTTTATAATCCTCAACGTCTCATCTTTCAAAATACATACAGTAATTTACAGCATTTCCCTCACTCAGACAACAACAAATTAGCGGGAGGGATGCAGGGAACCTCTTGTCGCACAAGGTGCTCAAGTTCGGAACTGCTGTCAGTCAAAACCCATACAGCGCTGTGAAGCGCAGAGCCAGAGCTCTGACGTAATGTATAGCATGTTACCGTACAGTCACTGCATTCCAATGTAGGCATTTATCAGTGCCCAAATCTGCCATTTTCAACCCGTATACAGGTACGAGTGTAAAGGGTTAATGTCCTTTGGACTGTTACTTCTGTCTTTTCTTCTTACCCACCAAGGGGTGCTAAAACATCCTCTCTCCTTATAGAATGCTACAGTATTCTTACTCCGTAGTCTCTACACACATCCTATGGGATGCTAAAGGGGTCTCACTGCCGCCCACGAGGCTTTGCCATTATTTATTTGATTTAACCTTTATTTATTCATTGAGACGAATGTCTCTTTTGAAAGGGAGCCCTGCTTCACAATACAAACTACACAATGAAGAACTAGTGACAAAATTATTTTTTACACAGTTATTATGGCAATACAGAAGGCTAGATTATATTTCTATGGGCTAGACATAGTAGACTTGACCCCTAGCTTTGGGCAGCACTATATCTGAAGGGCATTTGGTAAGCACCATGTAGATGCAGACTTCGGACTTCTGAATTTGGATTCCGTCTGTCTGTTTGAATAGTGCTGAATCTCTAACTGTTGCTATTACCGCTTGTTTGTTTACGTCGGGTCACCCACACGTGACTAAGTCACCACACCCTTTCTGAATGACATTTGGCTCAGCACCCAAAGGGCTTTGCTCAGCTCCCTATCTAAAAGTCCAACCCTCTATTTCAGCTTCTCAGTCATTCGTCCCTGGGTCTATTCCTGAATCCAGCTCATATATTAATCATTCATTTCCAGCCTGTTAAAAAGGAGAGAACCCGAAACCATCACTGTTCAGGGTGTCTTTCATACTAAAACAAACCTGAAGGGTTATAGAGCACTTATCTTTTGGAGGGTGTTTTAGTTTACAGATATAAACTAGAACCACTGCCCAAGGTGCTTGGGGGCCCTCTGATGCTGTGGTTCTACATGGGGATTGGTCATGAGAGGCACACACCCGAGGTGGATGCACTGGTGTCTCGCATAGATAAACTGGGGCCTCTGGGAGATTTTCCAGAGTCCATTTCCCTCATGCACCATTAAATGTATTTTATTTTTAATGCACAGTTGGTTAGGGAATTGGTTGTTGGTATAAGCTAAATTGTATTATTCCTTACATCGCCCCTTGTCTCTGTGTACCTTGGCTTTGTGTTTCTATGCTAACCCAGTGGCCCATTATATACTCTTTCAAAAAGGTTCTGCCTAAAACGATAAAGGGTTCTTCGGCTTATCTTTTCACCCAACAAATAACCCTTTTATAACACTTTCTTTCATCCATAGCCCTTGTCCCTTTCGAAGACTCCTTTTTGACCCTTTTTTTCTAAGAGTGTATATTGTTCTCTCTCTCCTCTCTCTCTCTCTTTCTACCCAACTCCCTCTTTCTCCCCCACTGCTTTCTTGTCCGTCCTCATCCATTCATACTATCTCCAGCTTTCTTGTTTCCCCCAAACACTACCTCTCTCTTGCTTCTCTGATAGGAAAATAGCAGAATGTAGAGTTCCACCATTAAACACAATGACAGTCGGAGTGACATTGCACTAAAAGGGGAGGTGACTGCAGTACTTTCCTCTTTCTGCAGTGCCTCCATTTCTCCTGATGGTGTCTCGCCAGTACTGGGGAGTGTGAGGGAGAGGGAGAGGAATAGAGAGAGAGGGTGGAGAGAGGCAGAGAAATAATGAGGGTAAAGATGTAGAGAGAGAACAGCGAGAAACCTTGTGGTACATCCTTTGATGAGGAGACGGGTGGCGGAAAAAATGTCTGAACACACACACACACAAACACCAACATACATGTATGTCTCTCTCCCCTCCATCAATCCATCCATCCATCCTCTCGATGCACTCAGTCTGTCACCCCCTCCTCCCACACAGCTATATATCACCTCTACATGTAGTCCCACTCCCTCGTTCCCCCCCCCCCCCCCCCCCCCCCCCCCCCACCCTCTTTCCTCACGCACTTCCATTCAGGTGCTTTACAGGCATTACCAATCCCCTGCTAGATCTCTCCCTCTTGTTCCTCATCACCTCTCTTTTTATCGCCTCTCTTTCTTGTTTCATTATCCCCCATCCCTCACTCTCCTCATTCCATCCCGCCCTCTCACACACATGGCTCTCACGTCACCTCTCCCTCCCCTGTCTTATCCTCCCTTTCCCTCTCCTCTCCTTCCATTCCTTTCTCTACCAACCCCCTCCTCTTCCATCTCTCTCTCTCCTACTCTCACTCCGTGAATTGGGAAAGTGTTTTGCTTTTCCGCCAACCTCAATACGTATATTCCGTGCAGTCAGCACTCCTACCAAATTCCTCCCTGCTTCTCTCCTCTCCCTTGCGCTCTGCTCTCTCTCTCTCTCTATATCTCACTTTCCTTCCCCCCATTCCTTTCTGCTGGTACCTCACAGTCGATGCAGCCTATAATACCGTGCTCCCTCCACCTCCTGCTGCAGTGTTTCTGCTAATATACAGTGCATTTGGAAAGTATTCAGACCCCATTGACTTTTCCACATTTTGTTACATTACAGCCTTACTCTAAAATGGATTTAAAAAAAATTATAATCTCATCAATCTAGACACAATACCCCATAATGACAAAGCAAAAATAGGTGTTTTAAATGTTTTGTAAATTTATAACAAATAAAAAACTGAAATTTCAAATGTACATAAGCATTCAGACCCTTTACTCAGTACTTTGTTGAAGCACCTTTGGCAGCGATTACAGCCTCGAGTCTTCTTGGGTAAGACGCTACAAGCTTGGCACACCTGTATTTGGGGTGTTTCTCCCATTCTTCGCTTCAGATCCTCTCAAGCTCTGTCACGTTGGATAGGGAGCGTCACTGCACAGCTATTTTCAGGTCTCTCCAGAGATGTTCGATCGTGACGCTTGGCATTCAGGCCAAATAGTTCAATCTTGGTTTCATCAGACCAGAGAATCTTGTTTAATTTTTTTTGTTTGTGTACAGTACACAATTTTGTATACAGTGCGTTTCAATCACAGATTAAGACAGTAGGTTACTTAAGACAGAAATGTTAGGAGTGAGGTTGGTCGGGTGTATAATGCGAAACTCATCATGGATAATTGTAGCATTTTCGCTAATTAGCTACTTTGCATCTACTTACTACTTTTGAGCTACTTTGCAACTACTTAGCATGTTAGTTAGTTAACCCTTCCCCTAACCCTAACCCTAACCTTAATCCTTCAACCTTACCCCGTAAACCTAACAATTTAACTACTTAGCTAGCATAGGGTTAGGGGTTAACTAACCCTAACCTTAACCCCTAACCCTAACCTTAACCCCTATCCTAGCTAATGTTAGCCAAAACAAATTGGAATCCGTATAATGTACACAAATAAGTTATGAAGAAAGAAAATGGTGTTATACACACGAAATGCATTGTGATGAGAATTGGGGACTTTTTCATGTGCCTGTCACAAATTTCGAATAAGTAATTTGTGTCTATTTCACAATAAACTGTGATAGTGTGTTGGATTAAGCAGCGTTTTGCCCTTAAACATTTTTTTAAAGCCAGGTGAGCCTGTGTGTTGTTTGTTTGTGTGTGTGTGTGTGTGTGTGTGTGTGTGTGTGTGTGTGTGTGTGTGTGTGTGTGTGTGTGTGTGTGTGTGTGTGTGTGTGTGTGTGTGTGTGTGTGTGTGTGTGTGTGTGTGTGTGTGTGTGTGGAGGGGAGGGGAGCAGTAGCTGTGGAGCGCAGGACATGGTGGTCAGGGCAGGTAATGCTCTGAGAGAGAGAAAGAAGGGGAACGGTCCCTTAATCACTTTCCTCTCTATCACTCTTTCTCCCTCATTTATTAACGGTCCCTTAATCACTTTCCTCTCTATCACTCTTTCTCCCTCATTTATTAACGGTCCCTTAATCACTTTCCTCTCTATCACTCTTTCTCCCTAATTTTTTGTCTGTCCTTCTCTCTCCTTTGCTTTTCTTTCCCTGTTTGAACACAAGTTATTCTTCCTCTATTGACAGTGCCTTCAGAAAGTATTCACACCCCTTGACTTATTCCACATTTTGTTGTGTTACAGCCTGAATTCAAAATGGATGAAATATGAAAGAATTCTCACCCATCCACACACAATACCGCATAATGACAGTGAAAACATGTTTTTAGACATTTTTGCAAATGTATTGAAAATGAAATACAGAAATAGCTCATTTACATAAGTATGCACACTCCTGAGTCAATACTTTGTAGAAGCACCTTTGGAAGTGATTACAGCAGTGAGTATTTCTGGGTAAGCCTATAAGAGATTTACACACCTGGATTGTGCAACATTTGCCCATTATTCTATTCAAAATTCTTCAAGGTCTGTCAAATTGGTTGTTGATCATTGCTAGTCAACCATTTTCAAGACCTGAAAGTATTCACACCCTTTGACTTTTTCCACATTTTGTTGTGTTACAGCCTGAATTTAAAATGGATTAAATTGAGATGTATTGTCACTGGCCTACACACAACACCCCATAATGTCCAAGTGGAATTATGTTTTTCGAAATTCGAATTTCAAACTCAACCACAAAGACCAGGGAGGTTTTCCAATGCCTTGCAAAGAACGGCACATATTGGTAGATGGGTAAAAATAACAAAGCAGATATTCAATATCCCTTTGAGCATGGTGAAGTTATTATTTACACTTTGGAGGGTGTATCAATACACCCAGTCACTACAAAGATACAGGTGTCCTTCCTAACTCAGTTGCCGGAGAGGAAGGAAACCGCTCAGGGATTTCACCATGAGGCCAATGGTGACTTTAAAACAGTTACAGAGTTTAATGGCTGTAATAGGAGAACACTGAGGATGGATCAACAACATTGTAGTTACTCCACAATACTAACCTAATTGACAGAAAAGAAGGAAGCCTGTACAGAATAAAAATATTCAAAAACATGCATCCTGTGTGAAACAGGGCACTAAAGTAATTCTGCAAAGAAAACTGGCAAAGCAATTAACTTTTTGTCCTGAATACAAAGTGTTATGTTTTGGGAAAATCCAATACAACACATTACTGAGTACCACTCTCCATATTTCCAAGCATAGTGGTGTTTGCATCATGTTATGGGTATGCTTCTAATCTTTAAGGACTTGAGAGGTTTTCAGGATAAATAGAAACAGAATAGAGCTAAGCACAGGCAAAGTCCTAGAGGAAAACCTGGTTCAGTCTTCTTTCCAACAGACACTGGGAGACACATTCACCTTTCAGCAGGACAATAACCTAAAACACAAGACCAAATCTACACTGGAGTTGCTTACCACGAAGACAGTGAATGTTCCTGAGTGGTCGAGTTACAGTTTTGACTTAAATCGGCTTGAAAATATATGGCAAGACTTGAAAATGGCTGTCCAGCAATGATCAACAGCCATTGAAGAATTTTAAAAAGAATAATGTGCAAATATTGTACGATCCAGGTGTGCAAAGCTCTTAGAGACCTAGAAAGAGTCACAGCCGTAATCGCTGCCAAAGGGGATCCTAACATGTATTGACTCAGGGGTGTGAATACGTATGTAAATTAGCAATTTCATTTTCAAGACATTTGCTAAAATTTCTAAAAACTTTTTCACTTTTTCATTATGGGGTACTGTGGGTAGAAACGGGGTATTGTGTGTAGATGGGTAATTATTATTATTTTTTAAATACATTTTTAATTCATGCTGTAACAACAAAATGTGGAATAAGTCAATACTAAGTGAATACTTTCTGAAGGCACTGTACATTTTCCTTTGGAAATGAGCTTTAAGCTATCTCAAGTAGCAATTAACGTATAATGTTTAAAAGTAGGTAATCACTTCCATAGGAAAGGTATATTGATTCGATAGTAAAAGTCTAGAGGTCTTCTCTGCTTTCTATTCTGTCATTAAATCTCTTTAATGGTTAAATGTCTTTAATTACAATGATAAAATCCAATTGTTCTCACCATATGGTTGCATTGCGGAGAAACATCTTGGCTAGATAGTGTTTAGCATTTAGCTACAGTCTTAATGTTGAAAATGTGTTGCTGTTCATGTAGGCTATTAATTATGACCAAATAGTCACCAAATAAACCAAAACTCTGCATAAAGTAGTCGAGTCCTGGGACATTAAATAAGATAGTGGGCCTCATAAAGTAATATAACTAATAAAAGTGCCCCATTTTGAGAAAAAGTGATTTAAAGTCAACATTGGTCTATGCAGATAGTTCAAGATTCTTTGTGTGCATTAGAGTTGTCTAGAACCCCTATCCCGTCCTATGCATAAACAGTGCCGATGTCCATGGTGCTGAAATATGATCCTTCAACAATACTGTACAGTGATCTATGCAGATAGTTCAAGATTCATACTCCCCCCTTGGGGTTTGGGTGCAGTAGAGCCTCTATCCCATCCCATGCATACGCCAGCAGCAGCAGTGCTACTGTCCATCCTATCTCTCAACAAATCATTGGTTGATCTATGCAGATAGTTCAACATTTTTCGTTTCCCCCTTTGACTTTGAGTGCACTGGAGTTGACTAGAGCCCCATGCATAGGAAAAGAGCAGTGTCTGCTGTCCATGGTTCTGAAATGTGATCCCTCAACAACACATTCATTGATCTATCTATTCCACGCAGATAGTTTAAGATTCTCTATTTTGCCCCCTAGGAGTTTGGGTGCAGTAGAGACCATCCCATCCCATGCATAAGCAGTGCTGCTGTCCATGGTGCTGAAATCTGATCTCTCAACAGTACAAGCGCTATGCTGGAATCTACCTCAGTTCTTAGCTGACCTTTGGTCAAAATAAGCTACTTTTCCCATTGTATTTGAAGTTATTTAATTTCTCTTTCTTTCTTGCTTCAAATGTCCTATATCTTTACAACGTCATTTGAAATAGTTAATTTCCAACTGCAAGAAATGCAGTAAACGCAGAAAAACACTTTGATATAATATTGCGGTGTTCCTAAATTTAAAGAGCTCCTGGCATTTTTTTTGTTGAGCAAGCAAAATAAGTACGGCAGTGAAGACTATTGCCAAGTTTTACTTGGGCAGTCAAGACTAAGGAACTGGAATCCTGTCTTACCTACTCTGTTAATCTATTACTGTACTACTATTACTTCTACTTATTATTAGATGAATAACTATTTCTATAGTTCTGACTCTGATTCTGATGTAACATACATCAACTGTCCCCAAATCAGTGTCTCTTAAGTATCTACTGTCCTGTCGGTCTCTAAGCCCTCTAAGTACTGTTCTCAGATCTGCTTCTATCTGTCCCATATGCATTCAGTCCATCCCATGCAGCAGCCTCTGATAGTTGGTAAACCTTACCTGAGTGGAGGCTCTCTTGAATTATGGAGTCTTCATATAGATCTTTTTTCGTATAAAACACAAAGCTAGAAAGAAATTAGCAGAAAACAGTAAAAATATAAAATAATATTGAAAAGAAGTTCCAAGATAAAGATTGACTTTGGAATGACTGAAAAGCTGTGTGTGAGGTTGAGAAAGTAAACGTATAAGACAAGAAATTGACAGTGTTGTTGAAGAGAGAAAAAAATGCATTAAGCTAAATGTAATTGGGTGAGAAAAAGTCCAAAAATGAACAGGGGATAAAATATTAAAGAGCAAAGTGAGAGAAGCTTACTTTGCGAAATAAATAAAAAAAATGAGGGGAAATTAGTAAAAATTGGAAAAAGGATAGGAAAATAAGAGTGAGGAAAAAAGAGAACGCACAAGTAAGATGCAGTAAAAAGGAGGAAAAGATAAGAGGAGTGCAGAGATGGGATGAGAGAGGGACACTGAGAAAGGAAAGAGAGAGTGTGAGAGGAGGAGGAAACTAAAGTCCATATTCCCCTTGAATGAAATGTGAATCCCTTATGCGGAATATTAGATTGAGTGAGCGAGGGGGGGGGGGGGGGGGTTGGATAAGGAAGAGGAGGAGGAAAGTGACGCATTCCTTTAGAATAGAAAAGGAGGTTAGGAGACAGCATGTAGAGGCTTTGCATTGAAGAACGCTTCATTTTCGGAAGCAATGGGACTCTACCCTGACAATGTACTGCAATGGGGATGTGCTGACCTAGCCAGGGGAAGGAGAGAAAGCAAATAACTCTAGCTTTTTACTGCAGTGGAATTCATTCACTTTTATAGCACACTCTCTCTCCCTCTGCCTCTCATTCTCTCTCTCCTCTCTCTCTGCCTCTCATTCTCTCTCTATCTCTCCCTGCCTCTCACTCACTTTCTCTCCCTGGCTCTCATTCTCTCTCTTCCCCCCACCCCCTCTATTATCGGTGCACAGTCGGTGTTAGTATCGTTCACTGGAATGTCTATAGTGGTGAGGTCGTAACTATACGGGGTTCACTTTCTCCTCTCCTCCTCAAAGAGGAGGATTCTGTTTTCTCTCTCTCTCTGTGATGAGGTGATGTCGAAGGAGTCAGGAGTAAATCACAGAATAACAGGCTTTATTCCACAAATACAGAGTTAAGCAGAAATGCGTCAAAAACACTCCAGTGCCCAAAACATGCGCACTGGGGAATACAAGGCACACTGGGAAATTTCCCGCCGATACAAAATACACGGCGCTCCACCGAGCTTAACTATCCTCCATAATAAACAATCACACACATTGACAAGGGGGCAGAGGGAACACTTATACAGGTACTGATGAGGGGATATGAACCAGGTGTGTGTAATGAACAAGACAAAACCAATGGAATGATGAGATGAGGAGCAGCAGTGGCTAGAAGGCCACCGAAGCCTGCCCGAACAAGGAGAGTAGGCAGCTTCGGAGGAAGTCGTGACACTCTCTTTCAATTCAATTCAATAGACTTTATTGACATAGCAAGTTAAATTACTTACATTGTCAAAGTAAACATATAACAAAAATGGTGGGACCAACACTCTCTCTCTCTCTCTCTCTTGCTCTTTATTTTAGTGATCCAATTGACATTTTAGTAATTTAGCAGACGCTCTTATCCAGAGCTACATTTTTCATACTGGCCCCCCGTGGGAATCGAACCCACAACCCTTGCGTTGCAAGCGCCATGCTCTACCAACTGAGCTCTATCTGTCCTGTCCCCAGGTCTTTGTTGAGCATCACTTGTTTTCCCCAATCTAGATTATTTCTGTCCTTTCTGATCACGCCATCAAAAAGCTGATTTATCATCTGTCTCTCACTCCCCCCTCCTCTCTCTTTCTCTCTCTCTCCCTCTCTCTCTTACACACACACACACACAGACACACACACGTACACATGCACACAAAGACATACAATGCAGAAGAAGCTATGGAATAGCATGACATAACCGTGCTTCAGTTGAATGTAACAGGAGTAGAGTGATACAGGGATAGAGGGAAGCTTGGTGCCTGTGATCTAACATTAGTAGGGACACTGCACTCCTGGGAAGCAATAAACACAGACACACACATGCATACGCAGACACACGACTACACACACACACATATCTAATGCTGCGCCACCTTACATCAGAAAAGCATTAGGGACGAGAGAAACAGGAAGTGAAGGAGTGAGATGTATCCCCGATTTGTTATGTATCCCCGATTTGTTATGCTATACCTCCTTCCCTTTCTCTCTCGCTTTCACTCTTTCTCTCGTTCTCATTCCTCCTCAGATGGTGTCCCTCTCCCCAGTGACACACCCCCCCCCCTTTCTCGCTCTCTCCTACTGGGTACCGAGGCAAGCAGATAGCAGTGTGTGTGTGTGTGTGGGGGGGTGTCTATTTCAATGAATTGGGAGACATTTGAATCATTTTGGTATCATGTACATATCATCTTACAGTAACAGCAGCAGGAGGCACAACATGTAACTAGTCGAATGAGAGTGATACTAGGTGGTGAAATATGAAATGGAAGATATTTTGTTTATAGCACATTCACAACATGTATTTTTTATGCTTAAGCATTAGCCCCTTACTATCCGTTTTTGCATTACTTTAAACTCATCCTATTATTCTCATATTTCAGCCTACACATGTCCACTTTAAATGTTAAAAAAACGTAAACTAATACCAATATCATCAATGTTAAATCAAACATGTGACATTCCCCACATTTCACTAATTTATTACTGTATGTTAAGTCAATGAATGTAAACTAGGCCTACACCTCTACTGTCTTCTGGTGAATATTGCTTTTCTGAACAGCCTTGTTAAACCAACTTTACAGCCAACCTGTTTTATCTACTGAAATCGTATAGCTTATGCAACTGCTGCAAGGTCATTTACTACACCCTATGCACCTTACATTATGAATTATAGCATAACTGTAGTGTAGACTATTACTATAACTTCATTGGAATTTGAGTGTTCATATTTTATCCATAGATAACTTTCCTTTTTGCTAAAATTAAGTCCCTTTCTCTCCCCGCAGACTCCTCCTCCCGCCTGCTCCCGCCTGCTCCCTCCGTTTTCTCTCCTCCTCTCGCTCCCCCCGTTCCTCTATGCTCAGTTCGGTCTGTGTCTCCTCTTTCAAAGGGCGCAAGGGTGGGAACAAGTCGTCCAACAAAGCATGTTACACTGCAGACATGACTTGTCTGTCGGAAAGCGAGAAAATCGTGATAAACTGCGGGGGGGTGCGGCATGAAACCTATCGAAGCACACTAAAAACGTTGCCTGGTACCCGCTTATCTTGGCTTACCGAACCGGACGCCTTTAGCAACTTCGATTACGACCACAAAAACGACGAGTTCTTCTTTGATCGCCACCCATCCGTTTTTTCATTCATCCTCAACTATTACCGCACAGGGAAGTTGCACTGTCCAAACGATGTGTGCGGTCCGCTGTTCGAAGAGGAGCTGGCATTCTGGGGCATCGATGAGACGGATGTGGAGGCGTGTTGCTGGATGAATTACCGCCAGCACAGGGACGCAGAGGAGGCGTTGGACAGCTTTGAGAATCCAGAACCGGAGTTGGCAGAGGACGACCCAACGCTACCAGGAGGCGCAGATGGGGACATGAAAAGACTGTGCTTGCATGAGGATGGAAGGAAAAAGACTTGTTGGGAAATTTGGCGACCCAGAATGTGGGCCCTTTTTGAAGACCCCTATTCTTCAAAATATGCCCGGGTGAGTATCTCCTTTTTTCTTAATTGATTGCTTTAAATGTCATATTTGTCATTTCAACTGTGACCACTAACATCTTAGTCACAATACTTTGTTGAAAGTTTATAAAATGAGCTTCCCATGATCAACCTATATGCCTATAGTTGTCATGAATAATGAATGCTAGATTTTCATTCAAGCTATCATAATCGAGCAGACCACTTAGGTAGGCTATGACTTTCTGACAGTTTGCTTGTGTTAAATAGCAGGATATAGACTCACGGATACTGAATTATTAATTGTGATAGCATAGGAAAAATTATATGGCTTCTATTTTAATTTCAGATTGTAGACTATAGGCTAGCCTACGTGTTGATATTGTTTCGTTATGAGGGTGCTGCCAAATCAATTAGTTGCCATCGATATTGATCACATATGTTTTTTAACTAATGCTTTTATATTAATATTATCTACATAACTTAGCCTGCTATAATAGGTTCCATACCTGCATCCATGCGCAATATTTTCTCCGTCTCACTCCCGTAGCCTACCTAACCTACCCAACATTCTTCATTAGCCTGTTTTATGATGCGCCTAAGCACGCTGTATTTCATGTTATTTATTAAACGCTCATTTAATCCTAGCCTTCATACATCGAAGCTTGAACATAAAACAAGTCCCCTTTTCGTTTTTCTCCATTTGCCCTTGGGTATTCTCATTTGTAGCTAGCTTAGGCTATGATAATTCCCCTTTATGCACTCTTTTCAGACCCATTTCCTAGAAACTGCCTTCGATTCGAATCAGTCGGTTCTCAAGTTAATAGTAAAGAGAGCAGAGGAGTGGAATGTACAAACGCTTTCACTGTTTGATGAATGATTATCCTTGAAAGTGCAGAAATCACACATAGTATAATATAAGGGTAACAAGATGAATGATCTCCTATTTTCCAGTGGTGGAAAAAGTACTCAATTGTCATACTTGAGTAAAAGTAAAGATACCTTAATAGAAAATTACTCAAGTAAAAGTGAAAGTCACCAAGTAAAATACCACAGTCTAAAAGTATATGTTTTTAAATGTACTTAAGTACATTGGTGGAAAAAGTACTCAATCATCATACTTGAGTAAAAGTAAAAAGTAAAAGTTAATGTTATACATCAAATTCCTTATATTAAGCAGTGATGGAAAAAGTGCCCAAAAGCCATACTTGAGTAAAAGTAAAGATACCTTACTGGAAAATGACTAAAGTAAAAGTGAAAGTCACCCATTAGTATACTACTTGAGTAAAAGTCTTAAAGTACCTGATATTACATAGTCATAAGGTAAATTCACTTAAGTATCAAAAGTAAAAGCATGAAACGTAAGAACCGTAAATCCAAAAAGCAAAACAGCCAGACCTTTTATTTGGTTTGAGCTTTTCTGAAAGGTAACAGTCTTACGGATACAAGAAAAGCTCTGATTAAAAAAAGAATGTGGATTCTGAAATTGGCAACACTTCAAAATACATCTCTTACAGACAAAATAAAATGATGCCTTAATAATGAAGGAATATAGCCAGTAAATGTACGCACTTACAATAACAGTCACTTTGCTTTAGAAAAAACATCCTATAATAGAACCCTATGCTTTAGGTGTTTTGGTTGGTCTAAATATTGATTATCCAAAGGGATTAAAATATACCTTTGAGGTCCTCCAGAAGGTTCTGATGGACATTGATGGGGGGACCTGCTCTGCACGTGCTCTTGGACTACGAAACAAATTGCTTCAGGGCACATTATAGAGGCAAGTTGCGAAACACAACAAGGCAGCCAGCCTACTGTTATAGTTGAAACCAATGAGCCCTCTACACAGAAACACTGTGTCACAGGGACATAGCAACGTTGTTGTTCAGATATCGCCCACCTTTTTGTGGTTTTAAAGACCATAGGCATTAGTAATTAAGTTGTATGATACCTTTCAGGCCTATGATTCCAAGGTGGTAGTAGTGACACTGTTATAGTGTCACAACTCTGTTATAGTTAAAACCAAATCTACACTCAGAAACATTGTCCCAAGGAAATGTTTTGTTTATTTATGGCCTTGATCGTTTTGGGAAATTGTTGATTTTATATATTTTTTCATTTTTAGAACAATGGTAAATTCCATGCATACAGTTTATGTACAGCACTTTGTTGTTTTGCATATTTGGAAATGTATATGGTTCAAAATAATGTAACCATTTTATTATTGTCTGTTGGACAATTGTTAAAATAAATTTGCACTTTTAATAGTGAAATCTTGTTTCAGAGAGTTTTCAGTTGATCCTGTTGGAACACTTTTGTTGTCATTGCAAATGTTAACGGTCAAGGAAGTTGACTAAATTTAAGATCGCTAGTAGGGCCAACTTTCTGTAAAAGGTACCTTGTTGCCTTAGGATTTTAAGTTCACTCAACCAGATGCTAAGTTGAAATGCATTGAATAACTTTGTTGGAACTACTAAAATAGATAGTTGATAAGACCACACATATTTAGTTTGCAGAACTAATTGTTTTAAGTTTGACAAACTTTAATTTGAGCTGAGGGAACTGAAACTACTTTGTTGGTTCAACATAAACATCACTTCATTAGACTAAATATTCTATGTTGATTCAATGGTTTATCATCAGTCAGGGAAGTCATCTGAACTTCTTATTTTAATTTGGACAAACTAAAGTGTGTGTTGAAATAACTTGAGAGCCTTTGCTTAACTTAATCAACATTTTAAGACAACCAGGTATTATTACTATTTTTTGTTCAGTCAACTTGTAATTTTTTACAGTGTATACATTTTTTAAAAAATGTTGATGAGCTTATCAAAAGTACATGTACAGAACTACACACAACCTCACTGTAGGAAAATGAGGACATCACCACTGATAGAACTGTACTAGAAATCAGTGTGTCAGGTCAGCTCTTAAGATGGTGTACATGCTTTCTCTGAAATAAGAAGAAAAGTGCAACATAACTACCATCACCAAATACTTAGGGTATAGGATCCTAATTTTAAATCTATGAACAACATTAGTTAAGTGAGAGTTTGTGACCACCATTTAATATTACATTGAGAAAAAACCATGTTAATTGATCTAGCTAGTAGGTAACGTCAATAACTTAAGTATACAGTAATTAGCTAGGTAAGAACAACTTTATCAACTAACACAAGGAATAAAATGGCCACGAACACCTGAAAGCTAACATTAGTTAGCTAGCTAGCTTGACCAGGTGTTTAGAGAAAAGGTATTTGGCTAGACTAACGTTAGCTGACTAAAATGTGCCCAGAAACGACTAGTTAACAAGCTAGCAAGTTAGCTCGTGTCAGTTTAGTTCGATTGCGTTAGCTAAGCTAGTAGGTAGCTACTAGCTAGTGAACTATTTAGGTATTTACAGTGGGGAAAAAAAGTATTTAGTCAGCCACCAATTGTGCAAGTTCTCCCACTTAAAAAGAAGAGAGAGGCCTGTAATTTTCATCATAGGTACACGTCAACTATGACAGACAAATTGAGAAGAAAAAAATCCAGAAAATCACATTGTAGGATTTTTAATGAATTTATTTGCAAATTATGGTGGAAAATAAGTATGTGGTCACCTACAAACAAGCAAGATTTCTGGCTCTCACAGACCTGTAACTTCTTCTTTAAGAGGCTCCTCTGTCCTCCACTCGTTACCTGTATTAATGGCACCTGTTTGAACTTGTTATCCGTATAAAAGACACCTGTCCACAACCTCAAACAGTCACACTCCAAACTCCACTATGGCCAAGACCAAAGAGCTGTCAAAGGACACCAGAAACAAAATTGTAGACCTGCACCAGGCTGGAAGACTGAATCTGCAATAGGTAAGCAGCTTGGTTTGAAGAAATCAACTGTGGGAGCAAATATTAGGAAATGGAAGACATACAAGACCACTGATAATCTCCCTCGATCTGGGGCTCCACGCAAGATCTCACCCCGTGGGGTCAAAATGATCACAAGAACGGTGAGCAAAAATCCCAGAACCACACGGGGGGACCTAGTGAATGACCTTGCAGAGAGCTGGGACCAAAGTAACAAAGCCTACCATCAGTAACACACTACGCCGCCAGGGACTCAAATCCTGCAGTGCCAGACGTGTCCCCCTGCTTAAGCCAGTACATGTCCAGGCCCGTCTGAAGTTTGCTAGAGTGCATTTGGATGATCCAGAAGAGGATTGGGAGAATGTCATATGGTCAGATGAAACCAAAATATAACTTTTTGGTAAAAACTCAACTTGTCGTGTTTGGAGGACAAAGAATGCTGAGTTGCATCCAAAGAACACCATACCTACTGTGAAGCATGGGGGTGGAAAAATCATGCTTTGGGGCTGTTTTTCTGCAAAGGGACCAGGACGACTGATCCGTGTAAAGGAAATAATGAATGGGGCCATGTATCGTGAGATTTTGAGTGAAAACCTCCTTCCATCAGCAAGGGCATTGAAGATGAAACGTGGCTGGGTCTTTCAGCATGACAATGATCCCAAACACACCACCCGGGCAACGAAGGAGTGGCTTCGTAAGAAGCATTTCAAGGTCCTGGAGTGGCCTAGCTAGTCTCCAGATTTCAACCCCATAGAAAATCTTTGGAGGGAGTTGAAAGTCTGTGTTGCCCAGCGACAGCCCCAAAACATCATTGCTCTAGAGGAGATCGGCATGGAGGAATGGGCCAAAATACCAGCAACAGTGTGTGAAAACCTTGTGAAGACTTACAGAAAACGTTTGACCTGTGTCATTGCCAACAAAGGGTATATAACAAAGTATTGAGAAACTTTTGTTGGCTTTAAGAGGAGCCTCTTAAAGAAGAAATTACAGGTCTGTGAGAGCCAGAAATCTTACTTGTTTGTAGGTGACCAAATACTTATTTTCCACCATAATTTGCAAATAAATTCATAAAAAATCCTACAATGTGATTTTCTGGATCTTTTTTCCTCAATTTGTCTGTCATAGTTGACGTGTACCTATGATGAAAATTACAAGCCTCTGTCATCTTTTTAAGTGGGAGAACTTGCACAATTGGTGGCTGACTAAATACGTTTTTCCCCCACTGTAAGTATACAAACACACATCCATACATGCATGCTCAACAAAACATGCCAACATACAGAACCAAGTAGCACACACACACACACACACACACACATCCACCCCTGCACACACACCCCACATACACCCCATCCTACACACACTGCATCTCTCTCTCTAGTACAGTCTAACCTGGCTGTAGAAACTTTACAGTTGTCCACGTCCAGTATCTGTTCTCATTACAGGAAGAGCTCTGTGTCAGGGTTAGATAGATAGATGATCTGGATTGGGTCACCTGATCTTTTCCACTGGCCGCATTGGCTTTAATGTAGGGTAACAGGAAGTGCCTCTCTATTGGGTGCTCTCGCCGATGGCGGAGACTACCCGAATGGGATTGTTTCCTGACTGTCACCCCGAAGTCCAGGGTTTCTTGAACCGGAAGATATGGGTGGCATGCTTGAACTTATGGATCTACATATGTCTTGTGTGTGTGTGTGTGTATTTGTTGATCATGCACTGGTAGACTCATATGGTAGTGGATATGTGGACTGAGCTTCACTGAGGCACCAAGCACTTCTGACAAATGGATAGACAGTAACCTTAACCTTGTGTTGCAGTTGTCTGTTATTATAACTATATCCAGTTATTATACTGTAATAATAATATTTCAGTCACTAAAACGTATACATTGTATGGTGAACTATTCTGTACAACACCATACATCTTTGTTTCATATGTGCATGTGTGCAACCTAACCTGCCTGCATCTCATCATTCCACCCATATCCTACCTCCATGGTTGTCTAGAAGGCTTTTAATGATGAAGGTCTCTCTGTGGTAATGTTAATCTGTGTTATATAAATCAGAGAGCAGCTTGTTGACTTTATTCATCATGGTGGTTACCGGTTAGTTGTGAGGGGAGGTAGGCAAGGCCAGCCAAGATCTATTGGTGGGCATGAACGCAGCCCCACCAAAGGCCGGCGTTATGGCGGGCCTTAGGGGGCCTGGCCCGCCCTACTGTACCTCCTTGCCAATCCAAATAAAATATTTAAATATTGATAATATATTTGACCAAGACGCGCGACGACAGAAAGACGCATCAATCTCAGATAAAGCATCTGAGCGAGCGAAACAGCACCCATCTGTCTCAGTATGTGAATCCCATGTATCTGATGCTGTCTGGACAAAAAGAGTATGGCATACTCTTTTTGTCCAGACAGCATCAGATACATGGGATACATATAGTAAGACAGGTCGCACGGATGCTTTCTCCCATGAGATAGTTTCAGCCAGGATATAGTGCTGCCGTAGCGCGGGGGAGCGGTGCAGAATACACAGAGCTGGTCAAAATATTTCAGGAAAATGTATTCTGATAAATTTTTTTTTTTTTTTTTAATTGCTACTAAAATTCCATGAAAATGATAAAATAACAAACTAAATAAATATGTAGGCTATAGCAGCCTATAAGTAGGTAAATAGTGGTTTCTTCCATGTCTTCTCTCTCTATGGCGGTGGCGCGAATGATGAATAACTGTAGGCATGGGTACAGAGGTCCGTCGGTCAGAGGCGTGACCACATTGAGCGGGCCAAATCCAATGTTACAAGAACAGCCACAGACAGAAAACTTGTTGCTAAAACAGTTGCTAAAACATCTGTCCTCAAAACAGTTTGTTATAGACTTGGGGCTCATGTACTCGCCCTACTGTCCGAGTTCTTAGCTTCCAGAAATGTACCATCTGTATTGCATATGCAGACAAAATGATCCACAGCATTAACCTTATCATCATACCAATGAGATCTAGGATCCAAATTCACCACGTCTGCCATGATGTTCATAAAACTCCACGGACCCCCTCTTGCACAACGGATCCCTTCAGCACCACGATTCAAAGGGTGCTCAAATCGCTTAAAATAATCTTCATCAAGTTATGTCCTATTCATCACTTATTATCAGATTAAGCAGATGCTAAGCTACAGGACTGTTTTGCTATCACAGACTGGAATATGTTCTGGGATTCTTCCGATGGCATTGAGGAGTACACCACATCAGTCAAGGCTTGAACAATAAGTGCATCATTGACGTCGTCCCCATAATGAATGTATGTGCATACCCCAACCAGAAGCCATGGATTACAGGCAACATCCACACTGAGCTGAAGGTTAGAGCTGCCGCTTTCAAGGAGCAGGACACTAACCCGGAAGCTTATAGAAATCCCGCTATGTCCTCCGACGAACCATCAAACAGGCAAAGCGTCAATACAGGACTAAGATCGAATTGTACTACACCGGCTCCGACGCTCGTCGGATGTGGCAGGGCTTACAAACTATTACAGACTACAAAGGGAAGCACAGCCGCGAGCTGCCCAGTGACACGAGCCTACCAGATGAGCTAAATTACTTCTATGCTCGCTTCGTGCCAAGTAACACTGAAACATGCATGAGAGCATCAGCTGTTCCGGATGACTGTGTGATTACGCTCTCCATAGCCGATGTGAGTAAGACCTTTAAACAGGTCAACATTCACAAGGCCGCAGGGCCAGACGGATTACCAGGACATGTACTCCAAGCATGTGCTGACCAACTGGCAAGTGTCTTCACTGACATTTTCAACCTCTCTCTGTCTGAGTCTGTAATACCAACATGTTTCAAGCAGACCAGCATAGTCCGTGTGCCCAAGAACACTAAGGTAACCTGCCTAAATGACTACCGACCCGTAGCACTCACGTCTGTAGCCATGAAGTGCTTTGAAAGGCTGGTCATGGCTCACATCACACCATTATCCCAGAACCACTCCAATTTGCATACCGCCCCAACAGATCCACAGATGATGAAATCTATATTGCACTCCACACTGCCCTTTCACACCTGGACAAAGGGAACACCTATGTGAGAATGCTATGCATTGATTACAGCTTAGCGTTCAACACCATAGTGACCTCAAAGCTCATCACCAAGCTAAGGACCCTGGGACTAAACACCTCCCTCTGCAACTGGATCCTGGACTTCCTGACAGGCCGCCACCAGGTGGTAAGGGTAGGTAACAACACATCTGCCACGCTGATTCTCAACACGGGGGCCCCTCAGTGGTGTATGCTCAGCCCCCTCCTGTACTCCCTGTTCACTCATGACTGCATGGCCAGGTACGACTACAACACCATCATTAAGTTTGCCGATGACACAACAGTGGTAGACCTGATCACCGACAACGACGAGACAGCCTATAGGGAGGAGGTCAGAGACCTGGCCGTGTGGTGCCAGGACAACAACCTCTCCCTCAACATGATCAAGACAAAGGAGATGATTGTGGACTACAGGAAAAAGAAGAGGAACGAGCACGACCCCATTCTCATCGACGGGGCTGTAGTGGAGCAGGTTGAGAGCTTCAAGTTCCTTGGTGTCCACATCACCAACAAACTAACATGGTCCAAGCACACCAAGACAGTCGTGAAGAGGGTACGACAAAACCTATTTCCCCTCAGGAGACTGAAAAGATTTGGCATGGGTCCTCAGATCCTCAAAAGGTTCTACAGCTGCACCATTGAGAGCATCCTGACTGGTTGCATCACTGCCTGGTATGGCAACTGCTCGGCCTCCGACCACAAGGCACTACAGAGGTTAGTGCGTATGGCCCAGTACATCACTGTGGCCAAGCTTCCTGCCATCCAGGACCTCTATACCAGGCGGTGTCAGAGGAAGGCCCTAAACATTGTCAAAGACTCCAGTCACCCTAGTCATAGTGTGATAAGTGTGATTAGAAGGAGGCAGGCGCAGGAGGGTAAATCACAGAATACAGAGTTTATTCCGTCGTACACAGTTGCGCTGGATAGCGACAACAAAATACAGGCACAGGGGAACAATCTACCTCGGCAATACAAGGTACGGGTAGCTCCACCGAGCTACACTCAACTGACATAAAACAATCACCCACAAGGAAAAGGGGACAGAGGGAACACTTATACACTGACTAATGAGGGGATATGAACCAGGTGTGTGTAATTGACAAGACAAGACAAATGGAATGATGAGATATGGAGCGGCAGTGGCTATTAAGCCGGTGACGACGAACGCTGAAGCCTGCCCGAATAAGGAGGGGAGGCAGCCTCGGCGGAAGTCGTGACAGTATCCCCCCCTTGACGTGCAGCTCCAGCAGCGCACCAACCCCGGCCTCGGGGACGGCCAGGAGGACGCGGAGCAGGGCGAGCCGGATGGCGATGGTGGAAATCCTGCAACAGGGAGGGATCGAGGATATCCCTCACCGGGACCCACCACTGTTCCTCCGGACCGTACCCCTCCCACTCCACGAGGTACTGAAGACCCCCACCCGACAACTCGAAATCCAGGATGGAACGGACAGAGTACGCCGGGGCCCCCTCGATGTCCAGAGGAGGTGGCGGGACACATGAAACGAGGGGTTAATATGGTAATCAGGGGGAAGTAATAACCTATAGGTGACCTCGTTGATTCTCCTCAGGACTTTGAACGGCCCCACAAACCGCGGGCTCAGCTTCCGGCAGGGCAGGCAGAGGGGCAGATTCCGGGTCGAGAGCCAGACCCGTTCCCCCGGTATGAAGACCGGGGCCTCACTGCGGTGGCGGTCAGCGTTGGCCTTCTGACGACGCATGGCGCGTTAGAGGTGAACGCGGGCAGTGTCCCACGTCTCCTCCGCGCGCCGAAACCAGTCATCCACCGCAGGAGCCTCGGTCTGGCTCTGGTACCATGGTGCCAGAACCGGTTGGTAACCTAAAACACATTGGAATGGTGTTAGGTTAGTAGAGGAGTGGCGGAGAGAGTTCTGGGCATATTCTGCCCATGGCAAGAACACTGACCACTCCCCCAGCTGGTCCTGGCAGTAGGACCGCAGGAACCTACCCACATCCTGATTTACCCGTTCGACCTGCCCATTAGAATCGAGGTGGAACCCAGAGGTCAGGCTGACCGAGACCGGTCGGTCAGACACTATATCCTCTGGTACCCCGTAGTGCCGGAAGACGTGTGTAAACAGGCCCTCCACAGTTTGCAGAGCCGTGGGGAGACCGGGCAGAGGAAGGCGGCGGCAGGCCTTGGAAAAGCGGTCCACAACGACCAGGATGGTGGTGTTACCTTGGGAGAGGGGAAGATCAGTCAGGAAATCAACACTTAGGTGAGACCATGGTCAATGTGGAACTGGTAAAGGTTGTAACTTATCCGCTGGGAGGTGCCTAGGTGCCTTACTCTGGGCACACACCGAGCAGGAGGGGATATTCACCCTCACATCTTTAGCCAAGGTAGGCCACCAGTACTTTCCGGTCAGGCAGCGCACTGTATGACCGATACCTGGGTGACCAGAGGAGGATGACGTGTGTGCCCAGTAGATCAGCCGATCACGGATAAGTGCAGGCACGTACCGCAGCCCAGCTGGACACTGAGGTGGAGATGGATCTGTGCGTAATGCCTGCTCTATATCCGCGTCCATCGCCAATACTACTGGCGCCACAATGCAGGAGGCCGGGAGTATGGGGGTGTTGTCTCTGGGCCTCTCCTCTGTGTCATACATTTTACATTTTTAGTTATTTAGCAGACGCTCTTATCCAGAGCGACTTACAGTTAGTGAGTGCATACATATTTTTCTTCATACTGGCCCCCCGTGGGAATCGAACCCACAACCCTGGCATTGCAAGTGCCATGCTCTACCAACTGAGCTACACAGGGCCCCGTGACAATGCGTCTGCCTTCACGTTCTTCGTACCCGGGATGTATGACAGTGTAAAATCGAACCGGTGAAGTATAGGGCCAACCTGGCCTGGCGAAGATTCAGCCTCCTCGCTGCCCGGATGTACTCCAGGTTACGGTGGTCCGTCCAGACGAGGAAAGGGTGTTTCGCCCCTTTGAGCCAATGCCTCCACACGGTGAAGGCTCGGACAACAGCCAACAGCTCCCGATCACCAACGTCGTAGTTCTGCTCTGCCGGGCTCAGCTTCTTAGAGAAGAAGGCACAGGGGCGGAGCTTGGGTGGCATGCCCGAGCGTTGAGACAGGACAGCGCCTATCCCTACCTCGGACGCATCCACCTCCACTACAAACGGTAGTGATGGATCGGGGTGGGCCTGTACCGGGGCTGAGGTGAACAGACCCCACAGTCTGCTGAAGGCCAGGTCAGCCTCAGCAGACTAGTGGAGCCAGGATGACCCACCCTTCAACAGGGATGTAATGGGAGCTGCGACCTTGCCAAAGCCGCGGATAAACCTCCGATAGTAGTTGGCGAAGCCAAGGAAGTGCTGCACTTCCTTAATCGTGGTTGGAGTCGGCCAATTACGCACAGTTAAAATGCAATCTCCCTCCATATCCACACCTGAGTTGGTAATGCGGTATCCGAGGAAGGAGACGGACTGCTGGAAAAACATACACTTCTCTGCCTTGGCATAAAGGTCATTCTCCAACAGTCGGGCCAGCACTTTGCGAACCAGGGACACATGCTCGGCGCGCGTAGCGGAATACACCAGAATGTCATCGATGTAGACCACTACACCGCGATCAAGCATGTCCCGAAACACCTTGTTCACAAAGGACTGGAAGACGGCTGGAGCATTCATCAAACCGTAGGGCATCACCAGGTATTCATAATGCTTGTGCTGAATGCTGTCTTCCACTCATCCCCCTCTCGGATACGCACCAGGTTGTACACACTCCTGAGATCTAATTTGGTGAAGAAGCGCGCCCCATGCATTGACTCGATGACTGACGGAATGAGAGGGAGAGGATAACTAAATCTGATCGTCTCCTTGTTCAGTGGTCGATAATCAATGCACGGGCGCAGACCGCCGTCTTTCTTCTTCACAAAGAAGAAACTCGAGGAGGCGGGTGAAGTGGAGGGACGTATATACCCCTGGCGTAGTGACTCGGTGACGTATGTTTCTATAGCCGCCATTTCAGCCTGCGACAGGGGGTACACATGACTCCTGGGAGGTACAGCTTCTACCCGGAGGTTTATAGCGCAATCCCCCGCCCGATGAGGTGGTAACTTGTTAGCCTGCGTTTTTGAAAACGCGTGAGCCAAATCGAGCTATTCGGGGGGAATGCGCATGGTGGAGGTACTGTGGTTACACCAACGGAAACACCTAGACACCTACCCTGACACTCTCGCGACCACCCCGTGAGAACCCTCTGCGGCCATGAGAAGGTGGGGTTGTGGAGTGCTAACCAAGGGAGACCTAATACCACTGGGAAAGCAGGAGACTCAATAATATAAAAAGTGACCTGCTCACAATGAGTCTCCTGGGTAATCATGTTGACTGGTGCAGTAACCTCCTTAACAAACCCGGACCCTAATGGTCGAATATCAAGTGCTCTGATGGGGAGTGGAATGGATATGCGAACCAATGAAATGCCTAGACGGCATGAGAATGCCCTGTCCATAAAGTTCCCAGCTGCGCCTGAATCGACTTGCGCAGCAGAGGGCTCTGAACGAGTGTGGGTGTTCGATACCTGGGGTGATGCGAGAGTGCCCTGCCTGCCGCCTCCAGACCCAAAAGAGCATTGACGACAATGTGTGGTGTACTGTCCCTTCGTGCCACCAGAGTGGCACTGTCGCTGTCATCCTCCGCTCTCTCGGATGGCTGCTCCACCCAGCTCCATCAGCTCGGGATCCGAGTCGGCCAGGGTGGGAACGGGCAGACCCCTTCCAGGACGTCCTCTGGCTGCCAGCAGGTTGTCCAAACGGATGGCCATGTCCACCAGTTGCGTGAAGGACAACATGGTGTCCCGGCAGGCTAGCTCCCGTCGGACGTCCTCCCGCAGATGGCACCGGAAATGGTCGATCAGGGCCCGCTCGTTCCACCCGGACCCCGCTGCAAGAGTCCAAAACTCCAAAGCAAATTCCTGCGCGGTCCTCGTCCACTGCCTCAGGTGGACCAGCCGCTCGCCTGCCTCTCGACCTTTGGGCGGGTGATCGAAGACATCCCGAAAGAGGTGAGCGAACTCCCCGTGTTGGCCCACTCCAGGGCTTTCCCCAAGAGGCAGGAAACGAGGACAGACACCTTCTTCCGCTCCGATGGGGCCGGCCTGATGCTGGAGAAGTAGAGCTCCAGTTGGAGGAGGAATCCTTGGCAGAGCGCCGCCGTCCCGTCGAACTCCCATGGTCGGGATATCTGGATCCCTCCGGATAATGGGGTGTGGGTGGCTGGATCCGGTTGGCCAGCTGGTCTCGATCCATCGCTTCCCCCAATCTGGCCAGCATCGTGGAATGCTCCTGGACCCGTGCCACGACTCCAGGCATGCACTCCTCTCCCGCTGACTCCATAGCGGGTGGGTGATTCTGTGATAAGTGTGATTAGAAGGAGTCAGGCGCAGGAGGGTAAATCACCGAATACAGAGTTTATTCCGTTGTACACAGTTGTCTCTGGATAGCGACAACAAAATACAGGCACAGGGGAACAATCTACCCCGGCAATACAAGGTACGGGTAGCTCCAACAAAATACAGGCACAGGGGAATAATCTACCCCGGCAATAAAAGGTACGAGTAGCTCCACCGAGCTACACTCAACTCACATAAAACAATCACCCATAAGGACAAGGGGGCAGAGGGAACACTTATACACGGACTAATGAGGGGATTTGAACCAGGTGTGTGTAATTGACAAGACAAGACAAATGGAATTATGAGATATGGAGCGGCAGTGGCTAGTAAGCCGGTGACGACGAACGCCGAAGTCTGCCCGAACAAGGAGGGGAGGCAGCCTCTGCGGAAGTCGTGACACATAGACGGTTCTCTCTGCTACCGCACGGCAAGCGGTACCGGAGCGCCAAGTCTAGGTCTAAGAGACTTCTAAACAGCTACTACCCCCAAGCCATAAGACTCCTGAACATCTAATCAAATGGCTACCCAGACTATTTTCATTGATTTGATTTTGATATATTATCATTACAAATAGAAGATTATCACTTCTCACAATGGTGCTTGTTTAGTAAAGTTAAATCAAAGCTGAATCAATGTCTCACAAGATCACAATGATTCATTAGTATTTGAGATAACAAAACCGAAGATAATAGCATATACTGCAGCATAGTAATGTATGTTACACCAAAACACATCCTCAGTCATTTCTTATCTGAAGATGAATAGTCAAATTTTTTTCCTCATGCAGCCAAAACTCAACAGCACGCTACTATTCAGGATATATGCATTGACTGCAACAAAATATGCGTACAAGAAAGGCTAATAGTTTGTTAACACCATATTCCCATGAAACTGATTGAGATCAAATGATTGGCATACAGTTTGGACATTTCACCGGTAAAACAGTGATGATGGCCTATTTTGAAATAATGTATGCCTAACTTAGTGTTAGAGGGTATTAAAAATCAAAAATGTTCTTGAGACAATATGTGTGGGCATAAGCAGACGCTGCAATTGGACGAACGTGCGACAGTAAAGAGATTTGGAGAGAAAGTAGAGAGAGGGCGAAAGATGGAGATGGAGAGACAGAGGGGATAGAGCGAGGGAGAAATAGAGAGAGAGGGGTAGGGAAAGAGGGAGATGGGGTACAGAGTGAAGGGAGGTGATTACTACAGAGATTGAGGGGGGCTTGGTTTGCATCATTGTGATGTAGCGCATCAGCGATCAATGTTGTGATCATAGCCATTATTCAGAGTACCATTCAACATGCGGGCTTTTTATTGCGCATGAGTGCATGTGGCGCATGGATATACCGTAGCGCCAAACGCACACACACACACATGCTGGTGTCTGCTGCCTTTTCTGCTGCAGTAGACATGGGGAGAGAAAGGAGGGGGAGAACTGGAGGGAGAGAGAGGGGGGTGATGAGAGAGAGGGAAAGGTAGAGAGAGAGATGGAGAGGGAATAGAAGAAAGAGCAAGTGGAGAAAGCAGGAGGAAGAGCTAGGGACAGGGATAGAGAAAGGGCGAGGAAGAGATGGGTACAGAGAGATAGAGGTAGGAAAGATATAGTGGGAGGGGGGCAGAGACAGAGACGGGGAAGCATTAGAGAGAGAGAGAGACATTGGGAGGGGTGTTTGTGTGTGTGTGTGTGTCTGTGTATGCTGGATTCGTCTTCGATCAGCAATTTGGCTCTAGCAATCCGATCTTCCTCCCCTCTTCGCCCAGGCTCCACACTGATTGATATTTTATTGAATATCTTCTCTTTTCAGTATTTTTTCTCACCCTCTAAAATGTAAGGATGTTTAAATAAGAAATAAGGCTTTGTTTTAAAGTTATATTATATTAATATTTTCCCAATAATTTGAATTGTGAGGGCATATGGTTCTGTTTAGATGTGGTATATGTTATTCTACTTTGCATCTTATTTTTCTATTGATCCCTAATGGCGCGAGATTGAATTTCACAGTGCAATTAAGAAGTGGAAGAGAGTAGAGGATGGAGTACATACTGTACATCTGTCACAGTGCCATTACATATTTTACATTCCTTGCTCAATGTAATCTCAATATAATTTTGTTAATGTCAATATGTCCCGTTACCTCATTTTAAACAATAAATTGTAATGGAGATTGAATTAATGTTGATATGTTTATGAACCTAATTAGATTATATTGCTTGTCAATAAAGTTGGTCAATAGAGTAGTGGTAATGTACATGTAAACAATAGATTTGTACGGAATGCAGTGTTTGTAGATATGGTATTAGACTTTTATCACAATGGCACACTTTTTTGCCTGCTCTTCTGAGACAAGAATATAGAAAAAAATAGAATATAATCTAATTTATATTTTTCCTGCTCTACTGAGACAAGAATATAGGTTACACCAGAGTCACACAGTACACACTGAGTGTAGAAAACATTAGGAACACCTTCCTAATATTGAGTTGCACCCCCTTTTGCCCTCAGAACAGCGTCAATTCGTCGGGGCATGGACTCTACAAGGTGTCGAAAGTGTTCCACAGGGATGCTGGCCCATGTTGACTCCAATGCTTCCCACAGTTGTGTCAAGTTGGCTGGAGGTCCTTCGGGTGGTGCACCATTCTTGATACACACAGAAAACTAATGCGCGTGAAAAACTCAGCAGCGTTGCAGTTTTTGACACACTCAAACAGGTGCGCCTGGCACCTACTACCATACCCCTTTCAAAGGCAGTTCAATCTTTGGCCTTGCCCATTCACCCTCCGAATGGCACAAATACACAATCCATGTCTCAATTATCTCAAGGCTTAAAAATAATTATTTAGCCTGTCTCCTCCCCTTCATCTACATGGACTGAAGTGGATTTAACAAGTGACATCAATAAGGGATCATAGCTTTCACCTAGATTCACTTCGTCAGTCTATGTCATGGAAAGACACTCAGTCTAGAGCTCGGCCAGGTTTTAGAACGGCTGCCATGTTAATGCCTTTATTCTCAAGATTTTGGTGTGATGTAACAATACGAGAGTGCCTTCGACAATTCCCTGTGAAATGACCCGCTGTAAAAAAGCAAAACAGAGCAGCGAATTTAACAGACTATTCATTGATAAGCATTCGGGATAATGTGTATCGAAGTCTGTACTGTGTTGTTGTGTCAACAGATTGCATATCTGCTTTCACTGGACATCTTCATAGGTTTTGAAAAACAATCAGAAATAAACAGCACAGCGTGGAAGTGTCAATTATCACTTAGCAACGGCTATGGAGGAGAAAGTGGCGCTCTCTGAATATTCAGACAGAAACCGCATTGGCCGAACTCTCTATATACACTGCTCAAAAAAATAAAGGGAACACTAAAATAACACATCCTAGATCTGAATGAATGAAATAATCTTATTAAATACTTTTTTCTTTACATAGTTGAATGTGCTGACAACAAAATCACATAAAAATGATCAATGGAAATCAAATGTATCAACCCATGGAGGTCTGGATTTGGAGTCACCCTCAAAATTAAAGTGGAAAACCACACTACTGGCTGATCCAACTTTGATGTAATGTCCTTAAACAAGTCAAAATGAGGCTCAATAGTGTGTGTGGCCTCCACGTGCCTGTATGACCTCCCTACAATGCCTGGACATGCTCCTGATGAGGTGGCGGATGGTCTCCTGAGGGATCTCCTCCCAGACCTGGACTAAAGCATCCGGCAACTCCTGGACAGTCTGTGGTGCAACGTGGCGTTGGTGGATGGAGCGAGACATGATGTCCCAGATGTGCTCAATTGGATTCAGGTCTGGGGAACGGGTGGGCCAGTCCATAGCATCAATGTCTTCCTCTTGCAGGAACTGCTGACACACTCCAGCCACATGAAGTCTAGCATTGTCTTGCATTAGGAGGAACCCAGGGCCAACCGCACCAGCATATGGTCTCACAAGGGGTCTGAGGATCTCATCTCGGTACCTAATGGCAGTCAGGCTACCTCTGGCGAGCACATGGAGGGCTGTACGGCCCCCCAAAGAAATGCCACCCCACACCATGACTGACCCACCACCAAACCGGTCATGCTGGAGGATGTTGCAGGCAGCAGAACGTTCTCCACGGTGTCTCCAGACTCTGTCACGTCTGTCACGTGCTCAGTGTGAACCTGCTTTCATCTGTGAAGAGCACAGGGCGCCAGTGGCGAATTTGCCAATCTTGGTGTTCTCTGGCAAATGCCAAACGTCCTGCACGGTGTTGGGCTGTAAGCACAACCCCCACCTGTGGACGTCGGGCCCTCTTACCACCCTCATGGAGTCTGTTTCTGACCATTTGAGCAGAGACATGCACATTTGTGGCCTGCTGGAGGTCATTTTGCATTGCTCTGGCAGTGCTCCTCCTGCTCCTCCTTGCACAAAGGCGGAGGTAGCAGTCCTGCTGCTGGGTTGTTGCCCTCCTACGGCCTCCTCCACGTCTCCTGATGTACTGGCCTGTTTCCTGGTAGCGCCTCCATGCTCTGGACACTACGCTGACAGACACAGCAAACCTTCTTGCCACAGCTCGCATTGATGTGCCATCCTGGATGAGCTGCACTACCTGAGCCACTTGTGTGGGTTGTAGACTCCGTCTCATGCTACCATAGAGTGAAAGCACCGCCAGCATTCAAAAGTGACCAAATCATCAGCCAGGAAGCATAGGAACTGAGAAGTGGTCTGTGGTCACCACCTGCAAAACTAGTCCTTTATTGGGGGTGTATTGCTAATTTCCTATAATTTCCACCTGTTGTCTATTCCATTTGCACAACAGCATGTGACATTTATTGTCAATAAGTGTTGCTTCCTAAGTGGACAGTTTGATTTCACAGAAGTGTGATTGACTTGGAGTTACATTGTGTTGTTTAAGTGTTCCCTTTATTTTTTTGAGCAGTGTATATGGCTCTTAGTTACACTAAAGGACACATTTCCACCGGTCTAATGTCCATTGCTCGTGTTTTTTGGACCAAGCAAGTCTCTTCTTCTTATTGGTGTCCTTTAGCAGTGGTTTCTTTGCAGCAATTCGACCATGAAGGCCTGATTCACACAGTCCCCTCTGAACAGTTGATGTTGAGATGTGTCTATTTGGGCTGCAATTTCTGAGGCTGGGTCTTCCATTGCTGTGGCGGTCCTCATGAGAGCCAGTTTCATCATAGCGTTTGATGGTTTTTGCGACTGCACTTGAAGAAACTTTCAAAGTTCTTGAAATGTTCCATATTGACTGACCTTCATGTCTTAAAGTAATGATGGACTGTTGTTTCTCTTTGCTTATTTGAGCTGTTCTTGCCATAATAATATGGACTTGGTCTTTTACCAAATAGGGCTATCTTCTGTATACCCCCCCCCCCCCCCTACCTTGTCACAACACAATTGATTGGCTCAAATGCATTAAAAAGGAAAGAAATTCCACAAATTACCTTTTAAGAAGGCACACCTGTTAATTGAAATGCATTCCAGGTGACTACCTCATGAAGCTGGTTGAGAGAATGCCAAGAGTGTGCAAAGCTGTCATCAAGGCAAAGGGTGGCTATTTGAAGAATCTCAAATATAAAATATATTTTGATTTGTTTAAAATAAATTTGGTTACTACATGATTCCATATGTGTTATTTCATAGTTTTGATGTCTTCACTATTATTCTACAATGTAAAAAATTGTAAAAAGAAAGAAAAACCCTTGAATGAGAAGGTGTGTCCAAACTTTTGACTGGTAGTGTATATATTTTGAACCAGGGTTGGGCTAATTTAGAATTGAAGGCAGTCAATTCAGGAAGTGATGTGATTTTTTATTTATTTTAGTAAATAAATAAATAGGGCCTCCCGAGTGGCGCAGCAGTCTAAGGCACTGCATCGCAGTGCTTGAGGCATCACTACAGACCCGGGTTCGATTCGAGATCGTCAGGTTAGTGGCTGGGGTAACGGAGGTGCAGGTGCTTGTTGGGATGTTACCCTCGTGCTGCTCTTGTTGGTCAGCAGGCGTCATGGGGGATTGGCGGGTATTGCATTTGCTGCTAGGCTCCTCAACCTCGGCGGTCGGGTTAGCAGGCTGCTCGGTGAGCTTGGCATCGATCTCAACATGGTGGTCCTCAGTCTTTTGGCCCTCGGCATTGCGGATATCCATGCTGAACAAAGCTTAGCCAACTAGCTATAATTATTCAGTGTGCCACTACCAAAACTTAACGAAGCTAGCTGTAGCTGTCTGCAAAAGTGAACCTTTTTCCTTCTCTGTGAGAAAACCCCCCCGGCCAATTTGACCCCGCCCTGGGATCCAATGAGCTTCCTAAACAAGTTAATGAAGGCGGTACCTTATGACATTGCATGGCTAGGTGCCCAATCAGAATACATTTTTGGATTTGAACTACTAATCAAATCAAATCAAATGTATTTATAAAGCCCTTTTTACATCAGCAGTTGTCACAAAGTGCTTATACAGAAACCGAGCCTAAAATCACAGAGAGCAAGCAATGCAGATGTAGAAGCAAATATTACATTATTACATCCCTTTTCCCTCTCCCCTCCTCAGATCATGAGTGCACACCGACATATAGCCTCTGTCCCGGTCTATGCTACTGGCAGGCCCAGTGGATAAAAATTGGCTAAACCGGGCATGGTAATTCATATACCATTTGTTATGTTTAGTGGAGAAACAAAACTGGGGGGCCACAAATTCTATCTTTTAGTCCTGGACTAAAAAGCTCTTTCAATCAATAGAGAATCTCCAGTGATAACGTTTTTTAGTCTTGGACTAGCCTTAATCTGTGTCCAGGAAACTTACTTTACGTGTCTTAAAATATAAAATAAGTATCTTTAACCTTCCACTACACTATGATTGATACTCCAGTGTGTTCATTCAAAACCTGATTGTAATGAAGGCCTCTCACTTTCTTTCTTTCTCACTCACGTTTCTTTCCCTATGGAATCCCTCTAAAAATAGAATGAGAGTTGCAAAGAGACAAGTCTTTAATCCCATTCTCTCTTGGCAGGCCTATCCCTCTGTTTCTGTCAGAATATGATCTGGGCTCGGTTTCCCGATAACGATGGAACTTAGTCTTACGAGTGTTTATACAAGTGTTTTAATATTGAGGCATCTTTCCTACAATGGCCAAGTGCTGCTCTCGGATCAGCTTTTTCCATTAAAATCTTTCCTTAACATTTGAATTTTTTCACAATATTGATGGCGATCATCTCCTAGAGAGATATTACCATCTACGGCTGCAAATATTGAGGCGGCTTATTCTAATGCTAAACCCAATAACAAATGCACTAAATCAAAGATTTGGCACATCATTGCACATGTTAGGCTACACATCATGAAATATATTGACACAAATTACAGACATAAGCTTACAAGTAGCAAAATAGAACACATGAAATGTATTTCAATATGATTGAAAACACCTACAGTCTACTGCTTATTTTTTTATGCAGTCATTTCGGTTTTCATTTGAAGCATATTTTTATGCGTCACTTGTTTGTATCAATTGCAAAGACATTGGCAACTTTGTATTTGTAGTCAACTTTGTTCTGAAGTTATACCGGAAAAGTGGTGCGTGCATATGTATTCACCCCCTTTGCTATGAAACCCCTAAATAAGATCTGGTGCAACCAATTACCTTCAGAAGTCACATAATTAGTTAAATAAAGTCCACCTCTGTGCAATCTAAGTGTCAACTGATCTATCACATGATCTCAGTATATGTACACCTGTTCTGAAAGGCCCCATAGTCTGCAACACCACTAAGCAAGGGGCACCACCAAGCAAGCGGCACCACGAAGACCAAGGAGCTCTCCAAACAGGTCAGGGGCAAAGATGTGGAGAAATACAGATCAGGGTTGGGTTATAAAAAAATATCAGTAACTTTGAACATCCCACGGAGCACCATTAAATCCATTATAAAACATTTTAATATGGCACCACAACAAACCTGCCAAGAGAGGGCTGCATACCAAAACTCACAGACCAGGCAAGGAGGGCATTAATCAGAGAGGCAACAAAGAGACCAAAGATAACCCTGAAGGAGCTGCAAAGCTCCACAGCGGAGATTGCAGTATCTGTCCGTAGGACCACTTTAAGCTGTACACTTCACAGAACTAGGCTTTACGGAAGAGTGGCCAGAAAAAAGCCATTGCTTAAAGAAAAAAATAAGCAAACACGTTTGGTGTTCGCCAAAAGGCATGTGGGACTCCCCAAACATATGGAAGAAGGTACTCTGGTCAGATGAGACTAAAATTGAGCTTTTTGGCCATCAAGGAAAACGCTTGTCTGGCGCAAACCCAACACCTCTCATCACCCTGAGAATGCCATCCCCACAGTGAAGTATAGTGGTGGCAGCATCATGCTGTGGGGATGTTTTTCATCGGCAGGGACTGGGAAACTGGTCAGAATTGAAGGAATGATGGATGGCGCTAAATACAGGGAAATTCTTGAGGGAAACCTGCCTCAGTCTTCCAGAGATTTGAGACTGGGACAGAGGTTCACCTTCCAGCAGGACAATGACCCTAAGCATACTGCTAAAGCAACACTCAAGTGGCTTAAGGGGAAACATTTAAATGTCTTGGAATGGCCTAGTCAAAGCCCAGACCTCTGTGGTATGACTTAAAGATTGCTGTACACCAGCGGAACCCATCCAACTTGAAGGAGCTGGAACAGTTTTGCCTTGAAGAATGGACAAAAATCCCAGTGGCTAGATGTGCCAAGCTTATAGAGACATACCCCAAGAGACTTGCTGCTGTAATTGCTGCAACAGGTGGCTCTACAATGTATTGACTTTGGGGGGGGTGAATAGTTATGCACGCTCAAATTTTCATTTTTTTGTCTTATTTCTTGTTTGTTTCATAATAAAAAATATTTTGCATCTTCAAAGTGGTAGGCATATTGTGTAAATCAAATCATACAAACCCTCCAAAAATCAATTTTAATTCCAGGTTGTAAGGCAACAAAATAGGAAAAATGCCAAGGGGGGTGAATACTTTCGCAAGCCACTGTAAGTATTATGTTTAACAAAATACTGGATATAACATTTTGATGACAATACCTTGTACCCCCCACTCCCTCGCTCCCTCCCAATCTCCTTCCTCTCCCTCGTTCTCTCCCCCCTTCCTCACAACCTCCTCCCTCCCTCACAACCTCCCTACCTACCTCCGTCCCTCCCTCTCCCTATCCCTCCCAAACTTCATCATCCACCCTTACAACCTCCTCCCTTCCTTCCTCACAACCTCTTTCCTCCCCCCTCCTTCCTCCTCCTCCCTTCCTTTGTTGCAATGACTCAGCCTTTCAGCACATCACTATGTGCAGCCAGTCAATTAGTTGGGGCATAGTGCTGACCCTTTTTTCCGCCATCGCACTTTTAAACTGAAAAATCTGTTTGGACACCGTCGTGGTTGGAGAGCTCGGGTGGTGCCAGAAACGGTTAAAGCGGTGCCAAGCTGAACCCATTAAATGGGGCACCATCCAGTCAAAACATTAGAGAGGAGAGAGAAGAGAGAAGAGAGAAGAGAGAAGAGAGAGAGAGAGAGAGAGAGAGAGAGAGAGAGAGAGAGAGAGAGAGAGAGAGAGAGAGAGAGAGAGAGAGAGAGAGAGAGAGAGAGAGAGAGAGAGAGAACAGTACGTGCTGTTGTGTTTGGGGCAGAATCAGTCTGTCACCGCCCTAGATAATTTTCTAGATAGGGCACACAACCCTCAAATCAACCTCAAGGACCTAAACCATATTAGTGAGGGAAAAAAGTATTTGATCCCCTGCTGATTTTGTATGTTTGCCCACTGACAAAGAAATTATCAGTCTATAATTTTAATGGTAGGTATATTTGAACAGTGAGAGACAGAATAACAACAAAAAAATCCAGAATTACGCATGTCAAAAATGTCAAAGAAATTGATTTGCATTTTAATTAGAGAAATAAGTATTTGACCCCCTCTCAATCAGAAAGATTTCTGGCTCCCAGGTGTCTTTTATACAGGTAACGAGCTGAGATAAGGAGCACACTCTTAAAGGGAGTGCTCCTAATCTCAGTTTGTTACCTGTATAAAAGACACCTGTCCACAGAAGCAAGCAATCAATCAGATTCCAAACTCTCCACCATGGCCAAGACCAAAGAGCTCTCCAATGATGTCAGGGACAAGATTGTAGACCTACACAAAGCTGGAATGGGCTACAAGACCATCGCCAAGAAGCTTGGTGAGAAGGTGAAAACAGTTGGTGCGATTATTCGCAAATGGAAGAAACACAAAAGAACTGTCAATCTCCCTCGGCCTTGGGGCTCCATGCAAGATCTCACCTCGTGGAGTTGCAATGATCATGAGAACGGTGAGGAATCAGCCCAGAACTACACGGGAGGATCTTGTCAATGATCTCAAGGCAGCTGGAACCATAGTCACCAAGAAAACAATTGGTAACACACTACGCCGTGAAAGTGAGGGAATGAAATCCTGCAGCGCCCGCAAGGTCCCCCTGCTCAAGAAAGGACATATACAGGCCCGTCTGAAGTTTGCCAATGAACATCTGAATGATTCAGAGGAGAACTGGGTGAAAGTGTTGTGGTCAGATGAGACCAAAATCGAGCTCTTTGGCATCAACTCAACTCGCCGTGTTTGGAGGAGGAATGCTGCCTATGACCCCAAGAACACCATCCCCACCGTCAAACATGGCGGTGGAAACATTATGCTTTGGGGGTGTTTTTCTGCTAAGGGGACAGGACAACTTCACCGCATCAAAGGGACGATGGACGGGGCCATGTACCGTCAAATCTTGGGTGAGAACCTCCTTCCCTCAGCCAGTCTCCAGACCTTAATCCCATAGAAAATCTGTGGAGGGAGCTGAAGGTTCGAGTTGCCAAACGTCAGCCTCGAAACCTTAATGACTTGGAGAAGATCTGCAAAGAGGAGTGGAACAAAATCCTTCCTGAGATGTGTGCAAACCTGGTGGCCAACTACAAGAAACGTCTGACCTCTGTGATTGCCAACAAGGGTTTTACCACCAAGTACTAAGTCATGTTTTGCAGAGGGGTCAAAAACTTATTTCCCTCATTAAAATGCAAATCAATTCATAACATTTTTGACATGCGTTTTTTTGGATTTTTTTGTTGTTATTCTGTCACTCACTGTTCAAATAAACCTACCATTAAAATTATAGACTGATCATGTCTTTGTCAGTGGGCAAACGTACAAAATCAGCAGGGGATCCAATACTTTTTTCCCTCACTGTATCTTAGATTGGGGACAGAAGAGCCAGGCTGGATGACCTGCCCCGCTTATACAATGGTAGGGGAAACACTTGACAGAACATACAGATATAGATGCAGTGCTTACCTCTTTACACAGCTCACCTTAAGTGGAATAGATGTAGAATATATACCTGAACACTGTACACACCTGTATACACACAACTTTTTTTTAATCTGCACACATTTCAACACGTTAACCTTAACACTGTGCCCACAGCTTCCTACTGCACATTCACCTTTACAATGCATTCAACTGTTCACATAAAACATGACCTGTACACCTCTTCCTCTTCCGTTACCCTGTACACGCCAGCAGTATGAAGTACACATACAGTGGGGAAAAAAAGTATTTAGTCAGCCACCAATTGTGCAAGTTCTCCCAGTTAAAAAGATGAGAGAGGCCTGTAATTTTCATCATAGGTACACGTCAAATATGAGAGACAAATTGAGGAAAAAAATTCCAGAAAATCACATTGTAGGATTTTTAAGGAATTTATTTGCAAATTATGGTGGAAAATAAGTATTTGGTCACCTACAAACAAGCAAGATTTCTGGCTCTCACAGACCTGTAACTTCTTCTTTAAGAGGCTCCTCTGTCCTCCACTCGTTACCTGTATTAATGGCACCTGTTTGAACTTGTTATCAGTATAAAAGACACCTGTCCACAACCTCAAACAGTCACACTCCAAACTCCACTATGGCCAAGACCAAAGAGCTGTCAAAGGACACCAGAAACAAAATTGTAGACCTGCACCAGGCTGGGAAGACTGAATCTGCAATAGGTAAGCAGCTTAGTTTGAAGAAATCAACTGTGGGAGCAATTATTAGGAAATGGAAGGCATACAAGACCACTGATAATCTCCCTCGATCTGGGGCTCCACGCAAGATCTCACCCCGTGGGGTCAAAATGATCACAAGACCGGTGAGCAAAAATCCCAGAACCACACGGGGGGACCTAGTGAATGACCTGCAGAGAGCTGGGACCAAAGTAACAAAGCCTACCATCAGTAACACACTACGCCGCCAGGGACTTAAATCCTGCAGTGCCAGACGTGTCCCCCAGCTTAAGCCAGTACATGTCCAGGCCCGAGCTAGAGTGCATTTGGATGATCCAGAAGAGGATTGGGAGAATGTCATATGGTCAGATGAAACCAAAATAGAACTTTTTGGTCAAAACTCAACTTGTCGTGTTTGGAGGACAAAGAATGCTGAGTTGCATCCAAAGAACACCATACCTACTGTGAAGCATGGGGGTGGAAACATCATGCTTTGGGGCTGTTTTTCTGCAAAGGGACCAGGACGACTGATCCGTGTAAAGGAAAGAATGAATGGGGCCATGTATCGTGAGATTTTGAGTGAAAACCTCCTTCCATCAGCAAGGGCATTGAAGATGAAACGTGGCTGGGACTTTCAGTATGACAATGATCCCAAACACACCGCCCGGGCAACGAAGGAGTGGCTTCGTAAGAAGCATTTCAAGGTCCTGGAATGGCCTAGCCAGTCTCCAGATCTCAACCCCATAGAAAATCTTTGGAGGGAGTTGAAAGTCCGTGTTGCCCAGCGACAGCTCCAAAACATCACGCTCTAGAGGAGATCTGCATGGAGAAAGGGCCAAAATACCGTGTGTGAAAACCTTGTGAAGACTTACAGAAAACGTTTGACCTGTGTCATTGCCAACAAAGGGTATATAACAAAGTATTGAGAAACTTTTGTTATTGACCAAATACTTATTTTCCACCATAATTTGCAAATAAATTCATAAAAAATCCTACAATGTGATTTTCAGGATTTTTTTTCCTCATTTTGTCTGTCATAGTTGACGTGTACCTATGATGAAAATTACAGGCCTCTCTCATCTTTTTAAGTGGGAGAACTTGCACAATTGGTGGCTGACTAAATACTTTTTTCCCCCACTGTAAATCATGACAGTACAAACCACTGCCCATAAACCTCTACACTGTAAATGTCCGTGCACATTAACCGGCACAGTGTAGCTACACACCTAGAACATAGACATCAATCACTCGGTACATTGTACACAGTGCACCAGATTCCACATTAACCTTTTTACACGGTACTCAGCTATGCACATACACCTGTACAATGAAGCTACACACCTACACTCTATACAGTACATAATAAATCAGTACGCTACATTGTACACAGCACTTCATATTATTGTTTTTAAGACTGTACTCACCTATAAACATAAACCAGTACAACGCATAGCACTGCACATAAACCATTACACTTTTCACAGCATCGCACGTTAACCAGTACATTGTTAAACACACATAAATCAGAACATTATACAAAGCACTCTACTTTTTTTCACTGCTTTGCACATAAACTAGTACCATGTGTAGCAGGGTGCACATGAACCATTACACTGGACCTGCAATTTGGTTGCAGAAGAATGCTCTGTATTAAGAAGAATGTAATAACTAGCCTAATTGCCTAAAAACTAAAAACTGTTGGTGTTCATTAGACTATTAAATCTTTGCAATTATCTGCCACTCTGAGCCTAGTCTTCACTAAGCTCGATTCAATATTAATTGTGTTACATCCATACACTGAAAAGACACACTGCAAACACACACACACCCATAAATACAAATACAGACACACATCCATCCAATATATCACACATACTCATCTGTACCCCATCCCCATGTCACCTTGGTTTGCCATAAAGCTGAGGTATGGGGCTGGAGGAATGTAACCACTCTCAAATTCATACATAGGGCTATGGATGCAAGGACTGATAGTGGGAGTGAGTTTATGATGGTATGTCATTAATTAAAATGACAATTGAACAGCGGTAAATATTGCAGATTGTACCTTTAAGTATTACATAGCCTACGGTTTCTGTTTATTTGAAAATAGATTGTTTTAAAACAGACTGCTCTAAAACACTAGTCCTAGAGCAACCCGTGAGTTGTTATGATTTCCGTGCTGCAGGGTTATGTACATCTGGTATAAGGTTTGTGAGTGAGTATGCATGGTTTGACTGCGTGTGACATTCTGTTCCACTGTAGCTCCCTGTGGCCTGTGGCACTAAAAGAGTCAAGCTGGAGCCCTGCTCATTCCAATGGAAATAGTGGGGAGGGTGCGACACTAGAACAATTCCTGTGTGACCATCTGCTAGCTCACGATGGTTCCACCCCGTAAGTCGCTGTAGAGGGAATAGGTTAGAGCGAGCAAGAGAACGAACAAATGCACCAGTGAATGACCGGTTTAAGAGAATATGTCATATCGTATCATATTGAAGGGTTATTAAAATGTTCCAGGAAGGTTTTGAATTGAACGGTCTCAGATGGACCACCTTTTAACCTTTTACTGCAGTGGGCTAAATCAGGGTCACACAGAGTGATTCTTGGTAGTTTTAAACAAATCAACTTTGAAACAAAAGTATACACCTCACACTCATGGTTATGGGCTTCAAAGAAAGAAGACACCTGTACGATGTCAGATATAGAGTTGAAATGTCTTCAATTTTGAGTTTGCATCCCAATATTAAGCTTTATATACATCACATAAGACGGAAATATAACAAATCTGTTTGACATAGAAACACTGGATTTTTGTCATAAAAAAACAAACTGTTAATGATGAAATTGTGAAAAATATTAATAACATTCCACATATGAGGCCAAAGATGGCACTTTTGGTCATTGACTGCAGGAAAAAGGCTACATGGTTCAAGGTCCTCACAATACACAAATCTGAGTGTTCTCACAATGTAGGAGCTAGGATTACGAGGACATTTTTATTCACCCAGAGATTTGCTATTTTTAACTCTTCATTGGCTTTTGGCCGGTGAAGGTGGGGGTGACGAGTGAGTGGGCTGATGCTGGTTAGATCTCTGAAATGTCCTTGGTGGCTCGTAAACCGCGGGAATCTGCAGTCCATCTGTGTGCCTAATGTCTTTTCTGTTTCTTTTACAAAGCAGCTTTTTTCATCACAATGCTCTCAGTTAGATTAATAAGGAGAGAGAGAGAGAGAGAGCGAGAGAGAGAGAGAGAGAGAAAGACCGAGAGAGAGAGAGAGAGAGAGAGAGAGAGCGAGAAGGGGGGATGGAGAGAGAAAGCTGGAGAGAGAGAGTGAGAGGCAGGCAGGCTGGCACTCGGTCATCACAGCTAATAGAACAGGGACAGCTTTGCCAAACTAGCTCTCAGGCTTTCAGACAATGTAAGCAGGAGGACGGGGGGAGAGACGGGGTGGGTTGGTACAAGCGAGGGGGAGGATGAAGGGATGAAGAGGGCTGTGTCGTAAGGATAAACTACACATAGTACGCTCCAAACCCATTTGCTTGTCTTCAGAAATGTTGGACTCCACAGTGAAAAATGAAATGGACATATGACGTGTTTATCATAGAGTTCGATTTGTGTGTGAGTGTGTGTGTGTGTTTGTGTGTGAGCTCACTGATTCGACAATAGTATGTCACAGAGTTTCTGTAAGTTATACAGGGCGTCACAGTAGCTTGTAATTCAACTTTCTGGCGTACAGAGTAGTGTGCTTTAGGATTCAGTCATTTGACAATATAGCAGAGGGTAGCATGTGAGAGGACTGAGTTATTAGTAACATACTTCTCTCTCTCTACTCACGTTCTTGGTGTGTGTCTCCAGTGTACAGTACATATACAGTAAATGTGCACACACACTTGTGTAGGTTACACGCGCGTGTAAATACACACACACGTAACACACGCACGCACACACACACACACGTATTCTTAAACCCAAACCCAATCTTATGAAACACACACAATCTCACGTGCGTATGCAAGTCGCCACACACACACACATGCATCTCAATCACACCCCTTGTTGAGTGACCCCTGCTGCTTTGCCCTGCGTTTTCCCTTACTTCTCCCCAGGTAGCTGTCACCAGATCCCCCTTAGCACCAAGGTGAGAGGCAGGGGTGGTGGGGGTGTGACTGGCAGCAGAGGAGTGGCTGGCGGCAGAGGGGTCTCTGGCTACGTTCTAATATCCATACTAGCAAGCATACCACTTAGAATGAAACCCAATGGGAATTGTTTTTGTGCTTACTACAGTGTTTTACCAACACAACAAATGTGTGCCTTCCAGTTAATGCATGTATTGGGCATGCATTCTATGAGGTAGGGCCCCGTGTAGCTCAGTTGGTAGTGCATGGCGCTTGCAACGCCAGGGTTGTGGGTTCGATTCCCACGGGGGGCCAGTATGAAAAAAATAAAAAAATAATGTATGCACTCGCTAACTGTAAGTTGCTCTGGATAAGAGCGTCTGCTAAATGACTAAAATGTAAAAATGTGTCTAGTACGGACGTTGTGTCTCCCTAGCTATGGATTCCCGTGTCTTCGTATTGTGGAGCTATGGTACTTCTTCATTCTTGCTATTTTACTATTCAAATGTATAAATGCGCTTGAAAGTTTGCTTTCGTTGTGGTATTGAGAAAAGTGCACACTAATAATACAGTATCTTTTACAAGCTTTTCGGTAATTGCTAAATGTAGAACAAGTAATAAATTAGTCACACTGAAGCAAGCATAGCATAAAAAATGACAACTCTTTCTCTCTCTCTTCTCTCTTTGTCCCACTTTCAGTGTCTGCCCATTTCACACACTACCTCCCCATAGGGTGCTGCTTTCTCACACTCACCGTGTGCTAGTCTCATCAGTCCATTATTCAGCAGAAAATAAATGAGAAGATTTGTAAGATTATACCTTAATTGTACATAGTTGAAATCAAGGAACCCATTCAGGAAACAGAAACGAAATCCATATTTTTTTACTTTGAGGACCGGAAACAGAATCGGGAACGGAAGTGAGCTCTGGTGTTCCAAAACAGAACCGGTATTTTCTAATCTTGAGAACCGGTTAATAATGTTGTTTTTTGTTAAAAAAAGATTCCTAATGTTTAGTATATAATTCTGTAAGTCAGTAAAATGATGATGCTAGTAATAGCCTAAACACGTTCCAATTCACGTCATGTAATGATGTTCAGCGCTTCAAGCCAAGCTCCCTCCATGTCCACCCTCTCACTCACTCTCTCCCCACCCGTGAAATTTCAGACGCATCTTGCACCTGCACTTATCTTACCAATCAAACATACAAATAATTAGCTTAATCTAATCACTGTTTTTTTTTTTTTTTTTACACTGTAGGGTGTAAGGCTGTATTTTCAGATTTCCCAGCATGCCTTTCAAGTGAATGTGAGAGATACCCACCCATGACTGTTTCATAGCAAGCTGCTCCATCTTCAGTAATAGTTGGAGTAAATGAATGAGCTAAATGTAAAAACGGTGTTGATTTCAAAGGTTTTTTTCTCAAAAATAGCTTTATGAAGAGAGGGTACCTTTTTTGGTTCGAACTGGTTCAGAACTTTAGTATGCTGGTCAGAACACTGGAATGGACCAAAAAAAAATGTGAGTTCTGTTCGGAACGTAACAATTTAAAAATGATTTTGGTTCCAACCTCTGGTTGAAATAGAAAGACCAATCTAAAATGTACGTTAAACACTTACTTTAGTGGTGATGAAGAATATTTTTATTTTTTTAGGGGGTAGATCAGCTTTAATATTTCAGATAGATTGTAACTTCCAGCAATGTAATCATTGCATCATTTCCAATCCCCCATATGTTTTTTTTCTCGCATATATATATATATATGTACAGTGGGGGAAAAAAGTATTTAGTCAGCCACCAATTGTGCAAGTTCTCCCACTTAAAAAGATGAGAGAGGCCTGTAATTTTCATCATAGGTACACGTCAACTATGACAGACAAATTGAGATTTTTTTTCTCCAGAAAATCACATTATAGGATTTCTTATGAATTTATTTGCAAATTATGGCGGAAAATAAGTATTTGGTCACCTACAAACAAGCAAGATTTTGGCTCTCACAGACCTGTAACTTCTTCTTTAAGAGGCTCCTCTGTCCTCCACTCGTTACCTGTATTAATGGCACCTGTTTGAACTTGTTATCAGTATAAAAGACACCTGTCCACAACCTCAAACAGTCACACTCCAAACTCCACTATGGCCAAGACCAAAGAGCTGTCAAAGGACACCAGAAACAAAATTGTAGACCTGCACCAGGCTGGGAAGACTGAATCTGCAATAGGTAAGCAGCTTGGTTTGAAGAAATCAACTGTGGGAGCAATTATTAGGAAATGGAAGACATACAAGACCACTGATAATCTCCCTCGATCTGGGGCTCCACGCAAGATCTCACCCCGTGGGGTCAAAATGATCACAAGAACGGTGAGCAAAAATCCCAGAACCACACGGGGGGACCTAGTGAATGACCTGCAGAGAGCTGGGACCAAAGTAACAAAGCCTACCATCAGTAACACACTACGCCGCCAGGGACTCAAATCCTGCAGTGCCACACGTGTCCCCCTGCTTAAGCCAGTACATGTCCAGGCCCGTCTGAAGTTTGCTAGAGTGCATTTGGATGATCCAGAAGAGGATTGGGAGAATGTCATATGGTCAGATGAAACCAAAATAGAACTTTTTGGTAAAAACTCAACTCGTCGTGTTTGGAGGACAAAGAATGCTGAGTTGCATCCAAAGAACACCATACCTACTGTGAAGCATGGGGGTGGAAACATCATGCTTTGGGGCTGTTTTTCTGCAAAGGGACCAGGACGACTGATCCGTGTAAAGGAAAGAATGAATGGGGCCATGTATCGTGAGATTTTGAGTGAAAACCTCCTTCCATCAGCAAGGGCATTGAAGATGAGACGTGGCTGGGTCTTTCAGCATGACAATGATCCCAAACACACCGCCCGGGCAACGAAGGAGTGGCTTCGTAAGAAGCATTTCAAGGTCCTGGAGTGGCCTAGCCAGTCTCCAGATCTCAACCCCATAGACAATCTTTGGAGGGAGTTGAAAGTCCGTGTAGCCCCAAAACATCATTGCTCTAGAGGAGATCTGCATGGAGGAATGGGCCAAAATGCCAGCAACAGTGTGTGAAAACCCTGTGAAGACTTACAGAAAACGTTTGACCTGTGTCATTGCCAACAAAGGGTATATAACAAAGTATTGAGAAACTTTTGTTATTGACCAAATACTTATTTTCCACCATTATTTGCAAATAAATTCATTAAAAATCCTACAATGTGATTTTCTGGATTTTTCTCATTTTGTCTGTCATAGTTGACGTGTACCTATGATGAAAATTACAGGCCTCTCTCATCTTTTTAAGTGGGAGAACTTGCACAATTGGTGGCTGACTAAATACATTTTTTCCCCACTGTATATATATATATATATATACACACACACATACATATATATATATATATATATATATATATATATATATATATATATATATATATATATATATATATATATATATATATACATACACATATACACATACATACACACATATATATATATATATATACATACATACATACATACATACATACATACATACATACATACATACATATATATATACATACATCCATACACACACACATATCCTTTAAAAAAAAAATATTTCCCTTCATTACTTTCCAACCCCACCACCCCTTCCCCAATTGGAGTAAACTAGTGAACAACAACGCTTAGGCCTCTACTTCCAGCCCATACTATATATAATTTATGGACACAGTCAAATTCTACAATAATTATATTTTGTTTGTTTTAACTCCTGAACTTCTTCCGATCATTTCATGATGTCCATCTGGTTTGCTTCTATATGCCAACTGTGCTCTTTCACAAAAGCTTTCAACCTATAACCTATATACTTATTATGGACACAGTATGCTTTACATTTGTTATCTTGTTGTTATTAGTTGTTGTCATTAGTCCCATCCTTCAGCTCCATTCAACACCTCCCATCTATCTCTTAACACCATCCATATTGGATTTCTATTTGCCATATATTTTTCAACTGTACTGTGATGTTTTACAAAAGTTCTGAACCTTTCTATTCTCATTGTTTCTACAGAAATTGTTTTTGCTAAAAGTATTATTATATTATTGATCGATTGCTATGACTTTTTAGATCACGCAGTAGTGCTATCTGCAGGGTTAGCTCCAGGTAAATATTGCAATCCTTTAGCCATTCCTGGACCTGTGTCCAAAAACAAGCTACAAATGGACAATACCAAAACAAATGATCTAAGGATTCTGTCTCTTCGCAGCAAAATCTGCAGAGGTGGGAAGATTGTATCCCCCATATAAATAACATTATATTGGTAGCAAGAATTTTGTATAATAATTTAAATTGAAAAATTCTAAGTTTTGAATCCGGCGTCGTTTTGCTTATCAGTTCATAAACACTATGCCATGGAATCGGTACGTCAAAAATCTATATTTTGCAATCTATATGGGATGGCTGTCAATCCTTTGATCCTTAAATTAAACTGGTATACTTTTTTATTTATCACAATTTTCTTTAACCAATTATGTTCTTTAATGCAGGGCCGACAGACAAGTTCCTTACTTTTTCCCCCTTCCACTTTCCTCTTCCATTTTTGCAGTAATGCTGCAATTATTTGGTTGTAATTTTGGGTAGAGCAGACATTTCCATATGTTTTTGTTAGATGTGTCTGTTACTTGAACTCTGTGAAGCATTTATTTGGGCTGCAATTTCTGAGGCTGGTAACTCTAATGAACTTATCCTCTGCAGCATAGGTAACTCTGGGTCTTCCATTCCTGTGGCGGTCCTCATGAGAGCCAGTTTCATCATTTCGTTTGATGGTTTTTGCGACTGCAGTTGAAGAAACTTTCAAAGTTCTTGACATTTTCCATATTGACTGACATTCATGTCTTAAAGTAATTATGGACTGTCATTTCCTTTTGCTTATTTGAGCTGTTCTTGGCATAATATGGACTTGGTCTTTTACCAAATAGGCCTATCTTATGTGTACCCCTGTTACAGGAGGGCGTCGCAGTTCCGGAGCGACCCACTAGGTGTCATCCTCTGACAACCTTAGGCACCTCCTTACTCACAGGTTGGACTAATCATCATTGTATTGGTGTCACCTGTGTCTACCTGTTCACCTGTGTATTTATGCCCTCACTTCCCAGTGTTCCCTTGCTCAGTTTTCTCTGCTAGTTTCTCTATACTCAGCAGTACTAATCAGTGTCTGATCGAAGAAGTATGTACAAGCGTTCTCCCTGTTTCTTTATTATTTCAGTCGTAGTTACTATTTCGTATTTTGGCTGTCAGCCTGTTTTTGGAGACTTATTTGCTCCACCTTTCTTTAACATGTTACGTCCGTTGTTTTGTATCCTGGCTTCGGGACCACCAGTAAAGATCCTTGTTTCACCATCTCTGCCTACTGCCTACTGTCTATCCTGCACCGCACCGCACCCTTACATACCCCCCTACCTTGTCACAACACAACTGATTGGCTCAAACACGTTAAGAAAGAAATACATTCCACAAATTAACTTTTAAGAAGGCACACCTGTTAATTGAAATGCATTCCAGGTGACTACCTCATGAAGCTGGTTTAGAGAATGCCAAGAGTGTGCAAAGCTGTCATCAAGGCTGTCACGGTTTCGGCCGAGGCTGCTCCTCCTCCTGGTTCGGGCAGGCATCGGCGGTCGTCGTCCCCGGAGTACTAGCTGCCACCGATCTATGTTTCATGTTCGTTTGGTTTGGTCTTGATGTTGTACACCTGTGTCTAGTTAGTCCTCATTAGTGTTCTATTTAAGTCTCGTTGGGTGTGTCTGTGTTTGTGTGTGATTATTTCTGTCGTGTGTTGTGCTTGTTTTGCTTTCGCTCGGTTGAGCCTCACTCCACTGTGTTGGAGCGTTTACGCACATGTTTAGTGCGCCTTTTGTTTGTGTCGCCTTCGTGCGTAGTTTCGCCTTCGGGCAAAGTTTGTTCGTATTTTCCTTGTTGGAATTTGAACTAAAGTCTTTTGGACTATACTTCGGTGTCCTGCGCTTGATTCCACCACTACACCCACCTACAGCATTCTTGACAGAATCACACACCATAAAGAATGGAATCAGCAGGAACCACAGCAGCCCAGGCGACGCTGGAGGACAAGGTCCGTGAACAAAGTGACCAGATCCTGCAGATGGGGTCCGCACTGCAGGAGGTGATCACCACCATCCGAGGCTGGGGGACTCCTCCACCGCCATCCTCCCTGCCAGCACCATCGGCCAGTCAGCCCATTCCCGTTCCGGAACCCCGAGGAGTTCGACTCTCGCTACCGAGGGCCTACGATGGGACCGCGGCCGGGTGTCAGGGATTCCTTCTCCAGGTGGAGCTGTACCTGGCCACCGTGCACCCGGCGCCCTCGGGACATGAGAGCGTGTCCGCCCTGATCTCCTGCCTTTCCGGGAAGGCGTTGGAATGGGCCAACGCGGAGTGGAGGAGGATCGACGCGGATACCATCACCTACGACGAGTTCTCCCGCCGCTTCAGGGCGGTGTTTGACCATCCCCCGGAGGGGAAAGCGGCGGGGGAGCGTCTGGTCTTCCTCCGGCAGGGGAGGAGGAGTGCCCAGGAGTTCGCCCTAGAATTCCGTACTCTAGCGGCAGATGCAGGGTGGAATGTGTCCGCTGTGCGTAATTGGCAAACTCCAACCACTGTAAAAGAGGTGCAGCAGTTCTTGGGCTTTGCGAATTACTACCGGAGGTTTATCCGGGGTTTTGGACAGGTGGCAGCTCCCATCACGTCCCTTCTGAAGGGGGGTCCGGTGCGCCTGCAGTGGTCAGCTGATGCGGACAGGGCCTTTGGGAGACTGAAGGACCTGTTTACGTCGGCTCCGGTGCTGGCGCATCCGGATCCCACAATCCCGTTTCAGGTTGAGGTGGACGCGTCTGAGGCTGGTATAGGGGCCGTTCTCTCTCAACGGTCCGGCTCGCCACCTAAACTCCGCCCCTGTGCTTTTTACTCCAAAAAGCTCAGCCCGGCGGAGCGTAACTATGACGTTGGGGACAGGGAGCTGTTAGCTGTAGTTCAAGCCCTTAAGGTGTGGAGGCATTGGCTTGAGGGGGCTCAACACCCTTTCCTCATTTTGACTGACCATCGGAACCTGGAGTACATCCGGGCAGCGAGGAGACTGAACCCTCGCCAGGCTCGATGGAGTATGTTTCTCACCAGGTTCGTATTTAAAATCACGTACATCCCTGGGTCCCAGAATGGTAAGGCAGATGCACTGTCCCGGCGGTATGACACGGAGGAGAGGTCCGTTGAGCCTACTCCCATACTACCGGAGTCTTGCCTTGTGGCACCGGTGGTGTGGGAGGTCGATGCCGAGATCGAGCGAGCGTTGCGTACAGACCCCAGCCCTCCACAATGTCCTGAGGGTCGGAGGTACGTTCCGCTCGAGATTCGGGATCGACTCATCTACTGGGCTCACACGTCACCCTCCTCTGGACATCCGGGTATTGGCCGGACAGTGCATTGCCTTAGCACTAAATACTGGTGGCCTACTTTGGCTAGGGATGTGAGGGTTTACGTCTCCTCCTGCTCGGTGTGCGCCCAGTGTAAGGCGCCCCGACATCTGCCCAGGGGTAAGTTACAGCCCCTACCCGTTCCACAACGACCATGGTCCCACCTCTCGGTGGATTTTGTAACAGACCTTCCCCTCTCTCAGGGGAATACCACCATCCTGGTCGTTGTGGACCGGTTCTCTAAGGCCTGTCGTCTTCTCCCTATGTCGGGTCTTCCTACTGCCCTACAGACTGCTGAGGCCCTATTTACCCACGTCTTCCGGCATTACGGGATCCCCGAGGATATAGTGTCTGATCGAGGACCCCAGTTTACCTCCCGGGTGTGGAGAGCGTTTATGGAGCGTTTGGGGGTCTCGGTTAGCCTTACTTCGGGGTACCACCCGGAGAGTAACGGGCAGGTAGAACGTGTTAACCAGGATGTGGGTAGGTTTCTGAGGTCGTATTGCCAGGACCGGCCTGAGGAGTGGGCGCGTTACATTCCCTGGGCCGAGATGGCCCAGAATTCTCTCCGCCACTCCTCTACCAACCTAACCCCTTTCCAATGTGTATTAGGTTACCAGCCGGTTCTGGCACCATGGCAGCAGAGCCAGATCGAGGCCCCTGCGGTGGATGATTGGATGAGGCGCTCGGAAGAGACGTGGAACGCTGCCCACGTCCACCTGCAGCGGGCCGTCCGTCGTCACAAGGCGAGCGCCGATCTCCACCGCAGTGAGGGGCCGGTGTACGCACCCGGAGATCGAGTCTGGCTCTCTACCAGAAACCTACCCCTCCGCCTGCCCTGCCGGAAGCTGGGTCGGCGGTTTGTGGGGCCCTTTAAAGTCCTGAGAAGATTGAACGAGGTGTGTTATAAGTTACATCTACCTGTTGAATATAAGAATATTAACCCCTCGTTCCATGTGTCTCTTCTCAGGCCGGTGGTAGCTGGTCCACTCCAGGACAATGAGATAGGAGAGACTCCTCCGCCCCCATTGGACATCGAGGGGGCTCCGGCGTACACCGTTCGGTCCATCTTGGACTCCAGACGCCGGATGGGGGGTCTCCAGTATCTCGTGGAGTGGGAGGGGTACGGCCCGGAGGAGCGGTGCTGCGTGCCGCGGAGGGACATCCTAGACCCATCTCTCCTGTCGGAGTTCCACCGGGACCATCCCGCGCGCCCTGCTCCGCGTCCTCCTGGTCGTCCCCGAGGCCGGGGTCGGCGCACGGCTGGAGCCGCGCGTCAAGGGGGGGGTACTGTCACGGTTTCGGCCGAGGCTGCTCCTCCTCCTGGTTCGGGCAGGCATCGGCGGTCGTCGTCCCCGGAGTACTAGCTGCCACCGATCTATGTTTCATGTTCGTTTGGTTTGGTCTTGATGTTGTACACCTGTGTCTAGTTAGTCCTCATTAGTGTTCTATTTAAGTCTCGTTGGGTGTGTCTGTGTTTGTGTGTGATTATTTCTGTCGTGTGTTGTGCTTGTTTTGCTTTCGCTCGGTTGAGCCTCACTCCACTGTGTTGGAGCGTTTACGCACATGTTTAGTGCGCCTTTTGTTTGTGTCGCCTTCGTGCGTAGTTTCGCCTTCGGGCAAAGTTTGTTCGTATTTTCCTTGTTGGAATTTGAACTAAAGTCTTTTGGACTATACTTCGGTGTCCTGCGCTTGATTCCACCACTACACCCACCTACAGCATTCTTGACAAAGGCAAAGGGCGGCTATTTAAAAAATCTCAAATTTCAATATATTTTGATTTGTTTAACACTTTTCTGATTACTACATGATTCCAAACGTGTTCTTTCATAGTTTTGATGTCTTCACTATTATTCTACAATGTAGAAAATACTAAAAATAAAGAAAAACCCTTGAATGAGTAGGTGTTCTAAAACTTTTGACCAGTAGTGTATGCCAGACTGCTCTTACACAGGTTTTGTAAGGTTCAAGAATACCAGGAAGCCTGAATTTCAGATCCCCATTTGGACATATAAACAATATGCAGATGTGTCCCATCCATATTGTCTGCCTATATGGTAATCCATTACCACAGCTTGGCCAATCAAATGCCTCGATACTGGCATGTCTTTTAAGAGTATTTATGTCTTTATGTTTTATGATTTAGGTCACTCTGTACTGTGAGAGACTACTGCCTTTCAGCTAATCTTGACTATACAGTACATAACTCAAATTCGTTTTCTTCTTTTAAAAGAGAAAGAGAAGGAGAGAGGGCTGTCGTAATATGCGTTGGGTAATGAAACATTTACCCAAGAAAACACATGGCCCTTCCCCTCCATTTTGGTATGTTTCATGAGCTGCTTTCTATATACTGTATGTTGTTCTAAATATATATTATAAACATCGAAAAAAAAAAAAAAGTTTTTAAATGGTTCTTCCTCAGCTCTTAAGGTTCCTTGGAGAATTCTTGCCAGATGAAGAACCTTTGAGTTAAGTGTGGGGTTCTTGACGTGGCATCTACGGTTCTTCAGAATTCTTAAAGATTCTTGAAATGTATGGAAGCCTGCAGATGTCCCTTTCATAGCACATAGCAAATTGGCTAGTGTTAACTTTTGTCAGTGTAACATTTCTAGTGTTGACTCAAGAGTTAAATATACACTGTAAAGAGTTGCATTAACACTCAGTGGTGTAAAATAACTCCAGTGTTGGTGTTAATAACCAGAGTTGAACCAAAACCACACCTATTTTTATCATAGTTCCCAGCATGCTCTATTGCGGGTAGATTTTTTAAAATTGTTTGCTTCAATATCTATGTTTTTGCATGTACATTGATTGATTCATTAACCTTGTGCTACTCAAAAATATATAACATACATTTTTCTAAACTATTTTAATCTGTTACTTATTGCACTCGTTACTGAAATGTTTGTTCCAGTTTAGATGTTCAAGGTAGTCGCATATCTTAGTCTTCCCAACGCTGGCAGTCATTCTGAATGCAACTTGCGGGTGAATAAAAATGCAAAATGTTTGATATCCCCACTCTGGCTGGATTCCAATAGGAATTACACATCACTTTGCGAGTCAGCATAATGTGACTTGCAGGCTAATATAGCCTATAAACTATGAGTTTCAGGCCACTGTATTTGGGGAAAATTAGGCCGTCAAAAGAAGGCCTTATGAAATATGTATTGTCTTAAAGAATGTAATTTGAATGACAACATATTCACTTAGGATCTCATTTGGTGAAGGCCACAGGACTGAAAATGAATGAGTGCAGCTACCATGTCTCCGTCACTAGCAAACACAGTCATGGGTGGTACTAAAATTCACTCAAAAGGCGCCCTGGGAAATATGCAAATAAGGCTTAAAACCCTACAGCAGGGCTATACAATTCCAGTCCTGGAGGGACGAAACATGTGTGGTTCAAAGAACCATCCCATTTATGGTTCTTCAGAGGCCCTAAAATGGTTCCCCTATGGCATCGCTCTCAATAAACTTATTTGGTTCCAGCTTGCACCTTTATTTATAAGAATGTATGTGAACAACAGAGAATATACACATAGGAGACACACAATACAGTGAGGGCACTCAGGCATTTGACATACAGTATATGGGCTCTACTCAAGTATGAATTTATCCCCATAAAATGTATTCCGGTCATATATGTGTTTTATTATTTATATGATAATGCACAAAGTATCTATACTGGATCTATAAGTAAACTGTAGGTCATGTAACTGTAAGAATGTCAGGGAAAAGATGACGCTAGTAGCCATGCACAAATATTATCACTCCAGTGTAATTGACTCAGGAACATTTGAATGGTCCAGCGTAATGAGCTCCACTACACACAGTACAGACAGTCAGGCCACTTACAGACTGCACAGACAGCAAATGCCAGCAAAACAAATCGCCTCAGTGAGTGAGTGAGGAAAATGGGAGCGCGGCGAAGGATGAACATCAAAGTGGAAATAAAGCAACTCCCTTTTTCTAAACTGAGTCACCATCTCTTTACGGGAAACGGTCTGGGCAGATTGCATATCTCAGCGCCGGGACGCTCTTCTAACTTTGCTCGTTTTCTGTTTTTGTTTTTTTGCTCTCTATCCAAGAAATTCGCCCGGAGGAGAGAGAGAGTTTTGGAAAGGAATGAGCTAGGCTCAGAGATGCAAGACATTGTAGTATATGTAAATGATGCTGTTTGAAGATGGGGGTATTCTCCAGAGGCAGAGAGAAAGGGAAGCAGTGTCCAAACAGCAATTGAAGTGTACTAATGACACTCAGTGTGATTTTAGCATATCCCATTGCTTTCTTGGCCGTGTAGGATGTCATTTCGTCAAAATGGTCCAGAGATGGCAGCTTATTTAGGCTGTCGGCTAATGTTTAACTTCCATCCCCAAGTTGAAAGACAGTATCTGCACACCACATCACCTCAGATACTGTGTACTTAAGTTGATTAATTACATCCCACACTTTCTGAAGGCACTGTATGTTATAATAATATAATAATAATATATGACATTTACCAGATGCTTTTATCCAACGCGAATAACATTACAGTGAGTGCATACATTTTTAGTAAGTGTATGTGGGGCTCCCAAGTGGCACAGCGGTCTAAGCACTGCATCTCAGTGCTAGGGCGTCACTACAGACCCTGGTTTGATTCCAGGCTGTATCACAATCCGGCCGTGATTGGGAGTCCCATAGGGCGGCACACAATTGGCCCAGCGTCGTTCTTAAGTGACTTGCCTAGTTAAATAAAGGTAAAATAGAAAAATGTGATCACTTTGGGAATTGAACAAATTGCCTTGGCATTGCTAGCTACACAGGACCACTGTACCCATATATTGTTATAGACTGGATGTTGTCGTTTAGTTTTAGTACATATAGGGCAACCTACAGTTTGAAATTAAGCCTGCCTTTTTGGATATCTCAAATGAACCCTTTGACAGGATAATATTCAGCTTGAGGTCTTAAATAATAATAATAATATGCCATTTAGCAGACGCTTTTATCCAAAGCGACTTACAGTCATGCGTGCATACATTTTTGTGTATGGGGGTTGATTGATATGATGTCTCTGACTGATTGTACTCCTGTTGTACTGTCGGATTTGATCAATGGTTAATAAATAAGTACCAGTTTTTAGCACCCATGTCGTGCATTATAATGCATTATGCATAGCTCAAATGGCATAATAAATGTACTTATAGTTATTATGAAGAGGATCTCATAGGAAGTATTGATATTTACTCAGGTACCAATCATACAGTGCTTTATACAGTAGCACCATAATAGCAGTAGTGGGAGTATAAGGAGTACCTATATGGCTAATTGGAGGGTGATTGGAGGGTGTTTTAGCAATTTTTGCATTTGCAGAACTTTTTAAAAGTAGGGGGTTAATAACATGACTGAATGGGGAGTATTGGCTCCCCACTACTGTTACATTGCAATGATGTGTAATGGATCATGTAGATGATTATGTTAAAATAGAGTGCTATCTCAAGCACTTTGGGCTTTAGGGATTTCCACTGTATGATTAATATAGTAGTTGTAAGGGTCCAAAAGTTGGTCAATACATAATGTACAATAGGGCTGTCAGTCATTTTACTTTGTGTATAATACTTTGATTTATGCGTGAATTGTTATTTCAACATGACATATTTTCAAATAATCTGGCTAGTTATTGGAACATAAATTGGGACCACATTTAATCACGCTGTGCCGCAAACAGGCTCAATGACACACGTTTCAGGCCCTTTATGTTGAACATTCAATATGAGGGGGTGAGCACGTGCCCCATCCTGATTTTGAAACCCATTCAGTGCACTCTGAGATACATAGATATTTATAATTCATCAGCTTTATCCTTTAATGACTATATGTTCTGTTTCCACATCCCTTTCTTTTGTGTCCTCTCCATCTTTCTTTCACTCCCCCTTTCTCTGTGTCCGTTCTGCGCCAATGAAACAGTAGTCTGTATTCTCATTCCAGCCAGGTCCACTCTCCCTTTTCTCCATTCTGCAGGTTTATGATGCGTGGATCCCAGTTTTCAACTTTTTCCACCGCTTCTCCTTAGGCTGTCATGCCAAAAAAGGACATACCCAAATATAACTGCCTGTTGCTCAGGACCTGAAGCAAGGATATGCATATTCTTGATACCATTTGAAAGGAAGCACTTTGAAGTTTGTTGAAATGTGAAATTAATGTAGGAGAATATAACACATTAGATCTGGTAAAAGATAATACAAACAAAAAAACATGCGTTGTCTATTTTTTTGTTTTGTTACATTAATTAATAAATTAAATAAATTAATTTTAATATGCCATTTAGCAGACGCTTTTATCCAAAGCGACTTACAGTCATGCGTGCATACATTTTTGTGTATGGGTGATCGAACCCACTACCTTGGCGTTACAAGCGCCGTGCTCTACCAGCTGAGCAAGAGAAAGGCCACAATATAATATTGCAGTTTAGGCGCAATTTAGATTTTGGCAGCAGTAGGTGTGCAAAGTATCAGATTGATCCAGTGAAGCATTGCAATACTGGACTATTTTGTATCAAGTCTGCCTAAATGTGCCGAATTGGTCAATTGATACATTTTCAAGTACATAACTATAGAGAACATACAAAAATTATATGGTAATACAAAATGTAAGTTTACACACTCCCAAGAATGTCATACATGATGGATCATTGGCTTATACTCTAACTATCTAGATGGCCGGGCGGGGTGGGTGTGGAGCCAGAGACAGCAGGGGTTCAAACTGTAAAACCCAGTTCCTACATTTGAATACAAAAATGGATTTTATCAAACAAAACTATGCTACATTTTATCTATGGGACCCTTAGGATGACAAATCAGAGCAAGATTACTGAATGTAAGTACATTATTTACCTTCAGAGGTGAATGTATCAAACCAGTTGCTGTGATACGTTTATTGTTGTTGTGCACTCTCCTCAAACAATAGCATGGTATTTTTTCACTGTAATAGCTACTGTAAATTAGACAGTGCAGTTAGATTAACAAGAATTTAAGCTTTCTCCCCATATAAGACATGTCTATGTCCTGGAAAGTTTGCTGTTACTTACAACAGTCATGCTAATCACATTAGCGCACGTTAGCTCAACCGTCCCGTATACGGGACACCGATCCTGTAGAGGTTAATAACCTGGGCTCATCTCATCTGACCGAGTAATGCCCTGCAGTGTCCTGTACGGGCTGACTAACTGTTGAGCAACACACCATCTGTTTTTCTAGCTCTGTTGTTTGTATATGACTGTAACCCTTCTCTCCTTCCTCTTTCTTTTCTCCTTTACTGTCCCTCTATCTTCAACTTTCTCTTTGCCTTCTGTCTTTTTGCCTTTCCCCTGCTCTCTCTGTCCCTCCACTCTCTGGTTCTTTCTGTTCCTCTCTTCCAGTACTGCGCATTCCTCTCCCTTTTGTTCATCCTCATCTCCATCTCCACATTCTGCATGGAGACGCACGAGGCCTTCAATACCATCTACAACAAGACGGAGAACGTGACGGAGGGAAACGTGACGCGCGAGGTGATCGTCTACGAGGTGGTGACCGACAGCTGGCTTATGTACGTGGAGGGCATGTGCGTCATCTGGTTCACCATTGAGGTGATGGCGCGTGTGGTCTTCTGCCCGGACAAGGTCGAGTTCTTCAGGAGCACCCTCAACATCATCGACTTCATTGCCATCATGCCCTTCTACCTGGAGGTGGGGCTGAGCGGCCTGTCCTCCAAAGCTGCCAAGGACGTGTTGGGCTTCCTGCGTGTGGTCCGCTTTGTCCGTATCCTGCGTATCTTCAAGCTGACCCGCCACTTCGTGGGGCTTCGTGTCCTGGGCCACACGCTCCGCGCTAGCACCAACGAGTTCCTCCTGCTCATCATCTTCCTTGCTCTCGGAGTGCTCATCTTCGCCACCATGATCTACTATGCCGAGCGAATAGGCGCAGACCCTGATGACCCTACGGCTGCCAAACACACAAACTTCAAGAACATCCCAATTGGCTTCTGGTGGGCTGTGGTCACTATGACCACTCTGGGCTACGGGGACATGTACCCCGAGACGTGGTCGGGGATGCTGGTGGGCGCGCTGTGCGCCCTGTCGGGGGTACTGACCATCGCCATGCCTGTGCCTGTCATCGTCAACAACTTTGGCATGTACTACTCACTGGCCATGGCTAAGCAGAAGCTGCCCAAGAAAAAGGGCAAGCACATCCCCCGGCCCACCATGCCTGGCTCGCCCAACTACTGCAAGCCCGACGCCCTCGCCATGGCCACCGCCTCGCCCCATAGGATCCTGGGTAATGTACTCGGCGAGGTGATCGGGTCCGGAGGCCTTGACTGCCCCCTCGCTCAAGAGGAGATCATTGAAATCAACCGAGGTGAGACATTTCTATTTTTAATCCTCAGCCCCCTATTTTAAGACACAGACTGCAAGTTAACAAACTGGCTTCGACCTTGAATCGTAAGATTGGCATGAGTTTGTAAACACAACATGGAGCTTCGCTGAGCATCTGGGCACACCACCACTGGCCTCCACAAGGTCGTAGAACACAAATTACCCTGGCAAAATATTATATTCTTGGCAAAGAGGTTGTCAAACTGTACAGTTTAGCATCAACAGATATCCATTGAAATCAAACTTGGGACAGGGATTTGCACAGTAAGTGGGTGACTCTGGGTTGTATAAGACTTAGGAATCAGAATGTTATCTGACAGCTAGTTACAGGGACTCAGTAATCTCAGCAATAGTACAGTCCTGCAGATCCATGGGGTGTGGGTTTAGAGTGCCTCTATCCCTGATAGGGATGGGGGGGGGGGGGGGGTGGGCTGATTCTGAATCTGCCCTTGAGAGATAGCTAACCCATCAGAACTCATGGGTAATTTAGGATCAACTGGCGAGTCCACATTTTCCGATAGGCCTCCATCTGTCTGCGTAGAACAAACACAGTACTTTAAAACCTAATTTGGATCTCTTCATAACAGCCTAATATACATACGTTTGGTTCAATAGTTTGGTTCAAATGTCAGACAATTTTTTTTTGAAAACTCTAGTGTAATATTTAGTACGTAATACATACAGTAATTCCTATATCATTTGGCATGATTGTGTATTACCTATGAACCCAAGATCCACACATGACAATACTGCACATGTTGTGTATTTTGTAGCCCTGGAGAAATCATCAGTGAGTCTGCAATTATAGTATTTTATTGCATCAGCATCTATAGTATCCCACCACTTTCTCGCTATCTTTCACACTCTCTTTTATAAGGGTTTTGCTGTAGGTTGTCAGTAAGTTGATGAGCAGGAACTCATGTGAGATAAGATTTGACAGCTGTGTCTGAGCATATGAGCACCAGCCACCCTGCAGCATCAACTCGCACCCCGAACCACCGCTTACATTTACATTTTAGTCATTTAGCAGACGCTCTTATCCAGAGCGACTTACAGTTAGTGAGTACATACATATTTGTATTTATTTTTCATACTGGCCCCCCGCGGGAATCGAACCCACAACTCTGGCGTTGCAAACACCATGCTCTACCAATATCCCTGCCGGCCATTCCCTCCCCTACCCTGGACGACGCTGGGCCAATTGTGCACCGCCCCAAGGGTCTCCCGGTCACGGCCGGCTACGACAGAGCCTGCCGTGAGCTTAAATCACTACATCCAGTGTTTAGTTTACCATGCTGTCTAGCTAAGCCAGGATGGACATGAACTTTGACACATTGGCAATTATCAATTACATATCATAGTAGAGTGTATATTTGGGTGTTTTAGAAAACACAGTAGCTTAAGATGGTATTTAGCCCTGAGCTCTAGACTACATATAGCCACAGGAGATTGGTGGCACCTTAATTGTGGAGGACGGTCTCGTGGTAATTGCTGGAGCGGAATAGGTGGAATGGTATCGAATACATCAACAACATGATTTCCATGTTTGATGCCAACAGTCCCCTGTAGCTCAGTTGGTAGAGCATGGCGCTTGCAACGCCAGTGTTGTGGGTTCGTTTCCCACGGGGGGCCAGTATGAAAATGTATTCACTCACTAATTGTAAGTCGTTCTGGATAAGAGCGTCTGGTAAAATGCCATTCCATTTGCTCCATTCCAGCCATTATTATGAGCCGTCCTCCCCTCAGCAGCTTCCTGTGCATTTAGCCTTCATTTGAAACGACTGCTCTTCATTAATGCTATTTACTTTATCATACACAGTGAAAAATACCATTTTTGTGAGTCCTAATAAAATACTCTATTGCATTGTATTTTTGTTCAGTAGGACACCATAGTTTGGGATTAGATTCGGCCCATTTTTAAGCTATTTTACTGAATCTGTCTCTGTCTCTGATTATGTATCTCATCTGCAGTATTCAATTGTGATCAGTAGCTTGTAGTAACACCTCCTCCCCCTATCCCTTTGACTATTTTCTTACACACTTTTCTCCAGTGATGGGAGACTGTATCGGTGGGCCAAGGTGCCATGCCAAAACCTCAGATATAGCAGCCAATCAAAGCCCCTAAGCTCACAACAGCAAGCTCTCTGATTGGGTCAATTGAATCATCAAGTAAGCAACTCCTCTCCTCCGGCTATGTTCCAATACCCATACCAACATACTATGTAGAGTGAAGCAATGTAATGGCCATGCATCCTAAGTGGTATGCTAGTGTGGATATGGAAACACAGCCCGGTTTGGCCTCAGTCTCCCATCACGACCTTCCTCCTCTACTATCCAGGTACCTCACTTATCTCCTACCCTCCTATTCCTTCCTTCTCCTTTACTCTCTCCTTCTCCCTTGCTCTCCTTCCATCCCCCCTTTCCCCATCTCTCCTTCTTTTCCAAAAGATTCCAAGCAGAACGGCGACGCGGCCACTGCGGCCCTGGCGAACGAGGACTGCCCCACCATTGACCAGGTGCTGAGTCCGGAGCGAGAGGGCGCCAGAGTAACACGGGAACGCTACCAGCAGGACCGTGCTTGCTTCCTGCTCAACACCAGGGAATTCCGCGCCACAGATGGGAATGTGCGGAAAGGTATGTCGTTCCCGCAGGGGACGGGACTGTAAACACACACTACGTAGTCAACAGAGCTACACACAAGATTCCATAAGGCACAAGATTCCATAAGGCACAAGATTCCATAAGGCACAAGATTCCATAAGACACAAGCACTGAGAAAGATACAGATTCTCCCTATATAGAAGATGCCAACAGGGAAGGTGTGCAAGACACAAATACACTAATTATGTATACATGATCAAATACAGCATATATGGGAACTGATTTGTGGTTAGTTAGAGAGAACACACAGGCAAACACAAGCAATGGCCAACAGCATCATGGGAAGAGACATGACTGTGTTTGTGTGACAGGGAGGTTCCAAACATTAAGTTCTGACAGGACGCAACAACACCCACCTACACCAACACCTTTACTCTTCTGCTCTGCTCTGGTCTATACTGTCCTTGTTGTCATCCATCACACTTGGTATCACTAGCGGTTTCGGGGGGGGACCAGTGCCCCTGTGACAACAAGCTTGGACCCCCTTGTGGCCTCCCTAAATGCGGAGTCTGAAATAATTATCACAGAATTAATTTTTGCGATCATGTTCTTTTTATCTTATTTTTTTACATCCGTTATTAGACAGTGACAAAGCGAAACACTAAAGTAACCCAACACATTTTCTAGTGGGACTCCTTTAGGCGGAACACAACTGTATCGTACCACATGGATCTGCAAGTTTTTTTCGATTCAGAAGTTGAAAGAAATTTGGCGCAAATAATATTGTTCAAGCAAGAAGAAGGAAATGAAGAGAGGTGAGCAAAAATGTTTGATATGTTGTATTTGTAACATAGTTAACTATTAAATGCATTACAGAAGTGTAATGTTAGATCAGCTAATGTTAACCTGGCCGTTTGTTACTTTCTTTGTGAATTAATTAATGAATTGGCTTGAATCCTGGGCTATGTATTCGTTTGCATTGTTTTTGGTTTAGTTTTGTAGCTAATTCTAACAGTCAGGCATCGAAAAATGTATGGCAATATGAAAAAGGATATCATATTTAATCAAAAACACATGGTGCTTTTACTTAAACCACACATTGTAACGTTAAAAGGTTAGACATGAAAGCTAGCTACCTAGCAAGTCAGTTATTTTCAGTAAATGAATTAATAAGCTTGGTCCCCATTGCTTTTGCTCTATAGTTCTCACCAACATAAAGAGAAAAAAGGACATAATGTCCTTCTTCCAAAGAAAAGACAAGGCAGAAAGTCAGACAGAGCCAGAGGGTTCAAGTGTGGAGAGAGCAAGAGAGAGCAGAGAGCCTGCAGAGAGAGAGCAGGAAGACTTGTCCATTGGAGAGACTGAGAGTGAAGGCATAGTAGAGCAGGAAAGTGAGACAGATGGAGAGACTGAGGCTGAGGGGGACGTAGAGGCTGAGAGTGAGACACCAACAGAGGACCCATGTGCATCCACAGGCAGTGGACAATCAGGTTTGGGATGTTGAATAAATCTGTGGTTACTTGTAAAGCAGTGCAATTAGTCAGTTTATATGGTGTATAGAAATGTCGGTTTATGATTGAAATTAATTCTCATTTAACATGCTATTGGGCTTGTGATATAGATATCAGATGGATTTCAGAAGTTGTCTGATGGCTATGGTATGTGTCTAAAATTACCCAAATAGATACTTTTAATTATAGTTTTCTTTCTTCGACAGATGTCAGCAAATCCCGGGAGGACCCACCGGTGCAGCCAGTGATGAACATGTACCCAAGAACTCTGGTGGGGGACAGGAGGAGGAGCTTCAAGGCGGCCTGGTACCACATCCACCCCTGGCTTGAATATTCAAAAAAATCAGACTCTGTCTTTTGTTACGCCTGCAGGCATTTTAGCCTTCCCAAAGTCTCAGACTGTATTTGATTCAAAATTGGGTTTTAACAACTGGAAGAAGGCAACTTACAAAGAGGGGGAATTTGCAATTCATGCAAGGTCTGAGCAGCACAAACAAGCAATGATTACATGGAGAGACTATCAGAAAGCTGTAAAAAGTAATGCAACACTGGTAAATGCACTAAACAAGGAACACAACAAACAGGTTCAAGAAAATCGGGACTATATCAAAACAATAGACGTACTACTACTTACAGCCACACAAAACATTGCACAAAGAGGACACAATGAGTCTGCAGAGTCTGATAATAACGGGAACTTCATGGCAATCCTAGAAACAATAGCTAAGCATGACACAACAGTGAAAAAAAAGGTTAACTTCCATTCATAATGCAAAATACCCAAGCAAAGATATTCAGAATGAGGTTCTGAGTTGTTTGGCAGACATGGTTCGAACAAAAATTATAGAAGAAGTGAAAGACAGTGAGGTCTTTAGCATAATGGCAGACGACACAAAATATGTAAAAAAAGGAGCAGTTATCTCTAGTACTCAGGTACAATTTCAGTGGAGCTGTCCATGAGAGCTTTCTCCACTTTGAATCGGCTGATCGACTAGATGCAGCAGGGCTTACTGACAAAATCATACACATATTAGAAAGTCATGGTCTTGAATACAAAAACAACCTAGTAGGCCAAGCATATGACGGTGCTTCAGTTATGAGTGGCAAGCATTCAGGCGTCCAGTCACGCATTAAAGAACAAGCAAAGCATGCCTTTAACATACACTGCAATGAGCACTGTCTAAACTTAGTTTTAGTGGATACAGTCAAAGCTGTCGCTGAGGTAGGACTGTTCTTCTCCTCACTAGAAAGATTGTATGTCTTCACATCTGGGTCATATGTGCATACAAAATGGCTTAGCGTACAAAGAGAGATGTACCCAGGTGCACCTAGAGAGCTTCAGAGACTAAGTGACACTCTCTGGGCATGTCGATACAGTATATGGCTCTACATACAGTTGAAGTTGGAGGTTTACATACACTTAGGTTGGAGTCATTAAAACTCGTTTTTCAACCACTCCACAAATTTCTTGTGTTTTGGCAAGTCGGTTAGGACATCTACTTTGTGCATGACACAAGTAATTTTTACAACAATTGTTTACAGACAGATTATTCAGGTTATGGATGACGTGTGAAATGCTTGATAATGTATGTGATATCAATAGAGAGGTATACTTTCTGGGTGATTTTAAATACTTTCATCAGGCTGCCCACTCAAGAGAAAGTTTCAAACTGTAACCAGTGCCTGCAACCTGGTTCAGGTTGTCAACCTACCAGGGTGGTTACAAACAGTACAGGAATTAAATCATCAACATGTATTGATCATATCCTTACTAATGCTGCAGATATTTGTTTGAAAGCAGTATCCAAATCCATTGGATGTAGTGATCACAATATAGTAGCCATATCTAGGAAAACCAAAGTTTCAAAGGCCTAATATTGTGTATAAGAGGTCATACAATAAGTTTTCTAGTGATTCCTATGTTGTTGATGTAAATAATATACAGTTGAAGTCAGAAGTTTACATACACCGTAGCCAAATACATTTAAACTCAGTTTTTCACAATTCCTAACATTTAATCCTAGTAAAAATTCCCTGTTTTAGGTCAGTTAGGATCACCACTTTATTTTAAGAATGTAAATGTCAGAATAATAGTAGAGAGAATGATTTATTTAAGCTTTTATTTATTTCATCACATTCCCAGTGGGTCAGAAGTTTACATACACTCAATTAGTATTTGGTAGCTTTGCCTTTAAATTGTTTAACTTGGGTCAAACGTTTCGGGTAGCGTTCCACAAGCTTCCCACAATAAGTTGGGTGAATTTTGGCCCATTCCTCCTGAAAGAGCTGGTGTAACTGAGTCAGGTTTGTAGGCCTCCTTGCTCGCACACACTTTTTCAGTTCTGCCCACACATTTTCTATAGGATTGTGGTCAGGGCTTTGTGATGGCCACTCCAATACCTTGACTTTGTTGTCCTTAAGCCATTTTGCCACAACTTTGGAAGTATGCTTGGGGTCATTGTCCATTTGGAAGACCCATTTGCGACCAAGCTTTCACTTCCTGACTGATGTCTTGAGATGTTGCTTCAATATATCCACATCATTTTCCTTCCTCATGATGCCGTCTATTTTGTGAAGTGCACCAGTCCCTCCTGCAGCAAAGCACCCCCACAGCATGATGCTACCACCCCTGTGCTTCACGGTTGGGATGGTGTTCTTTGGCTTGCAAGCAACCCCCTTTTTCCTCCAAACATAACGATGGTCATTATGGCCAAACAGTTCTATTTTTGTTTCATCAGACCAGAGGACATTTCTCAAAAAAGTACGATCTTTGTCCCCATGTGCAGTTGCAAACCGTAGTCTGGCTTTTGGAGCAGTGGCTTCTTCCTTGCTGAGCGTCCCTTCAGGTTATGTCGATATACAGTGGGGAGAACAAGTATTTGATACACTGCCGATTTTGCAGGTTTTCCTACTTACAAAGCATGTAGAGGTCTGTAATTTTTATCACATTGTATGATTTTTAAGTAATTCATTTGCTTTTTATTGCATGACATAAGTATTTGATACATCAGAAAAGCAGAACTTAATATTTGGTACAGAAACCTTTGTTTGCAATTACAGAGATCATACGTTTCCTGTAGGTCTTGACCAGGTTTGCACACACTGCAGCAGGGATTTTGGCCCACTCCTCCATACAGACCTTCTCCAGATCCTTCAGGTTTCGGGGCTGTCGCTGGGCAATACGGACTTTCAGCTCCCTCAAAGATTTTCTATTGGGTTCAGGACTGGAGACTGGCTAGGCCACTCCAGGACCTTGAGATGCTTCTTACGGAGCCACTCCTTAGTTGCCCTGGCTGTGTGTTTCGGGTCGTTGTCATGCTGGAAGACCCAGCCACAACCCATCTTCAATGCTCTTACTGAGGGAAGGAGGTTGTTGGCCAAGATCTCGCGATACATGGCCCCTTCCATCCTCCCCTCAATACGGTGCAGTCGTCCTGTCCCCTTTGCAGAAAAGCATCCCCAAAGAATGATTTTTCCACCTCCATGCTTCACGGTTGGGATGGTGTTCTTGGGGTTGTACTCATCCTTCTTCTTCCTCCAAACACGGCGAGTGGAGTTTAGAACAAAAAGCTATATTTTTGTCTCATCAGACCACATGACCTTCTCCCATTCCTCCTCTGGATCATCCAGATGGTCATTGGCAAACTTCAGACGGGCCTGGACATGCGCTGGCTTGAGCAGGGGGACCTTGCGTGTGCTGCAGGATTTTAATCCATGACGGTGTAGTGTGTTACTAATGGTTTTCTTTGAGACTGTGGTCCCAGCTCTCTTCAGGTCATTGACCAGGTCCTGCCGTGTAGTTCTGGGCTGATCCCTCACCTTCCTCATGATCATTGATGCCCCACGAGGTGAGATCTTGCATGGAGCCCGAGACCGAGAGTGATTGACCGTCATCTTGAACTTCTTCCATTTTCTAATAATTGCGCCAACAGTTGTTGCCTTCTCACCAAGCTGCTTGCCTATTGTCCTGTAGCCCATCCCAGCCTTGTGCAGGTCTACAATTTTAACCCTGATGTCCTTACACAGCGCTCTGGTCTTGGCCATTGTGGAGAGGTTGGAGTCTGTTTGATTGAGTGTGTGGACAGGTGTCTTTTATACAGGTAACGAGTTCAAACAGGTGCAGTTAATACAGGTAATGAGAGGAGAACAGGAGGGCTTCTTAAAGAAAAACTAACAGGTCTGTGAGAGCCGGAATTCTTACTGGTTGGTAGGTGATCAAATATGTATGTCATGCAATAAAATGCAAATTAATTACTTTAAAAAATCATACAATGTGATTTTCTGGATTTTTGTTTTAGATTCCGTCTCTCACAGTTGAAGTGTACCTATGATAAAAATTACAGACCTCTACATGCTTTGTAAGTAGGAAAACCTGCAATATCGTCAGTGTATCAAATACTTGTTCTCCCCACTGTAGTACTCGTTTTACTGTGGATATAGATACTTTTGTACCTGTTTCCTCCAGCATCTTCACAAGGTCCTTTGCTGTTGTTCTGGGATTGATTTGCACTTTTCGTACCAAAGTACGTTCATCTCTAGGAGACAGAATGCGTCTCCTTCCTGAGCGGTATGACGGCTGCGTGGTCCCATGGTGTTTATACTTGCGTACTATTGTTTGTACAGATGAACATGATACCTTCAGGCATTTGGAAATTGCTCCCAAGGATGAACCAGACTTGTGGAGGTCTACATTTTTTTTTCTGAGGTCTTGGCTGATTTCTTTTGATTTTCCCATGATGTCAAGCAAAGAGGCACTGAGTTTGAAGGTAGGCCCTGAAATAAATCCACAGGTACACCTCCAATTGACAAAAATTATGTCAATTAGCCTATCAGAAGCTTCTAAAGCCATGACATCATTTTCTGGAATTTTCCAAGCTGTTTAAAGGCACAGTCAACTTAGTGTATGTAAACTTCTGACCCACTGGAATTATGATACAGTGAATAATAAGTGAAATAATCTAACTTCCGACTTCAACTGTATGTTGGTCCGTGGTGTGTAATGAGGAGCAAACAGACACTGCACTTGACACATTTTTGAAATAGCTTATTCCAGTTACTAATAAGCATGCACCATTAAGAAAATGACTGTAAAAACGTTTAAATCCCTGTGGATTGATGAGGAATTGAACAATTTTATAGTTGAGAGGGATGAGGCAAAGAATAGTAAAGCCCCCTTTACTGGCTCAAACAGCCGACCAATTAGCCTGTTACCAATCCTTAGTAAACTATTGGAAAAAAGTGTTTTTGACCAGATACAATGATATTTTGCTGTAAACAAATTGAAAACAAACGTTCTGCATTTATATAGAAAAGGACATTCAACAAGCACAGCACTTCCACAAATGACTAATGATTGGCTGAGAGAAATTGATGATAATAAGATTGTGGGGGCTGTTTTGTTAGACTTCAGTGCGGCTTTTGACATTATCGATCATAGTCTGGTGCTGGAAAAATGTATGTGTAATGGCTTTACACCCCCTGCTATAATGTGGATAAAGAGGTACTTGTCTAACAGAACACAGAGGGTGTTCTTTAATGGAGGCGTCTGTAGTGTCGAGATAACGGTGCTGACATGCTGTGATGACAAGAAATCCGCTGATACTGTCCTTGATTATAATGGTTTATTACATCTAAGATAACAGCATCAATTTACAGACTCCTGCAGACATCTGGAGAACAACTGACCCAATCTCTAATATGTTATTTCTCCCCTTCCTTTGTTCCAACCATGGTATTTATAATATGTAACATAATATGGGTGTTTTTTTCATAGGCCAATCCCTGGCCTTCACATAACAGACTCTCCTCTGTTTTAGAGGGCCCCTATAGTAATGCTTTCCAGATGTTTCCGCAAGCAGAATATGCAAACCTCAGCCAAAGTCATAGAATCTTCAGATACTACATATTTCCCCCCTTCGAGACTAATTAAGTCTCGAAAACAAAAAGAATTGGATTATGACAAATCTTGTGTAACTTTAACAATAAAACAAAATGTATGTAGTGTGAACAAATTTTTATGAAGTGTAAAGAAATCGTTATGGAGTGTAAGAGCGAAAAACCTGTCTGGCAGCTTTCTTTCCAAATATCCATCAATCAATCAAGACAGTAAAGTTCTCTCACGGCCCCTCTGCCCCAGGCGACCACCTAAGTACTCCAGATCAATTCATACATCTTTATCAATGCATTTTAAACTATGATGCAATTGAATACACATGAAAGCCTCAGAAAACAAAATACAATCAAAAATGTCCACATTCAGGCTGGTCGACCCATTGGACCCTCCTGTGGATTCTCTCTGTCCCTGCCTAGACCCAATATCCCTAAGCATCCACGAAAAAACTAAAACATCTGAGGTCCCCACATGTACCCAACAACAGAAAACATCATTCTTCAAAAATTAATACAGAAAGAATATGACACAAATTATGTATTACACATGCAAATATGTCTATATATCATTGCAGACACTGGAATGTAGTCCACTACACTGCATCTCCTCAGCAGTGTCGACTTTCAATGCAACGTTGATGATGGAATCTGAACATTTCCACACCTTCCTTGTTCCACTTCCTCCAGTCCATTCATATTGTCCATGTTTGAGTATTTGAACCCCCTCTACACATTCCCCCATATGCTTCTGGAAGAAAAGAAAACACCAACCAGTATCTTTTTCAAAACAACACATGCAAATTAAAACATCAATATCAACAATAATATAAAAATGATATATAAAATGATATATAAAATGAATCACATTCCATTTCCCCCCTTTGATTCATAAGAAAATACTAAATATCACAACAATATGTAAAGACATGTGAAAAATGATCGGGTATTCAACATTTCCTAGAGTTACTTCAACACTAGTTTTCATAACTTTTTAGTCTGACTTTTTTCCCAATTTTACCAAAAACCATTTCACTGATTTATCCACAAAACTCTCTCCCACTAATTTGAGGATATTTGATCGGGAAGTCCCCACCTGCTTATGACTTCTTTACACTAGTTGGACATCTTATTCACCTCTTGGTGTAGGAATGTAACCAAGAATAACAGTCACACCCCTGCAAACATTATTTTTCAGACAGATTGTGCACCTACCTATGACATAGTCAACCTGTTCAAGCAAATATGGTTCCCAAAAACCGTACTCCTTTGTGATTTTTCTCCTAACCTCCGCCCTTGCAACATGAGCTAACCCATGTGCTTCCTGAATCATCAGACCTAATAGGTCTAGAGGCACTACTATCAACCCCTCATCGTTTCTCCAAAGACAACAAACATTCTGGAACTTGTTGCAACATCTCCTCTTTCATAGGGTCTGAATCCATCTTCGCACTGCAAATAGATTCATGTGTCATCCATACAGCTTGTGGCTCTCCTAGTCCTTGAGCCGAAATCATGATTTTGAGAAATCACTGATCTTCACTCCTCCAAATCCCCAAATACTCTTTCATCGGTACAAAAACAGCTTTCTCTGCTTCTGTCATAATTTCTCCTATTTGCTTCTGCTCATAGCCTTCAGAAACCAACAAGGTCACATGTGGCACACTCTTCTCAATCTCAACTTCTTTATCCAGATAATCGTTTGTGTTTATCTTCATAGCTGCTCCTTGTGGTCCTAAAATTATGCAACATGAGCTGAGTTGAACTTTCTTTGGTTGATGACTCAACCATTCCTCTGAGTTCGATTGGGCAACATTCTTGAAATACTTGAGCTTACAATGAAATGGATATACCGGAAGCCTCGCATCTGGCATATTTGCCACAATGAATTTCTCCCATATCTTAGCCTGCTTCAAAAAATCTTCACTGAGATTTCCAATCCAGAATACTGAAGAAGAATCCATCTCTGTCATCATCAACAATTGGTAAACCTTTTCCTTTGGCACTTCTACCAGACAGCCGTCTGGTGTACATTTTATTGTACAGTCAATTTACACAATACATCTCTTCCCAACAATGCAATAGGTGTATGTTCTGATACCAGTATGGGTATTGTAATTTTCTGATTTTCATAGCAGAGCTCAATTGGTTCCGTAAGAGGAATCAGCTGTTTCACTCCCTCAAATCCTTGCTCCGGGCCCCTATAAGGGTTCACCTGTCCTCCAGATGATATTGACTGGCCCCTGTATCTTCCTCTGAAATTCCCTCTGGTGTTTCCTCCTGGCCCATTACACTCACAGCAAAGTGACCAACCTGTCCACAATTATAACACACTTCTGAAGATTGCTGGAAGTATGGCTTAAATCTTCCTCCTCTTCCTCTTCCTAAGCCTTCTCGTCCTCTTCCTCTCCAATTATGTGTCTGTCCAGAAACTGTCTATGGATATGAAACAACTGGTACCGCTATTGGTGGCTGGTACAATTGCGTTTGGAACTGGTTCGGTTGAAGCTGTGGCAGTGATTGTTGATTTGGTGCACACTGATTCTGCATAACCAAAGCTTGTTTCTTCTCCTTCTTATTCTCCACCAGTTGTATTTGATTGAGTTTTCTGAGAGTTTCTTGATCCTGTTCTTTCTGGTTGTGTTCCTTTTTCCGGTACAGATCCACTTGATGGGCTATATGATCTTTATAGACACCTTTTGTCATGCTTCCAAGTCCAACCACCTCTGCCAGTTTGCTCCTTACTGGTGAGGGCAGTCCCATCTGCAGTTTAGCTCTCAAAATTGACTGCTCAATTTGACTCACATCTGGATCATTTCCGGTAATATTTCTTCACACTTGATGAACTCTTGACACATAGGCTCTCGGATTTTCTTGTTGTCCTAGTGGGTCAATCAGAATGTTGTCAGGATGCACATTTGTTGGAAACGTATCTTTCAGTCCTCTCCACAGCCGATTTCTACTTGCAGCCAACAATTCAGGATCATTCACTGCAGTCCCCACATATCGATTAAGTCCAGCTCTCTGAAAAATGTATTCCATACCTGGAATCCCAAGGAGATTAGCCAAAAGTCTCTTAATGTCTCCTATGGCAGACTGTGTTCCCACCATAATTTCTTCCAATTTTGAAATCCAAGGATATGCTCCATCTTGAAGAGTAGGCAGCTTCTCAAGTATATCTGACATATCGGTATTCTTCAAAGGCTTATACTCCAGGTTCTGTCCTCGAATTATCACTGGCATCATCTTCTTACTTGTGCTCTCTTTTCTTGTAGGATAAAATCCTCTTGAACATGAAGCACCTTTAATCTCCAAATCTTTATCGCTGTCTCCATCTTCACTTTCATCAGAGATCGAATCTCTTGTATTCTTCTTCTTCCAACTTCCATCACCCCTTCTTTCCGCTCTGGCCAACCTCCGTCTGATCACAGGGTCATATCCACCCATGATTTCTTCTGAATCACTCTGATCATCATCATCATCATCATCTTCAAGTTCCATCCTCCTGAACCTCACTCCACCCTTAGTTTCCAGACATCTCGTTTTCTTCTTACTTTTGGAGTTTGGATTCATCTTTATGGTCATTTCTGCTTGTCCTCTCTCTATTATTCGTTCATCTTCATCTCTGATGCAATAATCACCCTCCTGAATGATCATTGGAAGCCGTCCTTAAACTCTACTTCTTCCTCGTAAGGTGGGGGTCTTTTTGTTGTTCTGCTTGTCCTTTTTCCCCAATGTAACAACTCTTTTATATTCCTTTATTGTGAATTATTTTATTATTATTATTATTATTATTATTATTATTATTATTATTATTTTAAACCAATTAATTTGTAAACAAAAAAATACTTTAGACTATGTAGCTTGTTTCCCTCCTTTTTTATTTTTTCATTTTAAATTAAATTAATTAATTAATTAATCAATATATTTATTTATTTTTATTAATTAACTAATTCATTTTTATTTAATTTAATTTTACCAGATTATTGATTAGTGGCAATCTTACCACATCCAATCAGGAAAAGTAAAGGAAAGTAGTCAACTTCAGAGCAATCCAAAAAAGAAAGACCTGTAATCCAGCAACACTACAGCACTCACAAACCAATTGCTTAATAAGCACCCAATTACCTTAATTTTACAGAATAATGTCAGTGCTGGATTTCCAACACAACTCTAATCAAACCAACCCATTCACAAAAAAATCCAATGTGCAATTCTTAATTACATCAATTGATCAGTCTGTTGCCAAGTCCCTGTTAAATTGTCACAACATGAAATATGCTAGGCACACACAATATCATATATGGGAAAGTAAGTTTTGTGAACAGAGCAGTACTGGCCTTGATTGGACTGGATCCGGGGCAGCACACACTGTCGCGTGACGCATTGGTCAGCACCTCCTCTCTCTCTCTGTCTCTGTCTCCTCCTTCTCGTCTCGCACATGACAGAAGAACAAAAGGAACAGACAAGAATTTAGTCTTTTATGCACTCACTGGGTTATTTCAACCATACAATACCCTTTTAGACATACCTATGTTCACATTCGTGCTAAGAAATAAGCAAACAGCTTAACTCAGGAATATTATAAATAGCCCAATAACATTTTTTTTATTATTATTTTTTTATCCGTCAACATATCTCTCATTTATAAATTCAATGGATCTCAATCAAATAGTTTAATAATTAAGCAACAGACACTTATCAAACAGAATACATTATTTGTGTGTAAGTCTCCCCCTTTCTTCTCTGTCTGCATGTCACAGCAGCTCAGTGCAGGCAGGGGAGTGGCATGTTTGCTCTACGTAACTCTAAACTCATAAAATCCCACGCATGCGTAGCTCATTCACCAATGCGATTTCAGAGTGAAAGGAGCTCTCCCAAGCAGCTCTCTCCAAGCTAAACAACAGAAAGCAGACAGACCAGCTGTCCCTCCGTTATTTCCAACACAGACAAACAAAACTCACAAACCAACACAGAACATAGAACACAAATCCTACTTCAAAGTTACTTAAGTTTACCACAATCTATTTTCTTATCCATTACCCATAATCATCCTCCCACGGGCTCATAGTTTTTTTTAACAATTATTAAACGTTCTCTTTTATAGAGACTCATTAGATTTTAACCTTAACTAACATATTTCCTTACAAAAAACTAAAACCCCTGTTCTCAACCAAAACATACATATGTATATATCTCTAACATAAATCTTATCATAACATGAGTCGACACACAGCTGAAACACAACAGAGACGTCTTTATTTTTAATTATTTTTTCACACACACACACTCTCTTTCCTAACACGCACACATTAAAATAATTCAATCAACAAGAATGCATTCATTCATACGATACTCTAAAGCATGCTACCGTTGCTCCTTATTTCTCATCGTTCCTTCCTAAATTTCTGCTACCTCGAGTTGCAGAAATTCAATGAGAGGTTACTTCGAACATATACCTCGTCAACTATATGTCGAGGGGTAACATGCAATGGAATGTATCTACCACAAACTCCAGTTCCCAGAACTGACCTTAAAAATCAACCTAGTGAGTTTTCAGGATTTTCGGCCCATCCTAATGATCGCCTCTTTTGAGGGCTTCCGTAGATCAGCGACGTCCTAATTTGTATAAATGTTTCCTTTTTTCCTGGCCTTATTCCTTCATGCTATTCCTGGACACTCCTTTAAATTTTATTCAAGCCAAATATCCCTGTGCCCAGTGTTAACAATTCCTATAGACACTCCCCCCTGTTTGCGTTGTTTTCAACGCAAACAAATTTAGAAATTTAGAACGGATTCTCATCACACAGCAAATAACAGCAAAGCGCACACACAAGTCCTTTGACGGTGCAGTCCTTCAACGCACACACACACACAAGCACACGAACTGACCAGTGCCCAAAGTGGTGAGAAAACTCACCCTTATCTGCCGGACTCTGGAGCGAGAGTCAGCTCGGCGCCCATGAATGGAACGCTGAGAAAAGACGCAACACGGCCCAAATTCCTCGTCACCATTAATGTAGTGTCGAGATAACGATGCTGACATGCTGTGATGACAAGAAATCCGCTGATACTGTCCTTGATTATAATGGTTTATTACATCTAAGATAACAGTATCAATTTACAGACTCCTGCAGACATCTGGAGAACAACAGACCCAATCTCTAATATGTTATTTCTCCCCGTCCTTTGTTCCAACCATGGTATTTATAATATGTAACATAATATGGGTGTTTTTTCATAGGCCAATCCCTGGCCTTCACATAACAGACTCTCCTCTGTTTTAGGGGGCCCCTATAGTAATGCTTTCCAGATGTTTCCACAAGCAGAATATGCAAACTCTCAAGTCAATGGAGACTGTGAACTCAGTACAGTAGGTCAGATTCAGAAATAGATAAAGACAGTTTTCGTTCAACCTTTTTCTACCCTGTCTTAGATCAGATGCTCAATGAGCTTAACAGACGGTTCTCTAGCAAACACTGTGACATAATGAATGGCATCCAAACTCTACACCCCAAAAGTGATGCATTTCTCAAAGAGAAGTCCCTGTTTTCATTTGCTAGAATGTATGATTCAAATATTGAGGACTTGGGGCATGAACTACATCAGTTCAGAAGAATTTTACAATGGAAAATACAGAGTGGCATGCAGAGACCCTCCAGTGTAGTAGAGCTAGCGTTATTCATTGAGCCTTATGAATACGTTTTCTTTGAGCTCTTTAAACTGTGCAAAATAGCTGTTTCAATCCCTCTTAGTACCGCTTCTTGTGAACTGCGTTTTTCTACACTAAAGCTGGTGGAAATGTATCTTAGGTCCACAATGTCAGATGAGAGATTAAGCAATTTAGGTGTATTAAGTATTGAGTCAAGGAGGGCAAAGGCCTTGAATCTAGATGAATTTGCTGATCTTTTTGCAAGAAACCACAAAAACTGTAGAATACAGTTGATGTAACTGATTCTGAATATGTAATGCAATGTAAAACTGTAATGTAAGTGCCAATAATAAATAGTTGAATGATTATAAACATGGTCTTTTGCCTATTAATGCCTGCAATGCAGTGATGAAAACGACATGACAACAATAATGTCTGATGTAACTGGCCCCTCTAACAGTACAAATGGTCCCAGCCTGGCCCCTCCAGTTGAAATGGTCTAGAACCGCCACTGCTTGGTATCATCTTTTCTTTCTTCCTGTCTGTATTTTCTGTCCCTCTCTCTTTCTTTCACTGCCTCAAATTGTCATCCTCCATTTTGTCTTTGTATTTATTTCTGTCTCCTCGCCATCTATCACTCTCATTGCTTCTCTCTTTCTCTGTCTCTTGGACTCAGACGACCATGCATTCATTTACCTCTCGTCACTTCTGTTTCTTTCTCTCCCTCTCCCTCTCCATCCCTCTCTCTCTCTCTCTCTCTCTCTCTCGTCTCCCCTCCGCCTTCTTGTTTGACTTTGACTCCGTCGTCATGCTCCTCCCCCACCATTATTTCCCCCTCCTTTCCTTTCCACTCCAAAACACACCTTATTTACCCCTGTTTACCCCATGTATACTCTTGTGCTGATTCTGAAACCCAATACCGCAATCCATTTCTTTACCGCTGCAACAAACTGTTTTTTTACCACCCACAACCACCACCACCAAACCTGCATCAAACACTTCTCCTTTACACTCCTCCCAAACTCTCCACACCCCTGCTGACACTAAACTAGAGGCAGCAGCCCTGGCAGCCAGCCCAGACTCCCCTTTGGCTGAGGAATGGGATAAGCTGGAAGGGTCTCTGCTACAGCAGGACCTCAAAAACTATAGGCCAAGAGGTAACGCTTTAAAATCACAGGTATCCAAAATGGAACCCTGTTAGCTTTTTGTTTTGCCTAATCCGTCAGCCAAACATTTCAGGTTCTCGCAGCTACATGACATTGCATGTTGGCGGTTGACACTCCAACATACCACCCACAGAAACTTGGACACTGAACACACTCACACATACACTATAGATGACAGCAAATCACAATTATTACCCACTTTGTTCACTGTGTTGTGTCTGTACAGTATGTTTGGTAGCGGTTTAAATATCACCCATGAATTGCCCTTATGTGTTAATGTAAGTGAGTTTGACTAGTGGAATCAATAGATAGGTAGGGAAACAATATCACCAAGCTATTGAGCTAAGGGTGAGTAAAACTGTCATTCGAATATCAAGGCCCAATTGCATTCTATTGCTCAGAATATTATTCAGAATAACCTTATCTTTTTTTTGTTAACCTAATCTCTGCCTGATGCACCACAATTACATCATATTAAGTATAAACTCAATGACATTCTTATAATAACTGGTCATGTACTGTACACACACCAAATATTTGTCCATACATGTACAAAGAGTAACAAAAGTCATATTATGAAACAAGGATATACATTGTGTTTTCCATATTTAATGGTTGTGTAAGATGTGGTTGTGTGTGTGTGTGTGTGTGAACCAGGCAGTGTATTTGAGAGACTGTGGTCAGTGTGTGTGCGCGTACATATGGATGTGTGTGTGGCAACGTGTGCAGCGTGGGGCAGCTGCATTGAAGTACCCCAATAACAGTTGAAGGGTATCAGGAACAGCGGGTCACGTGTTGTCTGATGTGCTCTGTGTTGTTGTCTCTCTCTTCAGGTTGTGTCATATCACGCGTTTGTATGTGGGCTTATTCATTCTTACACTTTACACTGTGTCTCTGTCCTACTCCCAATGCCATCTGAGTGTTGGGTTTGTGTTTATGTTGCTGTTGTGTGTGGCTTTTACTGTGTTATTTCTTTGTGCCACTGGTGCCCTCTCTACCCAGCTGACATTCACCCTGACAGATAACAAAAGACATATCGCTCTTTGGAGAAATTGCCCTTTTGCACTGGCCGAAATGTTCAGTCTCAAAGATTTCTATCATGATATATGTACATATTCTAGCTATACTTAGGGCATGCATAATGGATGCTTTTGAATACGATGGTGTACTTTCAAGGGTCAAAGGTCAGTGGGTCAGCAGCCTCCGAGGTCACAGGACTAGAACAACATTTTCAGCCATATTTTCATATGGCTCTTCTCAGCATTGTAGTCAAATGTCACACATTGATAGTCAAATGTGACAAACTAACATCATTGCAATGCTGATTTGACAGAATGTTGTGTTTTAAAGTGTGTCGTGTTTCAAAAACACTATTCCTTGGACCTCCAACTGTGTGCTTTCAGTGCCTAGTGTAGTTAAAAAGGTCAGGCAGGACTTCTTGTCTGTACTGTAGTGCCCTGAGTAGTTCAAAAGCAATACAGTAAGCTGCACTTGGTGACTGAAACACTGACTGATTCTGACATCACACTGCCAGACAGACACTATGACAGTCCGATTGACTGACAACTGGCTACTTGCTATCTAAGGCAGTGTTTCCCAACCCTGGTCCTCGAGTACCCCCAACAGTACACATTTTTGTTGTAGCCCTGGACAAACACACCTCATTCAGCTCATTGAGGGCTTGATGATTAGTTTACAAGTTGAATCAGGTGTGCTTGTCCAGGGTTACAATAAAAATGTGTACTGCTGGGGGTACTCAAGGACCAGGGTTGGGAAACACTGATCTAAGGTAAGCAAGCCTTGAGCTGTTGAACTCCTCTCTTGGAAGACCCTGACTGCTTTGGTGATATATTTTTAATGGTTCTTTCTTTGTATAAAACCTCAATTTAATGCCGCAAATCCCTCTTTAAAACCAAAAAGGACGCAATTTTAAGCAGGAAGCCAGAAGCACTAGAGGGTGTTAGGATGACATTCAATGTTTACTGAATGAATCCTCTTATTATCATGGTACAAGGGTTTGGTTTGAGAGCAGGCTATTACACTTTAGCATCAAGAACATTTTAGGAGTTAGTCTTTCCCCTTTACGATTTTTGTGCCAATTCTATACGCCAACCTTCAGCTCTCAAAATTGCATAAAATATTTATATCTGTAGGGTGACTCAAGGACCACAGAGCCTTGACCTCCCTCTGTAACCTGAAATGTGGAACATTTAATAGTAATGGAACATCATTGCATCCATGTGAAGTTGAACCAAAAATCTAATTGAATGCCAAATGGCTAGGAAGGAGGTGAACAAACCCAAAGAGAACACTATTAAATCACTGGAGCTCTGTTTGAATACCCATGCTAACATACTGTATACTACATACTTAATGAGTATATACTATTAGTTCATTTTAGTATACTGTAAACTTACGGTATCCTTTCAGTTGAGCGTACTAGTGCTTCACCTGTCGACCGGAAGTTGATGCTGTTGCTATGCAACCTCTTGCTAGCTTGTTAGCATAACAAATGACTAGCTAGATTTTATGATTTCGGGTGTATTCGTAAATTCAATCTGGGGTGTGTTCGTAAATGTCACGATCGTCTAACAGAGATGAGGACCAAGGCGCAGCGTTGCAGGCAAACATACTCTTTATTAGAGACACGATCAAAAAACGATAAAGTGACAGTTCACGGTCTAACACAACAGACTAGAAACAAGATCCCACAAACTCTGTGGGGAAACAGGCTGCTAAAGTATGGTTCTCAATCAGAGACAACAAGCAACAGCTGAATCACGTTGCCTCTGATTGAGAACCACACTGGCCAACATAGAACAACAATACTAGAATGTGAAACCTAGAACAAACACAGACTTTACACACCCTGGCTCAACATATTAGAGTCCCCAGAGCCAGGGCGTGACGGTACCCCCCCCTAAAGGCGCGGACTCCGACCGCGCCCACCAAATACCACAGGGGAGGGACCGGGTGGGCACTCCGCTTAGGCGGCGGATCCGGCTCCGGGCCTGATCCCCGCTCCAACCCCCCAAAGTACCCCTGGTCCGGTCTGGCCCCGCTGGCCGGAGCTGGACTGCACACTGGTGGAGCGGATTGCTCTAGCTCCGGCGTGAAGCATCTGACCGGTGCCGGACCAGCCACCGGTGGAACAGGCACGGGCCGTGCCGGACTGACGACGCACACCACTGGCTTGGTGTGGGGAGCAGGAGCGGGCCGAGCCGGGCTGACGAAACGCACCACTGACTTGGTGCGGGGAGCAGGAGCGGGCTGGACCGGGCTGACGAAGCGCACCACTGACTTGGTGCGGGGAGCAGGAACGGGCCGTGCCGGGCTGACGAAGTGCACCACTGACTTGGTGTGGGGAGCAGGAACGGGCCGTGCCGGGCTGACGAAGCGCACCACTGACTTGGTGCGGGGAGCAGGAACGGGCCGAGCCGGGCTGACGAAGCGCACCACTGACTTGGTGCGGGGAATAGGAACGGGCCGAGCTGGGCTGACGAAACGCACCACTGACTTGGTGCGGGGAGCAGGAATGGGCCGGGCCGAGCTGGCGACGCGCACCGTAGACTTGGTGCGAGTGGCAGGAACAGGCCGGACCGTACTGGGAACACACACCACTGGCCCTACGTGGGGATCAGGAACAGGCCGGACCGGACTGGCAACACACCCCAGTACCTCTCGCCGTGCCTCTACATCCTCCATCCCCTCTTCGACCAGTGGCCCCCGTAACCTGGCGGCCTCCTCTGCCAACCCGCTGGGCCGCTCTATCGCGGCCTCCTGCTGCCCCGACGTCGTGAGCCCCCCCCTAAAAATTTTCTGTAAGTCTCTCTTCCCCGTGGGCCAGGCCTCTATAGTTCTTGCCCAACTCTCGCTCTTCTGCTTCCAATTCCCGCCATTCAGCTCCTCATTCGGCTTGACCCAGTCGAAGCTCTTCCTCCACTGTTCCCAAGTCCACCCTCTCTGCTCCTCACTAGGCTACTTGGTCCAGTTCTGGTGGGATCTTCTGTCACGATCGTCTAACAGAGATGAGGACCAAGGCGCAGCGTTGCAGGCAAACATACTCTTTATTAGAGACACGATCAAAAAAAAAAAAAAACGATAACGTGACAGTTCACGGTCTAACACAACCGACTAGAAACAAGATCCCACAAACTCTGTGGGGAAACAGGCTGCTAAAGTATGGTTCTCAATCAGAGACAACAAGCAACAGCTGAATCACGTTGCCTCTGATTGAGAACCACACTGGCCAACATAGAACAACAATACTAGAATGTGAAACCTAGAACAAACACATAGACTTTACACACCCTGGCTCAACATATTAGAGTCCCCAGAGCCAGGGCGTGACAGTAAATTCAATCTGGAGTGCCAGAGTGCGCTCAGAGTGCGCTCTGGGCTTTTCGTAAATTGAGAGTGTTGTCAGATTGTCCGTTTGTAAATTCAGAGCGTTTTGCTCTCGGAGCGTTCGGAGCGCACACTGGAAGCTCTGACCGAGGAGTAGGGTTGATCCGAGAGTTCTGACCCCACAACGGCAGTCAAGCACCCAAGCTAACTGGCTAACGTTGGCTAGCTTGCTAGCTATTTCCAGAAACAAATGAGAGAACACCTCTCTCTGACCATTTTACTTGCCCTAGCAGAGCTGGTTAGGCTGTTTTCATGTTATCCAGAGCGTTGGTGACTGTAACTGTGCTGCTGGCAACAATTTACTTATGCTTTTTATTGCCAACGTTTACTGACACCGCCATATATTCGACGGGTGTTGAGCGTTCGTAAATTCTGGCACACTCAGACGAGAGTACTCTGAAATTGGAGTGGATAGACAGAATTAACAATGTCCATTGAGAACGCACAACAACTATACCACTTAGCTAAGAATGATGTCAATAAACGTTGGGTAGTTAGTTAGATTATAGTTAATATACTGCCTGGCAAGTTTGATGTATTAGTTGACAACTAACATTAGGTAACTAGCTAACATACCGGTACATACTGCTGTAATGCTATGGGGTTCGTAAGGATAGCCTAGCTAACAAATTGTCAGCCAACATAACGTGTAACGTAACTTATTTGAAAAGTCCTTACTTTATTACATTGCTCAACATTTTCTTAACATTTGTCATAATTAGTTAAAGCAATGATTTTGTATCCGTTCTCTTCGGACTTCGGCTGCATATTTTCAGCCATTTTCTTCAAATCTGAAAACGTTGTGAAGCCACGCCCATTTTCTGAAGAATTACATTATGGGCCCTTAAAAGCATGGAAATAGTGTCCACTGCTTGTATTCTTCGTATTTTGAAAAATGTAGTACGACATCCGGGAACTTTTGCCATACTAACTATATCCATACTATGACCAATAAGCATACTACATACTCAATTTACATCACAAATAGTATGGTTAGTGCGGTTAGTATGAGTATTCAAAATCAGCTTGGAGGTTGGATGGCCATAATTGCCCCAGCTGAAAATAATAATGGCTTAACGATTTGTTCCCTTTTTTGATTTAAAGTGGGATTCCCTATTGTGCTCTCAAACTGGGATTGTGTGTTTTGTCCACGGTTTCTTTCTTAGATCTTTGCATATGCAGTCCTTGCTTAAGTTATTTTAGTAGCATTTTAAGTCTCTCTATATAATACTTGTCCATTTGACCTCCTTCGCCCCAAAATGCAATATGCATGGTTCAATAAGGTCAATTACCTCTGATTGCTCATTCTCAATCATTCCCTCATCTCCTCAATTCTTTTTTTCTTTCTTTAAGAATTCGGTTCATTTAATTAAATACATAAATATATGTAATTGTATTTTTATTTAAGAAACTCAGATGGTACAATAGATAATACAACAATATTTTAATACAAGTTAAATCCACAGTGTGGATTTAATTGTATTACAGCCTTAATTTAGTTTGAAATTAAGTAATAAAAACAACTTTTACCTTTATAATTAGGTTATAATAAGGTACCATCGTAGTGTAGTGGAACATTTTGATGATAGTTTAAACTTTGAGCTGGTGAAATATTCAGCATATTCTAATTAAGGCTGGGCAGTTCTGTTTTTATATCTGTGTACTGTGTAAACAGCACGTCACTACAGTTTCTAACAGAAAGTATTGTACAATTATTGCACTGACAAATGGTTTCCATTAGTCATTGTCTTTTGGATGGAACATTTAATGAGGATCTCCTAAATTTGAAGCCATGACTAATAGTCCAGATCTTTTTTTTTTATCTGCACCTGTCAATTTCATCCTGTCCTAATTCATTGTTCTCTCAAAATATTTTTCAGATGTGAATGTATGAAAAATGTATTGTTCGTCGTTGCATTTCATACATTTACCTGCATCTAATTCTCCGTCAAACATCACTGTTACTCACAATAATCTCTCCATAACAACACTGCAAATGTTTTCACAAATGACAGCTTTTTACCAAATCTAATATTAGACATGCATATTATTGTAAAAATATGTATCTCCTTGGAGAGTAGGAAGAGGATAGCTGACGCACATACAATATGACCTAAATATGGTTAACAAGGAACTGCCAGCATAATATATTGTGTTTTTCCCAGGCAAATGCTGAGCACGTTGTGGCTCGTGTTATGGTGGAAGAACAGATCAATAGATCTAATTATGGGTAATACGAACCCACACCGTCTTTAACAACCCATTGATCGCTTGTAAGAATATGAGGCCATGCCTAACAGACTTGGTATTTAGGATCTATGAGACATGTACAGTACCTACGGTCCTTATAGTTCTACACAATACAAGCATACATACTTAGGGTGTCCACCCACTCTGCCAAGACAAATATGATGATTCATGTTCTGAATCACTGTGGGGTCTTTCTCTAACATATCATTAACATTATATCCAAAAAGTCGGATTTCGTAACCTAATACAGCCGATAATAAGCACTGAGCTCTGTTGACACAGCGGTGCAGGTTTTTCATAACAACTTTTGAGGATTTTACATTTTGTGGTCGTCGTCTTGTTTCTGCAGGTCACAAATAGCAACATTTCCATGACACAAGCTGAATTAAATGTAAAAGGCTTTGAAAATAAAACGCTTGGTATACGCTCTGTCGACATTTCAGAGATACACTTGTTTTTGTGAGAAATGTTCGAAAAAGAACAGGAATTTCAAAAATAATATGAAAAGCGTATACTAAAATATGGAAATACTACATGTAATGTCTCAATCGATATCATCTTACCTTAATATTGTTCTATGTCCTGCCGATTCGAGAAGAAAGATGACGAATTCAAGTGAGCCTGTCAGGTAGCAAGTAGCCTTAATTCTTGCACAGAATCCAGCCTACAGTGAGGGAAAAAAGTATTTGATCCCCTGCTGATTTTGTACGTTTGCCCACTGACAAAGAAATTATCAGTCTATCATTTTAATGGTAGGTTTATTTGAACAGTGAGAGAAAGAATAACAACAACAAAATCCAGAAAAACGCATGTCAAAAATGTTATAAATTGATTTGCAATTGAATGAGGGAAATAAGTATTTGACCCCCTCTCAATCAGAAAGATTTCTGGCTCTCAGGTGTCTTTTATACAGGTAACGAGCTGAGATTAGGAGCACACTCTTAAAGGGAGTGCTCCTAATCTCAGCTTGTTACCTGTATAAAAGACACCTGTCCACAGAAGCAATCAATCAATCAGATTCCAAACTCTCCACCATGGCCAAGACCAAAGAGCTCTCCAAGGATGTCAGGGACAGGATTGCAGACCTACACAAGGCTGGAATGGGCTACAAGACCATCGCCAAGCAGCTTGGTGAGAAGGTGACAACAGTTGGTGCGATTATTCGCAAATGGAAGAAACACAAAAGAACTGTCAATCTCCCTCAGCCTGGGGCTCCATGCAAGATCTCACCTCGTGGAGTTGCAATGATCATGAGAACGGTGAGGAATTAGCCCAGAACTACACGGGAGGATCTTGTCAATGATCTCAAGGCAGCTGGGACCATAGTCACCAAGAAAACAATTGGTAACACACTACGCAGTGAAGGACTGAAATCCTGCAGCGCCCGCAAGGTCCCCCTGCTCAGAAAGCACATATACAGGCCCGTCTGAAGTTTGCCAATGAACATCTGAATGATTCAGAGGAGAACTGGGTGAAAGTGTTGTGGTCAGATGAGACCAAAATCGAGCTCTTTGGCATCAACTCAACTCGCCGTGTTTGGAGGAGGATGAACGCTGCCTGTGACCCCAAGAACACTATCCCCACCGTCAAACGTGGAGGTCAAAACATTATGCTTTGGGGGTGTTTTTCTGCTAAGGGGATAGGACAACTTCATTGCATCAAAGGGACAATCGACGGGGTCATGTACCGTCAAATCTTGGGTGAGAACCTCCTTCCCTCAGCCAGGGCATTGAACATGGGTCGTGGATGGTTATTCCAGCATGACAATGACCCAAAACACACGGCCAAGGCAACAAAGGAGTGGCTCAAGAAGAAGCACATTAAGGTCCTGGAGTGGCCTAGCAGTCTCCAGACCTTAATACCATAGAAAATCTGTGGAGGGAGCTGAAGGTACGAGTTGCCAAACGTCAGCCTCGAAAACTTAATGACTTAGAGAAGATCTGCAAAGAGGAGTGGGACAAACTCCCTCCTGAGATGTGTGCAAACCTGGTGGCCAACTACAAGAAACGTCTGACCTCTGTGATTGCCAACAAGGGTTTTGCCACCAAGTACTAAGTCATGTTTTGCAGAGGGGTCAAATACTTATTTCCCTCATTAAAATGCAAATCAATTTATAACATTTTTTACATGCGTTTTTATGTTTTTTTTTGTTGTTATTCTGTCTCTCACTGTTCAAATAAACCTACCATTAAAATTATAGACTGATCATATCTTTGTCAGTGGGCAAACATACAAAATCAGCAGGGGATCAAATACTTTTTTCCCTCACTGTAGCTGAAGCGATGCAATTTTCCAGATTCCTGACCACTTTTCCCTGGCCTTGATTTAGTCACCCTAATTCTGGCTATCCTACAAGGGTAAAAACTCCAATAACCTTTGAATGGATTATGATAGACACATGGTTTAGACCATTGGTTTTCTTCTAGGATTATCTACACAATTAACATATTTTACCCATTAGTCAAAATATGTATTTTTGATTGGACACCTTAACATACTGTAGATAACTTTTTATGAATATTGATATGCATAACGCCAAGGACATGTGATCCTGAAATGCCCAAGACAACTTTAAGAGGTGCCATGCAATGCAGGTTTGAAAAAAAAAAAAAGATGACTATTTAGTGTCAGGGTCCATAGGCGTTTTCAGTTGCAAAGAAGTATAACGCAGTATAGACTTGCCAGAAAAAAATAAACATTATTTTTGGGTAAAAATCTGGTCTGAATATTTGCACTTCTCTGTTCTCAATGTTCCCTCATCCACCTCTCCCTCTGTGATTAACACTCATTCTCCATCCCATTCCCAGGCCGGCAGTGCAGTGCAAGTGTAACTAAAGTCTGACTAGGTAGGTACGTCCCCTCTCATCTAGTGTCAATTAGGTCAGTATTATAGTCCTAATACCGTGAAACAGTGACTGAAAGTACAGTGGGGAAAAAAAGTATTTAGTCAGCCACCAATTGTGCAAGTTCTCCCACTTAAAAAGATGAGAGGCCTGTCATTTTCATTATAGGTACAAGTCAACTATGACAGACAAAATGAGAAAAAAATTTTGTTGGGAAATAAGTAATTGGTCAATAACAAAAGTTTCTCAATACTTTGTTATATACCCTTTGTTGGCAATGACACAGGTCAAACGTTTTCTGTAAGTCTTCACAAGGTTTTCACACACTGTTGCTGGTATTTTGGCCCATTCCTCCATGCAGATCTCCTCTAGAGCAGTGATGTTTTGGGGCTGTCGCTGGGCAACACGGACTTTCAACTCCCTCCAAAGATTTTCTATGGGGTTGAGATCTGGAGACTGGCTAGGCCACTCCAGGACCTTGAAATGCTTCTTACGAAGCCACTCCTTCGTTGCCCGGGCGGTGTGTTTGGGATCATTGTCATGCTGAAAGACCCAGCCACATTTCATCTTCAATGCCCTTGCTGATGGAAGGAGGTTTTCACTCAAAATCTCACGATACATGGCCCCATTCATTCTTTCCTTTACACGGATCAGTCGTCCTGGTCCCTTTGCAGAAAAACAGCCCCAAAGCATGATGTTTCCACCCCAATGCTTCACAGTAGGTATGGTGTTCTTTGGATGCAACTCAGCATTCTTTGTCCTCCAAACACAACGAGTTGAGTTTTTACCAAAAAGTTCTATTTTGGTTTCATCTGACCATATGACATTCTCCCAATCCTCTTCTGGATCATCCAAATGCACTCTAGCAAACTTCAGACGGGCCTGGACATGTACTGGCTTAAGCAGGGGGACACGTCTGGCACTGCAGGATTTGAGTCCCTGGTGGCGTAGTGTGTTACTGATGGTAGGCTTTGTTACTTTGGTCCCAGCTCTCTGCAGGTCATTCACTAGGTCCCCCCGTGTGGTTCTGGGATTTTTGCTCACCGTTCTTGTGATCATTTTGACCCCACGGGGTGAGATCTTGCGTGGAGCCCCAGATCGAGGGAGATTATCAGTGGTCTTGTATGTCTTCCATTTCCTAATAATTGCTCCCACAGTTGATTTCTTCAAATCAAGCTGCTTACCTATTGCAGATTCAGTCTTCCCAGCCTGGTGCAGGTCTACAATTTTGTTTCTGGTGTCCTTTGACAGCTCTTTGGTCTTGGCCATAGTGGAGTTTGGAGTGTGATTGTTTGAGGTTGTGGACAGGTGTCTTTTATACTGATAACAAGTTCAAACAGGTGCCATTAATACAGGTAACGAGTGGAGGACAGAGGAGCCTCTTAAAGAAGAAGTTACAGGTCTGTGAGAGCCAGAAATCTTGCTTGTTTGTAGGTGACCAAATACTTATTTTCCACCATAATTTGCAAATAACTTCATTAAAAATCCTACAATGTGATTTTCTGGATTTTTTTTTCTTCTCAATTTGTCTGTCATAGTTGACGTGTACCTATGATGAAAATTACAGGCTCTAACTTTTGTTGTTGGGGTCATTTAGCAGATGCTCTTATCCAGAGCGACTTACAGGAGCAATTAGGGTTAAGTGCCTTGCTTAATGTGAGTCTGGAAGGAGAGTTTACGGTCTAACCAAACACCTAGGTATTTGTAGTTGTCCACATACTCTAGGTCAGACCTGCCGAGAGTAGTGATTCTAGTCGGGTGGGCGGGTGTAAGCAGCATTCGGTTGAAGAGCATGCATTTCGTTTTACTAGTGTTTAAGAGCAGTTGGAGGCTACGGAAGGAGTGTTGTATGGCGTTGAAGCTTGTTTGGAGGTTTGTTAACACAGTGTCCAATGAAGGGCCAGATGTATACAAAATGGTGTCGTCCTCATAGAGGTGGATCCGAGCGTCACCAGCAGCAAGAGCGACATCATTAATTTACACAGAGAAAAGAGTCGGCCCGAGAATTGAACCCTGTGGCACCCCCATAGAGAGGCCATAGGTCCAGACAACAGGCCCTCCGATTTGACACATTGAACTCTATCTGAGAAGTAGTTGGTGAACCAGGTGAGGCAGTCATTAGAGAAACCAAGGCTATTTAGTCTGCCAATAAGAATGCGGTGGTTGACAGAGTCGAAAGCCTTGGCCAGGTCGATGAAGCTGGCTGCGCAGTACTGTCTTTTATCGATCGCGGTTATAATATAATTTAGGACCTTGAGCGTGGCTGAGGTGCACCCATGACCAGCCGTAAACTGGATTGCATAGCGGAGAAGGTGCGGTGGGATTCGAAATGGTCAGTGATCTGTTTGTTAACTTGGCTTTCAAATACTTTCAAAAGGCAGGGCAGGATGGATATAGGTCTGTAACAGTTTGTATCTAGAGTGTCACCCCCCTTTGAAGAGGGGGATGACCGTGGCAGCTTTCCAATCTCTGGGGATCTCAGACGTTACGAAAGAGAGGTTGAACAGGCGAGTAATAGGGGTTGCGACAATTTCGGCGGCTAATTTTAGAAAGAAAGGGTCCAGATTGTCTAGCCCAGCTGATTTGTAGGGGTCCAGATTTGTCAGCTCTTTCAGAACATCAGCTGTCTGAATTTGTGTGAAGGAGAAGCGGGGGTGGGGCATGGGCAAGTTGCAGCGGAGGGTGCAGAGCTGGTGGCCGGGGTTGTGGTAGCCAGGTGGAAAGCAGGCTAGCCGTAGCAAAATGCTTGTTGAAATTCTCGATTATTGTAGATTTATCGGTGGTGACAGTGTTTCCTAGCCTCAGTGCAGTGGGCAGTTGGGAGGAGGTGCTCATATTTTCCATGGACTTTAGTGTCCCAAAACCTTTTTGAGTTAGTGCTACAGGATGCAAATTTCTGTTTGAAAAAGCTAGCCTTTGCTTTCCTAACTGATTGTGTATATTGGTTCCTGACTTCCCTGAAAAGTTGCATATCGCGAGGGCTGTTCGATGCTAATGCAGTACGCCACAGGATGTTTTTGTGCTGGTCAAGGGCAGTCAAGTCTGAGGAGAACCAGGGGCTATATCTGATCTTAGTTCTGAATTTTGTGAATGGGGCATGCTTATTTAAGATTGAGAGGAAATCACTTTTAAAGAACAACCAGGCATCCTCTACTGACGGAATGAGGTCAATATCCATCCAGGATACCCGGGCCAGGTCAATTAGAAAGGCCTGCTTGCTAAAGTGTTTTAGGGAGTGTTTGACAGTGATGAGGGGTGGTCGTTTGACCGCGGACCCATTACGGAAGCAGGCAATAAGGCAGTGATCGCTGAGATCCTGGTTGAAGACAGCGGAGGTATATTTAGAGGGTACATTTGTCAGGATGATATCTATGAGGGTGCCCATGTTTCCAGATTTAGGGTTGTACCTGGTAGGTTCGTTGATAATTTGTGTGAGATTGTGGGCATCTAGTTTAGATTGTAGGTTGGCCGGGGTGTTAAGCATATCCCAGTTTAGGTCACCAAGCAGTACGAACTCTGAGGATAGATGGGGGGCAATCAGTGGTCACTGTAGTGGTACCCTGTAAGGTCTTCCCATTGTACCTTAAGTTATAGGAACATAATTGTACCCTTGCAGTTCGTAGCTTAAAGGAGCCAATAGTGCACTTTAGGGGATGAGATGGTACTTTTTTTTACATGTAGTCCACTGGTACAAAAGCGCACCCTTAGAAAAGGTGCAAATTTGCCTTTTTAGGGTATCACCCTAGTGACAAAGCCATTTGTTCCTTTTAATTGGCAAAAATGTGGGTGTTGTAACACTGTAGGGTATAAAGACGTATTTGCTTATTTCCCAGGTTGCCTTTCAAGTGAATTTTTTAGTTACCAGTACCACCTATGACTGTGTGTGCTAGTGACAGAGACATGGTTGTTGCATTCAATAGCTTTCAGTTCTGTAGCCTTCAACAAGTGAGTACCTAAGTTAATATTTTATCATTGAAATTGAACTCTTAATGACAATACTTTGACAGCCTAATTTTACCTCAACACAGTGGTTTGCAGGCCAAATCAGGCCAGTCACATTATGCTGGCTAGCAAATCACCCGCAATCTGCATTTAGAATGACTGCCATGGTAGGCAACATTTATAAATGAGACTACCTAAACCATCTCAATAACGGGTGCATTGAGTCCAACTACTAACAGATTGGATTAGTTTAGAAAAATGTATGTTATTTATCATTGCGTAGCATAAGATCAATCAATCAATGTGCATGCAAAAACACAGATATTGAAACAATCACCTTCTTGGTGGTTCCAAACTTCTTCCATTTAAGAATGATGGAGGCCACGGTTTTCTTGGGGACCTTAAATGCTGCAGACTTTTTTTGGTAGCCTTCCTCAGATCTGTGCCTTGACACAATCCTGTCTCGGAGCTCTACGGACAATTCCTTCGACCTCATGGCTTGGTTTTTGCTCTGACATGCACTGTCAACTGTGGGACCTTATATAGACAGGTGTGTGCCTTTCCAAATTATGCCCAATCAATTGAATTTACCACAGGCAGACTCCAATCAAGTTGTAGAAGCATCTCAATGATGATAAATGGAAACAGGATGCACCTGAGCTCAATTTCGAGTCTCATAGCAAAGGGTCTGAATACTTATGTAAATAAGGTATACATTTGCTAAAATTAAGTGTTTTTGCTTTGTCATTATGGGGTATTGTGTGTAGGTTGGTAAGGAAAATAATAAATTTAATAAATTTTTGAATAAGGCTGTAACGTAACAAAATGTGGAAAAAGGGAAGGGGTTTGATCACTGTGCCTCGCTATAATAGGTCTCTATACTTCCACAGTAGCAAACATAGAATATCAACGACTGATGCATGAACTTACAGTATATTTGTCATCGTTAGTCATAAGTAGTGCACACTGGTAAAAACAAATGCTCATTAGTTTCAGCATTTAAAGAAACTTGACGTTTGCAAACAACATTGATTGCAATGAATCCATTCCAGGACTGTATCGATTCCAATCCATCAACAGAGAAAATGTTGTAACTCTCGACTGGAATATTGTAAGCCATCAACTGGTTACAAAACTCTCAAATGAGCTGTCAGGACATTAGTTTAACAGGTTTTAATTTTTTTATGCCACAGTGTAAACCCAATTGAACCCTTGCCATATGATTCATGACATAAGTTATTAATTTGTACTTTTAGAATGTGATAATACAGTTCAGAACGTGATATACAATGCCTTCAGAAAGTGTTCACACCCCTTTACTTTTTCCAAAAAAATGTGGGTTACAGCCGGAATTTAAAATGGATTCAATTAATATTTTTGGGTCGCTGGCCTACACACAATAGCCCATAATGTCAAAGTTTTTACAAATTAATAAAACATTAAAAGCTGAAGGGCTCTATTTTAACAAACCTAACGCAATGGTCAATCTAAGCACAGGCGCACTTGGTGGCGTTGGCATGAAAGGGCTGGGTTTTGATTAATAAACAAGTTGTGAGTGTGTAGAGGCTTGGCCCCTCACTGGCCAATTAGAACGTGCTCCATGGCGAAATATGTGGTTGCTTCAGGGTGTGTATTTACGGTCTTTTATGTATTGCCTTGGAGTCAACTCCAATTCCAATGTTAGTCCGTTATAGTTTGCTAAATGGCTTAAGCAAGATTAAATTCATTATTGATAAGGCCTAAAAAGAGAACTAATAATTCTAATCAAATTCTAAACAAAACAAATTGATTTAAATAGGCTATGTCACACTTACCGGTACCATAATTTCCCCCCATGGGCATATAATATTAAAACGCAGACTGTGAAGGGTTTTATGCAGATCCAAAACAGGACCTGCATGGCAAAAATAATGTGGGCCTGCCTACAATGCATAGATAAAAACGGAATGTCAGCTCACTGTTTTACTCCTCTCAAACTTAATATTTTAATAAAGCTTTGGTGATTAAGATTTATTTCCAAGCGGTCTCAGGAGCCAAACCCTTTATCGACAGTCCTTGACTACTTTGCGATTGCATTGGGCAGACCCCCAAAAAAAGCCTTAATTGAGAGGAGGGGAGGCTATGCTTGGGGCGGGTGGGGGGTGGGGGGAAACATGTTTTTTTTAAATGTTACTAAATACAAAGTATACAGGCACCAAAAGCACATTGCGCTACTCTTGTTCCATGCGCATATGGGCAGTGTGTGTCAGCTGGATAGGCTGAATTCATGCCATAACCAAATATCCCTATCAGCGCTGCCTGAAATTAGCACTTTGGATCATGTTTTTAAGGACACACCTTTAAGGACACGCTGATATAAGACAGGTAAATAGTCAAACCTGGAGTTAGGGCAGGAAAATGCCAGTGCGCAAGTTTTTACGTGATGAAATTGCAAACTAACGTGCGTTTGACACTAGTGACGCCTTAATGTCAGCCGAAAATGGAACCCGAAATGTCTTGAGTCAATAAGTATTCAACCCTTTTGTTATGGCAAGCCTAAATAAGTTCATGAGTAAAACATTTCTTAAGTCACATAATAAGTTTCCTGGACTCACTCTGTGTGTAATAATATTGTTTAACATGATTTTATTATGACTACCTCATCTTTGTACCCCACACATACAATTATCTGTAAGGTCCCTCAATTATAGTATTAGTAAGCTATCAAAGTTTTCCTTCTCATCTTCGCGCTCTCCTTCTCAAACTGATCAGAACATAGGCTATAAGCTAGTCCGCGTGCAAGATAGTCCATTTTTGGACTAGGCCTAATCAAAAATTATTTTCGGAAGAAGCCTTTGACTCTCCTCCTGAACTGCTATTGTAGGCCTACAGAGCACATCATTGGTTAGTCAGCACACCAAAAAGTTTTCAACAAGAGAGCGGGCCGAGGCTCAGGGTTGGAATATCCATTGCCACATTTAATGCCCCCATTTTCCTCCAGGTAACCATTCTGTAAATTTCGACCATCCCTTATGTAAATTTGATATTTCTGTATTTTATTTTCAATAAATTAGCAAACATTTCTAAAAACATGTTTTCACTTTGTCATTATCGGGTATTGTGTGTAAATGGGTGAGAGAAACAACATCTATTTAATTCATTTTGAATTCAGGCTGTAACACAACAAAATGTGGAATAAGTAAAGGGGTATTAATACTTTCTGAAGGCACTTTAACAGTTTTAGAACACACATGCAGCCAACACATGCACATGTAGGAACATAAGGGAAACTGAAAGTTGAACGGCCAGTGTTGGAGTAGTGCACTACATATAGTTCAACTAGTAATTTGACACATTTTGTAGTAGCTTGGTGGTAGTTAAACTAAATTCAAATCTTGGTAGTGTTTTCAGTAAACTTTTTTTTTGCCGTGTAGCTAATTACTGTCGCTACACACTTTTTTTTTGCAAAAATAAAATATGGGTGAAGTAGACAATAATTATTTTGATGAATCAGACCTGCCTAATTCTCACGTGAAACATATCTTTTGTGTTTAATAGGCCAAATGACAAATTCTGTTATTAAAGGCCGAATGCAGCCTTTTTTATATATCAATATCAAATCATTTCTGGTAACATCGAAGTACATTACTATAATAGATTTCCATTAAAATTGTTTTAAAAAATGGCTTTCTAGCAAAAAACTTTCTCAAGCAAGAATTTGGCTAGAACTATCTGAGAGTGGTCTGAGTGTGGAGGGGAAATCTGAAAACTAGCTGTTATTGTCAGAGAGGTTTGGAACTTTCTTTTTTATTTAAGTGATAATGCCAGAGAAGCCAATGTTTGGAGGATATATTGGCACGGGTGTTTTTAGGACCAAGACGAAGTCGAGGGCATTATCACTTTTATACAACATGTTACCAACATATTCAAATAATGATTGACATATTTTCATTAAAAAATATAAAATAAATGCATTCATTCATACTATTTCATCCTTCCACAAGATAGTGTCCCGACACAAATCTAGGGTTGCTACCCAAGCTGGCTGGTTGTTCGTTCTATCGGTTCGGTTGCCAGAGATGCAACCCAGTCGTTAAGTATTTTTTTCTGTATCTATGAACATAGGCTATAAGCTAGTCCGCGTGCAAGAGAGTGCATTTTTGGACTAGGCCTAATCAATAATGATTTTCGGAAGAAGCCTTTGACTCTCCTCCTGAACTGCTATTGTAGGCCTACAGAGCCCAGTCTTTCATTTTAAATGTTCTATTGCCATACTGGCTGGCAACGTTCTTATCCCTTGCTTGCTAGCTAGACAACTACGGTTAACTTAGTCACGTCAAACAGTACAGCATTTGTTTAAGCTGTTTTCTCTGGACATTTATTTGGGTACATCCATAACAATGAGCTAATGATGCGCAATTTCACCTGGCATAGAAAATGTGCTCTCTCCTCAGAACATTGTTGTTCAGAGGAGCTAGCCAACAACACAGCTATAACAATCACTTAAAATTGAAGCCGGAAAGACTGCAAACTAGCTGCATTTCATTTCATTTACCTGTTATATATTGACACATATTTGTATATATCCCCAAAAATGATGCTGATTCATGACTTCGACTGGCTGAGAAAAGCTGCCTGTCTATCTCGTCCTGACTCCCGACCCCTTCACGTTCATTACTATGGGAAAGCTGGAGATCGAATTTCAATATTGAAACAATGTTGCAAATGTCAGAGCGACAGACCACAAGGCAAGGTTTATACAAATCTCCGCTATTGAAAACCAATTGCTAGTCTAAAAGTTTTTTTTTTTTTTTACAGTGGAACTCAAGTTTATACACTGCTCAAAAAAATATAGGGAACACTTAAACAACACAATGTAACTCCAAGTCAATCACACTTCTGTGAAATCAAACTGTCCACTTAGGAAGCAACACTGATTGACATTACATTTCACATGCCATTGTGCAAATGGAATAGACAACAGGTGGAAATTATAGGCAATTAGCAAGACACCCCCAATAAAGGACTGGTTTTGCAGGTGGTGACCACAGACCACTTCTCAGTTCCTATGCTTCCTGGCTGATGTTTTGGTCACTTTTGAATGCTGGCGGTGCTTTCACTCTAGTGGTAGCATGAGATGGAGTCTACAACCCACACAAGTGGCTCAGGTAGTGCAGCTCATCCAAGATGGCACATCAATGCGAGCTGTGGCAAGAAGGTTTGCTGTGTCTGTCAGTGTAGTGTCCAGAGCATGGAGGCACAACCAGGAGTCAGGCCAGTACATCAGGAGACGTGGAGGAGGCCGTAGGAGGGCAACAACCCAGCATCAGGACCGCTACCTTCGCCTTTGTGCAAGGAGGAGCAGGAGGAGCACTGCCAGAGCCCTTTAAAATGACCTCCAGCAGGCCACAAATGTGCATGTGTCTGCTCAAACGGTCAGAAACAGACTCCATGAGGGTGGTATGAGGGCCCGACGTCCACAGGTGGGGGTTGTGCTTACAGCCCAACACCGTGCAGGACGTTTGGCATTTGCCAGAGAACACCAAGATTGGCAAATTCGCCACTGGCACCCTGTGCTCTTCACAGATGAAAGCAGGTTCACACTGAGCACGTGATAGACGTGACAGAGTCTGGAGACGCCGTGGAGAACGTTCTGCTGCCTGCAACATCCTCCAGCATGACCGGTTTGGCGGTGGGTCAGTCATGGTGTGGGGTGGCATTTCTTTGGGGGGCCGCACAGCCCTCCATGTGCTCGCCAGAGGTAGCCTGACTGCCATTAGATACAGAGATGAGATCCTCAGACCCCTTGTAAGATCATATGCTGGTGCGGTTGGCCCTGGGTTCCTCCTAATGTAAGACAATGCTAGACCTCATGTGGCTGGAGTGTGTCAGCAGTTCCTGCAAGAGGAAGGCATTGATGCTATGGACTGGCCCGCCCGTTCTCCAGACCTGAATCCAATTGAGCACATCTGGGACATCATGTCTCGCTCCATCCACCAACGCCACGTTGCACCACAGACTGTCCAGGAGTTGGCGGATGCTTTAGTCCAGGTCTGGGAGGAGATCCCTCAGGAGACCATCCGCCACCTCATCAGGAGCATGCCCAGGCGTTGTAGGGAGGTCATACAGGCACGTGGAGGCCACACACACTACTGAGCCTCATTTTGACTTGTTTTAAGGACATTACATCAAAGTTGGATCAGCCTGTAATGTGGTTTTCCACTTTAATTTTGAGGGTGACTCCAAATCCAGACCTCCATGGGTTGATAAATTTGATTTCCATTGATAATTTTTGTGTGATTTTGTTGTCAGCACATTCAACTATGTAAAGAAAAAAGTATTTAATAAGATTATTTCATTCATTCAGATCTAGGATGTGTTAATTTAGTGTTCCCTTTATTTTTTTGAGCAGTGTATATTGTCTGGCTGGGCTGATGAGACCGTGGATTGCACAGTGAGCTGGAACAGAGTAACTAGGCATTTCAACGTCATAGCTTTAGCTGGTGGTAACTTGTGGGATAGACAATGCGGTTTTAACCAAACAGTGTCCAGGATTTGACCCACTCGTTGTATAATGGTCTATTAACCAATTTAATGCATGGTGATGTCGCCATGGAAAGCCGTAACTCCCGCCCATGCAAACCTGCTGATTAGAAGGTCCTGTGTAGATTGTATTTTCAACCAGCAACTATATTTTTTTACACTTTTAGAGTGAAGTTTCATCAGCTGTTGTACAATATGATACAAAACACATGAAAACAATAATTTTGAATTCATTGGGACTCCAGAGTAAACTGTTCTTGCAATTTGTGGTCTATGACTTTTCAGATTTAAATATAATTTATCACAAAGTAGTTTGGATGTAGTGAACTTTAGTTAAGTAAACCATATTTTTCTTAAGGGTAGCTTTAGTGTAGCTTAACTTCTTCCCGTGTGAAGTAATTAATAGCTTGGTAAACTATATTTTCAGAGTACCTTTCCCAACACTATGCACTACACACTACACAGTTAGGATAAGCTGATTCTCCATCTGAAATTTGGATCAATGTCAGCTTGAGTTAAACTATGGCTGGAGCAACAACAGTCTTTACATACCCTGCTACTGCTCTAGACAGGGTTATGTGTGTGTGTGTGTAGCACTGGACAAGTCCAGTGAAAATGTCCTCTTCAATATTTCAGAGTTGCCTTCCAACTAAACATGTTTAGCATCTCTGGACTTCCACGCATAACCTACAAGCCACTAATACGGACCTTTGGAACATCTACATTCTAATGAATCCATTTAAAATAGCCTACACCATCACAATAAATCCATTTATTTTAGGCGGGTGTAAAGAAACATTATGATATGAAGAAAATGTAACCTATTTCAGAAGAGTCATCCTTATGTTCGGCCGTGATCTGGCTATACCATATGGCTGGGGGATACACAAGTTAATTTAGCTTATAATTCCTGTGGCATTATTTTATAGTATGAAGAATACAATTGAACAAAGCTGAAATAAAATAGAAAGGATATTTTTCCCAAACCATTTCTGAGGGAGTGCCTGCTGATTTTGTACGTTTGCCCACTGACAAAGACATGATCAGTCTATAATTTTAATGGTAGGTTTATTTGAACAGCGAGAGACAGACTAACAACAAAAAAATCGAGAAAAACTTTAATGAGGGAAATAAGTATTTGACCCCTCTGCAAAACATGATTTAGCACTTGGTGGCAAAACCCTTGTTGGCAATCAGAGGTCAGACGTTTCTTGTAGTTGGCCACCAAGTTTGCACACACATCAGGAGGGATTTTGTCCCACTCCTCTTTGCAGATCTTCTCCAATTCATTAAGGTTTCGAGGCTGACATTTGGCAACTCGAACCTTCAGCTCCCTCCACAGATTTTCTACGGGATTAAGGTCTGGAGAATGGCTAGGCCACTCCAGGACATTAATGTGCTTCTTCTTGAACCACTCCTTTGTTGCCTTGGCCGTGTGTTTTGGGTCATTGTCATGCTGGAATACCCATCCACGACCCATTTTCAATGCCCTGGCTGAGGGAAGGAGGTTCTCACCCAAGATTTGACGGTACATGTCCCCGTCTATCGTCCCTTTGATGCGGTGAAGTTGTCCTGTCCCCTTAGCAGAAAAACACCCCCAAAGCATAATGTTTCCACCTCCATGTTTGACGGTGGGGATGGTGTTCTTGGGGTCATAGGCAGCATTCCTCCTCCTCCAAACACGGCGAGTTGAGTTGATGCCAAAGAGCTCGATTTTGGTCTCATCTGACCACAACACTTTCACCCAGTTCTCCTCTGAATCATTCAGATGTTCGTTGGCAAACTTCAGACGGGCATGCACAGTGGGGAGAACAAGTATTTGATACACTGCCGATTTTGCAGGTTTTCCTACTTACAAAGCATGTAGAGGTCTGTAATTTTTATCATAGGTACACTTCAACTGTGAGAGATGGAATCTAAAACAAAAATCCAGAAAATAACATTGTATGATTTTTAAGTAATTCATTTGCATTTTATTGCATGACATAAGTATTTGATACATCAGAAAAGCAGAACTTAATATTTGGTACAGAAACCTTTGTTTGCAATTACAGAGATCACACGTTTCCTGTAGGTCTTGACCAGGTTTGCACACACTGCAGCAGGGATTTTGGCCCACTCCTCCATACAGACCTTCTCCAGATCCTTCAGGTTTCGGGGCTGTCGCTGGGCAATACGGACTTCCAGCTCCCTCCAAAGATTTTCTATTGGGTTCAGGTCTGGAGACTGGCTAGGCCACTCCAGGACCTTGAGATGCTTCTTACAGAGCCACTCCTTAGTTGCCCTGGCTGTGTGTTTCAGGTCGTTGTCATGCTGGAAGACCCAGCCACGACCCATCTTCAATGCTCTTACTGAGGGAAGGAGGTTGTTGGCCAAGATCTCGCTATACATGGCCCTATCCATCCTCCCCTCAATACGGTGCAGTCGTCCTGTCCCCTTTGCAGAAAAGCATCCCCAAATAATGATGTTTCCACCTCCATGCTTCACGGTTCAGATGGTGTTCTTGGGGTTGTACTCATCCTTCTTCTTCCTCCAAACACGGCGAGTGGAGTTTAGACCAAAAAGCTCTATTTTTGTCTCATCAGACCACATTACCTTCTCCCATTCCTCCTCTGGATCATCCAGATGGTCATTGGCAAACTTCAGACGGGCCTGGACATGCGCTGGCTTGAGCAGGGGGACCTTGCGTGCGCTGCAGGATTTTAATCCATGACGGCGTAGTGTGTTACTAATGGTTTTCTTTGAGACTGTGGTCCCAGCTCTCTTCAGGTCATTGACCAGGTCCTGCTGTGTAGTTCTGGGCTGATCCCTCACCTTCCTCATGATAATTGATGTCCCACGAGGTGAGATCTTGCATGGAGCCCCAGACCGAGGATGATTGACCGTCATCTTGAACTTCTTCCATTTTCTAATAATTGCGCCAACAGTTGTTGCCTTCTCACCAAGCTGCTTGCCTATTTTCCTGTAGCCCATCCCAGCCTTGTGCAGGTCTACAATTTTATCCCTGATGTCCTTACACAGCTCTCTGGTCTTGGACATTATGTTGAGGTTGGAGTCTGTTTGATTGAGTGTGTGGACAGGTGTCTTTTATACAGGTAACGAGTTCAAACAGGTGCAGTTAATACAGGTAATGAGTAGAGAACAGGAGCGCTTCTTAAAGAAAAACTAACAGGTCTGTGAGAGCCGGAATTCTTACTGGTTGGTAGGTGATCAAATACTTATGTCATGCAATAAAGTGCAAATTAATTACTTTAAAATCATACAATGTGATTTTCTGGATTTTTTGGATTTTTTTAGATTCAGTCTCTCACAGTTGAAGTGTACCTATGATAAAAATTACAGACCTCTACATGCTTTGTATGTAGGAAAACCTGCAAAATCGGCAGTGTATCAAATACTTGTTCTCCCCACTGTATATGTGCTTTCTTGAGCAGGGGGACCTTGCGGGTGCTGCAGGATTTCAGTCCTTCACGGCGTAGTGTGTTACCAATTGTTTTCTTGGTGACTATGGTCCCAGCTGCCTTCAGATCATTGACAAGATCCTCCCGTGTAGTTCTGGGCTGAATCCTCACCGTTCTCATGATCATTTGCAACTCCACGAGGTGAGATCTTGCATGGAGCCCCAGGCCGAGGTAGATTGACAGTTATTTTGTGTTTCTTCCATTTGAGAATAATCGCACCAACTGTTGTCACCTTCTCACCAAGCTGCTTGGCGATGGTCTTGTAGCCCATTCCAGCCTTGTGTAGGTCTACAATCTTGTCCCTGACATCCTTGGAGAGCTCTTTGGTCTTGGCCATGGTGGAGAGTTTGGAATCTGATTGACTGATTGCTTCTGTGGACAGGTGTCTTTTATACAGGTAACAAGCTGAGATTAGGAGCACTCCCTTTAAGAGTGTGCTCCTAATCTCAGCTCGTTACCTGTATAAAAGACACCTGGGAGCCAGAAATCTTTCTGATTGAGAGGGGGTCACATACTTATTTCCCTCATTAAAATGTAAAAAATCAATTTATAACATTTTTGACATGCGTTTTTCTGGATTTTTTGGTTGTTATTCTGTCTCTCACTGTTCAAATAAACCTACCATTAAAATTATAGACTGATCATTTCTTTGTCAGTGGGCAAACGTACAAAATCAGCAGGGGATCAAATATTTTCTTCCCTCACTGTATGTAAATAAGGTATTTCAGTTTCTATTTCTAATATATTTGCAAAAATGTCTAAACCTGTTTTCACTTTGTCATTAAGGGGGTATTTTGTGTAGATTGATGAGGAAATGTTTTTATTAAATCCATTTCTGGAATTAGGCTGTAACGTAACAAAATGTGGGAAAAGTGAAAAGGTCTGAATACTTTCCAAATGCACTGTATATTTGAATTGGAGCCAAAATAATGTAAATTTCAGTGTGATTATGAACCGTCGACAACAAATTCTTAAAGAAAAACATAAAAGATCTGTTTGATTTCACTACAATATATACAACACTGGATTGCATGAAAGATGGCAAAATGGAATGATAATTGAAATTCAGCTTGCAGGAACGGATACTGGAACGAGTTCCTGATGTCTCCATGGCCAGGAAGAACATTCTCATCTGCTGAGAGAAATAAGTTTGTCATACAGGCAAAGTAAAATCAATATACTCACACTACAAGACAATCACCTGAAATATAAATATGAAATTAAATTAAATGGTATTTGTCACGTGCTCCAAATACAACAGGTGTAGAACTTACTGTGAAATGCTTACTTATGAGCCCTTAACCAACAATGCAGAGTTTTAAAAAGTAAGAAACATTTGCTATGTAAACTAAAGGTAAATTAGTAACACAATAAAATAACAATAATGAGGCTATATGCAAGGGGTACCGTTGCCGAGTCAATGTGCAGGGGTATGGGTTAGTCGAGGTAATTGAGGTAATATGTAGGTAGGGATAAAGTGACTGTGCATAGATAATAAACAGTGTAGCAACAGGGTATGTGAAGAGTGTGAAGGAATGTGTTTGTGTGTGTGTCGGAGTGTCACTGTAGTATGTGTGAGTGTGTGTGGTTAGAGTCCAGTGAGTGTACATCGCGCCTGTGCAAGAGAGTCAGTGCAACAATTAAGAATAAAATAAGGGGGTCAATGCAAATAGTCCGGTTAGCCATTTGATTAATTGTTCAGCAGTCTTATGGCTTGGGGGTAGAAGCTGTTGAGGAGCCTTTTGGTCCCAGACTTGGCGCTCCGGTACTGCTTGCCATGCAGTACCAGAGAGAACAGTCTGACTTGGGTGACTGGAGTCTTCCTCTGACACCGCCTGGTATAGAGGTCCCTCTGTAGTGCCTTGCGGTCGGATGCGGAGCAGTTGCCATACCAAGCGGTGATGCAACCATTCAGGATGCTGTAGAACTTTTTGAGGATCTGAGGTCCACTGCCAAACCTTTTCAACCTCCTGAGGGGAAATAGGCATTGTTGTGCCCTCTTCAGTCCCCTGTAGTCCACGATAAGCTCCTTTGTCTTGCTCACGTTGAGAGAGAGAGTTTGTTGTCCTGGCACCACACTGCAAGGTCTCTGACGACCTCCCTACAGGCCTACAACTGTTGTGTCATCGGCAAACTTAATGATGGTGTTGGATTCGTGCATGACCACGCAGTCGTGGGTGAACAGGGAGTACAGGAGGGGACTAAGCACGCACCCCTGAGGGGCCCCCATGTTGAGGGTCAGTGTGGCAGATGTGTTGTTGCCTACCTTCACCGTATTGACGCTTTGCCTGTTTAATGGTCTGCCGGAGGGTGTAGCGAGATTTATTGTAGGCGTCCGGATTAGTGTCCCGCTCCTTGAACGCGGCAGCTCTAGCCTTTAGCTCAGTGCGGTTGTTGCCAGTAATCCATGGCTTCTGGTTGGGATATGTACGTACGGTCGCAATGGGGGGACGATGTCGTCGATGCACTTATTAATGAAGCCGGTGACTGATGTGGTATACTCTTCAATGCCATCGGATGAATCCTAGAACATATTCCAGTTTGTGCTAGCTAAACAGTCCTGCAGCTTAGCATCCGCTTCATCATTACTGTATAGAGGCAAGTATAATAGTATAGTACTAGTGTGCAAAAGCAAATAAACTGACTGGATAGTGTCATGTGTTGTTGTTGTTGTGTTGTATATATTGTTTTATTGTATGTCAATTGTGGTTGGACCCCAGGAAGAGTAGCTGCTTCCTTGGCAGCCGCTAATAGGGATCCAAAATAAATACAAATACAAATGTGTTCACTGCGACCTGGTGTTGTTGAAGGCCCGGATGGCAATGGGCAGGAAGTAGTTCATTCATAGTCAAATTCATTAATATCAATATCTCTCTGACAAACAAACACAACGAGATCTCTAACACACAAAAATGCAAACTACTAGGTCATCATTCTTACCTTAGCTGAGTGCTCCATGGTGACGGCCACCTTAGCTCCAGTGCTGGCCGCCAGATCCATAAGCCTGCCCATTCCGTTCACCATGAGGGGAAAACATGTTTCAGTGCTTTATCAGTCATATTTATTTGGGTCCACAATAAAGTAAATCGTCATGAAGACCCAAATGTTTAAACACACACACACACACACACACACACACACACACACACACACACACACAAAGAAGGCTCTCTCTTTCTCCCCCTCTCTCCGTGAATTAACATTAACTTGTTAGCTAGCAAACTTGTTTTGTGGAATACAGGGATGAAAAAAAAACATGGCTGGTGAAATAGTCAGCGAAACATTTAGGCTATTGTTAGCTATAGCAGCTTGTCTTCAAACTTGTCATTCCAACAACAATGGCTATAGCTAGTCTACCTTGAATAAATACAAAGCATATGCAGGTAGTGAAAGCCTGAAAGTTTATAAAGTCTAGCTAATGCATTCTGTACTTTACCAGCTAGCGAGCGAGCTAGCTAGCTAGCATAACATACCTTGCTTGCTCCTCGTTGAAGATGCTCTCATCTCTCCATCCATGATGTGTTCACAGACGATCATGGGGACCACTTGTAATATAATCCTTGATTACTAGGAATTCAGAGCATACTGGCAGCTTTGCTCAAAGGAATGACAACTAACTAGCTAAATCAAACAAGCAACATCGCTATTTATCTGAGCTGTCAGCTTCAACAATGATTGATGACTAGCTAGAAAACAGGAAGACTGAGTGCATGTGCTAGTACTAGGATGACAGGAGCCCTATCCCAATCACACCCCTTCTCGCCTTAGCACTTCTTCACACCGCCTCAAAGATAGAAAATAGTGGATTAGTGTAACTGTATTGGTTGAAAAATTAATCTACACCTATCCAATGCTTTTACAATTTTGAGGGGAGTGAAGGTGAGTGGCCAGGGCTAGCAAGAAATTACTTAGCTTTAACGAATGACAGCAAGGTGCCTCACAAGTTTAGGATAGGATAACATTAGCTCCGGCGGACGTCTACTTGTAGACAAAATGATAACTAACATTGATTGTAAATGACAAATTTATATTACTAGATTACTAACTAGATAGCTAATTATTCAGTGTCTAAACAAGTCTGATTTCATTGGTCTGTAGCACGTTATCTTGAATGGACCAAGTCAGCTGCGACACTTTCAGGTCCGGAAAGTTTGAGCTAGCGTTTTCACATTGGGCATGCTAGCTAACGTTATTTTTTTTTTTACTAGGAAATTAACTATTTTCCTTAAGTAATTATATAATAGTTTTATATTACAATAAAGTAAAGTGTTTAAAATATCCAAAACAACAATCAATATTCCCACAATACAGATTTGTTGCATTTTTTATTTTTCACAACAATGAATTGCTGCGACATCCGACGGGTTATCGTAGGCCGCCTCACATATGACAGACGCATTTGTGAAAAGAAGAAAATTAAGAACCAAATCCAAACTTAAGATCCTATTGCTATCAACGCATGATTTACATGATAGCGCAAGTTATGCACGCCGATCTCATGTTTGGATTCGGCCCTATATGATTCAATAAATATTTGAATCTGGACTTAGCAACATCCTGCCTATCAGTATATCCTGCCGACCAATACTTATTGAATAATGGGATATTGTAGATCTACAGTATCACATGTTTTAGTCTGTTCTCACAGGACTTTTTGTGTAGCAGCTTATTGTATGACTGAAATTATTTATTTTTCCTGAAAATCCAAGAGCTTCCATATATTTGAGTTTCCAGAATCCTGAAGTAAGGCCATATCTCAGTTTGAGATACGCATGTGCCTTTGTTTTTTAACAAAGCCTCCATTGATGTCAGTCAATGATTTACGTTATTGTTTATATTCCACATTCAGATCTTGTGTTATGAGATCTCATGTTGTGATGTGTCCATCTTTTTACACACCTACACATGGTCTATAGAGGAAAACATGTAGAGTATGTAACACCACTACAGTAAGTGCTATTCAAATAATGTTTGAAGGCAATTGGTGTGCTAATCTGAAGAAAACAGATTTTATGTAAATGAATTGTTTGAAGGCAAAGGAAATGGCCTCCCGTTTCTCTACAGTGGAATGTTTTATTTTTATTATGATTGATTGTCTGTAGTTTATGATCAATTGTGGGTAGAAAAAGTTGTTCTATTTACATAGTCACATTTTACTAGCATTTTCGTTCTCCATTTGTAAACTACTACCTGTTCATAATTGTAATGTGTCTAAAGTATGAGAATGTATAAACTTTGTTTCAGTAGAGAATGAAGGCTTATATCATATTGTTGTGCTCAATAGAACACACTTAGAACAAACTGACAAATATTGAAAGTGCCTCTATGAGGCTTCTATAGGCTGCAATGTCAATCTAGGAACCCATACAAGCTTGCTAGATTTAACTAGCTAGCTCCTGCAAATGATTGCTTGTTAGGGAAATGGTGAATATTGAATATGTACATAACTGTATCCACACGTGAATATATATATATATTAAAATAATCTGACATTCATTTTTCTATATTTACTTTTTCAGTGGGGAAGAGGCAAATGCTGATGTGATTGTCCAATTGGATTTTGCTTGATCCAGATGGTTATTTCCATCATTTATTACTAGTGCTACAAACACCATATGTCTGTGAATTTGCTAAGAGGGGAATTCTACAACATTTCTCAGTGCATTTCCATAACTGTTAATCATTGTTGTATTTAAACAGGGCTATTTGAATTCATCTAAAAAAAAAACATACAGTGCCTTCAGAAAGTATTCACACCCCTTGACTTTATCCACATTTTGTTGTTACAGCCTAAATTGAACATTTATTGCATTTAGATTTTTTTGTCACTGGCCTACACACAATACCACATAATATCAGTGGAATTAGTTTTTTTTTTTAACAAAATATAAATATAAAACATTAAATGCTGAAATGTCTTAAGTCAATAAGTATTCAACCCCTTTTTTATGGCAAGCCTAAATAAGTTCAGGAGGAAACAAGTCACATAAGTTGCATGGATTCACTCTGTTTGCAATAAAAGTGTTAACATGATTTTTGAATGACTACCTCATCTCTGTACCCCGCACATACAATTATCGGTAAGGTCCCTCAGTCGAGCAGTGCATTTCAAACACAGATTCAACCACAAAGACCAGGGAGGTTTTCCAATGCCTCGCAAAGAAGGGCACCTATTGGTAAAAAGACAAAAACAGATATTGAATATCATTTTGAGCATGGGGAAGTTATTATTTACACTTTGGATGGTGTATCAATACACCCAGTCACTACAATGATATAGGCGTCCTTCCTAACTCAGTTGCCAGAGAGGAAGGAAACCGCTCAGGGCTTTAAAATAGTTAGAGTTTAATGGCTGTGATAGGAGAAAACTGAGGATGGATCAACAACATTGTAGTTACTCCACAATACTAACCCCATTGACAGAGTGAAAAGAAGGAAGCCTGTACAGAATAAACATATTCCAAAATATGTAATCTGTTTGCAACAAGGCACTAAAGTAATACTGCAAAGAAATTGGAAAAGCAATTAACTTTTTGTCCTGAATACAAAGTGCTGTGTTTGGGACAAACCCAATACAACAGGTCACTGTATTCTAACAGTGAGAAACATGTGTACCCGGTCATTATTGAAATACATGTACTGTAAAGGTACAGTTTAAAAAGGGAATTATATAAAGCCCCTATGTTTTTGGTTAGCTTCCCATTTGATGGTAAAATGTGATGTTACCTTTATAGCAGGGTCATTTTTGAATTGTGGTGGCATTTGGGCATGGCATTTTGGAATTCTTTTTTTCATTTAAATGTATTTCGTATTTCCCATTATAAATCAACTAATATGGCATCTTAATGACTTCAAATCATTTTTACCATAATAACATTGTGCCAACAGTAGGAGTAGTATCACCAGTGTCGGTACCACAAACGACACATTCTAGATAATTGAGGATTTTCTTAAATGGAGGCCACAAATTCTCAAATCTAAGGTCAGTAACCCTTTAAAAAAGAACTCAAATGATATGATTAATAATTTAGCTCACAAAGTAATTTCCCTTCATTTAAATGTAGTAACACAAATGACACACCACATTATCAATGGAATCCTGAAATTTATGACATACTAAAAGGGTGTGATCAGCTAATCATTTTCTTCAATATAGACCCCTCCCCTGATGACAGTTTGCCAATGGAGAAAATGCTCAAGGTCCTTGTATATCTTTGTAATGAGTGATTTTCAAGGCAGTAGCACCAATGACATAAAACTTAGGGAAACATTATATAAAACAAATAAGGTTTTTAAGATTTAAAAAAAATCTTTACAATATATTAAATACTTGTTTACTTCCTAGCATTCAAAATAATAGATCTCTAAATCCCCAAAACATATCACTACAACAATATATAAACATACCATTTTGTAGCGGGTGATTTGGACTGAGTCATGCGCAGGTGGTGTAAATCACAGAATAATGGTTTATTCAGCCAATACAGCAGTTCGCAGCAATTCGTAAAACAACTACAGTGCGACTTAACGGCGCACTGGGAAAAACAAAACACACGGGTGAATATCCCGGCGATAAAGTACATAATGCTCCACCGAGCTATCGACACCTCCACATGGAAACAATCACACACAAAGACATGGGGGGCAGAGGGAATACTTATACAGGGACTGATGAGGGGATATGAACCAGGTGTGTGTAAAAAACAAGACAAAACCAATGGAATGATGAGAAGAGGAGCGGCAGTGGCTAGAAGGCCGGTGACGACGAACGCCGAAGCCTGCCCGACGAGGAGAGGAGGCAGCTTCGGAGGAAGTCGTGACACCATTTTGCAGTATAAAGGACTTATGTTTTATCATTGATAGCAGGTCAATATTAACAAATACATGTATGATGTGTAACTATTTATAATATTAAAGTGTTCTTCATGCTTGCAAAGGTGAAGGATGCAAATGCCACCGCAATTGAAGGATGACCCAGCAAGTATTTCAATCGCTATACTAGATATAGTGACAAAGGGCATCCTTGTCTTACACATCTAGATGATGTAATATTTGAAAATGTATTTTAGTTTTGTCCTCATATCTTCACACTTGTTCAGGATATGTAAACACCTACAGTAGATGTTTTATGAGTTGAGATGCCTCACCAAAATGTGTTATTTCTGAAACCTGCCAAAAAAATGCGGGACCCAACAGAATCATCATAAATTGCGAATTTAACACATTGTGTTAAATTAGGAAGACAATGCAGTTTTAAGAACATAAACAAAAATAAATGGACAACGAAATCAATGAATAGCAGGATATTTATGTGGACACTTGCCTGTTTTCCTGGAGAAAACTTTAACCAGCTATTTTTCAGTGGACATTAACAGACGAAGAGAGATGGAATGAAGCTCAGTTTGAGAACAGACATTCTAAGTGTGAGAGGGTGTTGTGTAATTTGTCGTGAGACTATATCAGCACTTTTCAACATGCAATGCATTATGCCCTCATGAGAAACACAAAAATCTTTGCAATCGAAAGTAATGCCATAACATATCCAGTTGTTAACACACACAATGTTAATTTATTAGTCTGTCTTTAAAGTGTTGTGCTATTTTTGTCTCACTCAAATTCACACTAACACACACATACAGATGTCATGTTGGACAAGTATTTTTTGCAAGAAAAGTAGTTAAACAGGTATATTGTCACGACTTCCGCCGAGGTTGCCCCCCCTCCTGGTTCGGGCAGGTTTCGGCGTTCGTCGTCACCGGAGTACTAGCTACTGCCGATTCCATTCTCATCACTCCACTTGTCATGTCTTGTCAATCACACACACCTGGTGCTCATTCCCCTAATTAGTATGTGTATAAGTGTTCCCTCTGTTCCCCTTGTCTTTGTGAGTGATTGTTTGTTGTGAGAGCGTGTAGTTTGGTTGAGCTACATTCCACTGTGTTATTGCCAAGGTGGATGTTTTCCCTTGTATAGATTTGTTTGACGCTTAGGGCGTTTGATTTATGCAAACGGATTAAACTCTGGACTTCAGTATTTTACTCCTACGCCTGAATCCTTCTTTCACACCTCGTCACAGAATCACTCACCTGATCTGATATGGAGTCAGCAGGAGAAGACCGCATACCTGGAGTTGTGACAAGGGTCCAGGAGCATTCCTCAATGTTGGCCAGCTTGGGGGAAGCGATGGATCGGGTTCTTCAGGTGGTAGAACGCCTGGAGAGGAGAGGATCCGATCTATTGAGACCAGCTGGTCAACCGGATCCAGCCACCTACACCCCAGCCCCTGGAGGGATCCAGATATTCCGGCCACCGGCGTTTGATGGGACGGCAGCGCGATGTAAGGGATTCCTACTCCAACTGGAGTATTCCTACTCAAACTTGTATTTCTCCACCATCAGGCCGGAGCCCCGGGAGCGGGAGAAGGTATCCGTCCTTGTTTCCTGCCTTTGTGGGAGTGCCCTGGACTGGGCCAATGCGTTGTGGAACGAGGGAGGTACCGCGTTGGAGAACTATGGGGAGTTTGCTCGCCTCTTTCGGGCCGTTTTTGATCACCCGCCTTTAGGGTCGAGAGGCGGGCGAACGACTGGTTCATCTGAGGCAGGGGACGAGGACCGCTCAGGACTACGCGCTGGAGTTCCGGATGCTGGCAGCGGGGTCTGAATGGAACGAGCGGGCCCTGATCGACCATTTCCGGTGCCACCTAAGGGAGGACGTCCAACGGGAGCTAGCCTGCCGGGATGCCATGCTATCGTTCTCCCAACTGGTGGACATGGCCATCCGGCTGGACAATCTGCTAGCAGCCAGAGGACGTCCTGGTAGGGGTCTGCCCGTTCCCAATCTGGAAGACTCTGACCCCAAGCAGATGGAGCTGGGGAAGCCGCCGGTCGAGAGAGCGCAGGAGGACAGTGCCACTCTGGTGGTATGAAGGGACAATCCACCTCACGTCGCAGTCAACATACTTTTTGGTCTGGAGGCGGTAGGCAGGGTACTCACGCATCACCCCAGGTAACGAACCCCCAAACGTTTTCAGAGCCCTTTGCGGCACCATTGTACTTTATCTATCTACTTTCCCAATCACTTGGTAGGTTCCCAGTGTAAGGCGCTAGTCGATTCAGGTGCAGCTGGGAATTTTATGGACAGGGCATTTGCACACCGTCAAGGCATTTCATTGGTTCACCTAACCATTCCACTCCCCATCAGAGCACTTGATAGTCGACCATTAGGGTCCAGGTTGGTTAAGGAAGTTACGGTACCAGTCACCATGGTTACGCAGGAGACGCATGCTGAGCAGATCACCTTTATGATTATTGAGTCTCCTGCTTACCCCTGTTTTGGGTATCCCGTGGTTTGCCCTTCACAACCCCAGTTTCTCATGGCCGCAGAGGGTTCTTACGGGGTGGTTGCGTGAGTGTCCGGGTAGGTGTCTAGGTGTTTCCGTTGGTGCGACCACGGTGGAAAGTACCCCCACCGTGCGCATTCCCCCCGAATACCATGATCTGGCGCTCACGTTTTCCAAGACGCAAGCGACTAAATTACCACCTCATCAGGAGGGGGATTGCGCGATAAACCTTCGGGTAGACGCTGTACCTCCCAGGAGTCATGTGTATCCCCGTCGCAGGCTGAAACGGAGGCTATTGAAATATACGTCACCGAGTCCCTGCGCCAGGTGTTTATACGTCCCTCCACTTCACCTGCCTCCTCAAGTTTCTTCTTTGTGAAGAAGAAAAATGGCAGTTTACGCCCGTGCATTGATTATCGACCACTGAATAATATGATGGTACGATTTAGTTATCATCTTCCCCTCATTCCTTCAGTGATTGAGTCAATGCATGGGGCCCGTTTTTTCACCAAATTAGACCTCAGGAGTGCCTACAACCTGGTGCGTATTTGGGAAGGGGATGAGTGGAAAACAGCATTCATGCACAACCTCGGGGCATTATGAATACCTGGTGATGCCCTACGGTTTGATGAATGCTCCATCCGTTTTCCAGTCCTTTGTGAACGAGGTGTTTCGGGACATGCTTGGTCGCGCTGTGGTGGTCTACATCGATGACATCCTGGTGTATTCCGCTACGCGCGCCGAGCATGTGTCCCTGGTTTGCCAAGTACTGGTCCGACTGCTGGAATATGATCTTTATGCCAAGGCAGAGAAGTGTGAGTTTTTCCAGCAGTCAATCTCCTTCCTCGGATATCGCATTACCACCACAGGTGTGGAGATGGAGGGAGACCGCATTTCAGCCGTACGTAATTGGCCAACTCCAACCACGGTAAAGGAGGTGCAGCGCTTCCTTGGCTTTGCCAACTACTATCAAAGGTTTATTTGGGGCTTTGGCAAGGTCGCAGCTCCTGTTACCTCCTTGTTGAAGGGTGGGCCGTCCCGGCTCCGCTGGTCTGCTGACGCTGATTTGACCTTCAGTAGATTGTGGGGTCTGTTCACCTTAGCCCCGGTACTGGCTCACCCCAATCCATCACTACCATTCGTAGTGGAGGTGGATGCGTCCGAGGTAGGGATAGGAGCTGTCTTATTCCAACGCTCAGGCACGCCACCCTAGGAGCAGAACTATGGCGTTGGTGATCGGGAGCTGCTGGCTGTTGTCCGAGCTTTGACGGTGTGGAGACATTGGCTGGAAGGGGCGAAACACTCTTTCCTCGTCTGGACAGACCACCGTAACCTGGAGTACATTCGGGCAGCGAGGAGGCTGAATCCTCGCCAGGCCAGGTGGGCCCTCTTCTACACCCGGTTTGATTTCACACTCTCATACATTCCAAGTACGAAGAACGTGAAGGCAGGCGCACTGTCTCGGCTGTATGACACAGAGGAGAGGCCCAGAGACAACACCCCCATACTCCCGGCCACATGCATTGTGGCGCTGGTAGTATGGGCGATGGACGCAGATATAGTGCAGGCATTATGCACAGATCCATCTCCACCGCAGTGTCCAGCTGGGCTGCAGTACGTGCCTGCGCTTATCCGTGATCATCTGATCTACTGGGCACACACGTCACCCTCCTCTGGTCATCCAGGTATCGGTCGTACAATGCGCTGCCTGACCGAGAAGTATTGGTGGCCTACCTTGGCTAAGGACGTGAGGGTGTATGTTTCCTCATGCTCAGTGTGCGCCCAGAGTAAGGCACCTAGGCACCTCCCAGCGGGTAAGCTACAACCTTTACCAGTTCCACAACAACCATGGTCTCACCTGAGTATTGATTTTCTCACTGATCTTCCCCCCTCCTAAGGTAACACGACTATCCTGGTCGTTGTGGACCGCTTTTCAAAGTCCTTCTGCCTCCTTCCTCTGCCCGGTCTCCCCACGGATATAGTGTCCGACGAGGTCCCCAGTTCACGTCTAGAGTCTGGAAGGCATTCATGGAATGTCTGGGGGTCTCAGTCAGCCTGACCACTGGTTTTCACCCCGAGAGCAATGGGCAGGTGGAAAGGGTGAATCAAGATGTGGGTAGGTTCCTGCGGACCTACTGTCAGGACCGGCCGGGGGAGTGGTCGGTGTTCCTGCCATGGGCAGAATATGCTCAGGACTCTCTCCGCCACTCCTCCACTAACCTAACACCCTTCCAATGTGTTTTGGGTTACCAACCGGTCATGGCACCGTGGCACCAGAGCCAGACCGAGGCTCCCGCGGTGGATGACTTGTTTCGGCGCGCGTAGGAGACTTGGGACGCTGCCCACGTTCGCCTCCAGCGTGCCGTGCGTCGTCAGAAGGCCAACGCTGACTTCCACCGCAGGGAGGCCCCGGTGTTCGTACCGGGGGATCGGGTCTGGCTCTCGACCCGGAATCTGCCCCTCTGCCTGCCCTGCCGGAAGCTGAGCCTGCGGTTTGTGGGGCCATTTAAAGTCCTGAGGAGAATAAACGAGGTGACATTCAGGTTGTTACACTCCCTGATTACCGTATTAACCCCTCGTTTCATGTGTCTCTCCTCAGGCCGGTGGTAGCTGGTCCGCTCCAGGAGTCTGAGGTACGGGAGGGTCCTCCACCTCCTCTGGACATTGAGGGGGCCCCGGCGTACTCGGTCCGTTCCATCCTGGATTCGAGGCGTCGGGGTGGCCTTCAGTATCTCGTGGAGTGGGAGGGGTACGGTCCGGAGGAACGGTGCTGGGTCCCAAGGCGGGACATCCTCGATCCCTCCCTGTTGAGGGATTTCCACCGTCACCATATGACTCGCCCTGCTCCGCGTCCTCCTGGCCGTCCCCGAGGCCGGGGTCGACGCACTGCTGGAGCCGTGCGTCAGGGGGGTGGTACTGTCACGACTTCCGCCGAGGCTGCCCCCCCTCCTGGTTCGGGCAGGCTTCGGCGTTCGTCGTCACCGGAGTACTAGCTACTGCCGATTTACTTTCTCATCACTCCACTTGTCATGTCTTGTCAATCACACACACCTGGTGCTCATTCTCCTAATTAGTATGTGTATAAGTATTCCCTCTCTTTGCCTTGTCTTTGTGAGTGATTGTTTTTTGTGAGAGCGTGTAGTTCGGTTGAGCTACATTCCACTGTGTTATTGCCAAGGTGGATGTTTTCCCTTGTATAGTTTCGTTTGACGCTTGGGGCGTTTGATTTATGCAAACTGATTAAACTCTGGACTTCGGTATTTTACCTCCTGCGCCTGACTCCTTCTTTCACACTTCGTCACATATATAATGTGAAGATTGAATGTGTATAGTTTGATTTTAGTGTAGAGTGGTTGGTTGGGCGGATTGGTTGGTTTGGTGCTGGTGTCATTATATGTGATGTGTGACTGCAAATGAATCTGTCACATGTAGTTGCAGGTGAACGTACACCATTAATGTAGAGAAACACCTCAAATGGTATGTAAAATGTCCTTGATGTGTATAGAATTATAATTTATATTATGTTTTTTTTTAAAGATGTACATTTTACTCACACGCACAGTAAACCTGCAGTATCCAGGGTAAGCAGATCCACATTTCATAGTCAATTATGTATAGGTTACATATAATTTGACCAAGGAATATATGTACAGTCCCGTGCTAAAGTATTCAGACCCCTTGGATTTCTTCACATTTTATTGTGTTACAAAGTGGGATTAAAATGTTTTTAATTGTCTTTTTTTTGTCAACAATCTACACAAAATAATCTGTCAAAGTGGAAGAAAAATTATATATTTTAAAAAAGATTAATAAAAATGTAATAACTAAAATATAGTCGTTGCATAAGTATTCCGCTCCCTGAGTCAATACATGTTCCAAACACCTTCGGAATAGATTACAGCTTTGAGTCTATAAGAGCTTTGCAGACCTCCATTATTTTCAATATTCTTCAAGCTCTGTCAAGATTTTGGGGATCATGGCTAGACAGCATTTTTCAAGTCTTGCCATAGATTTTCAAGCAGATTTAAGTAAAAACTGTAACTTGGCCACTCAGGAATATTCACTGTCTTCTTGGTAAGCAACTACAGTGTAGATTTGGCTTTTTGTTGCAGGTAGTCTCTGGTGTAAAGCAGACTGAAGCAGGTTTTCCTCTAGGATTTTACTTGTACTTAGCTCTATCCCGTTTCTTTTTATCCTGAAAAACATCCCAGTATTTGCCGATGTCAAGCATAACCATACCATGATGCTGCCACCACCATGCTTGAAAATAAGGAAGCAGTTACTTTGTGATGTGTTGTGTCGGATTTGCCCCAAACATAAGGCTTTGCACTTAGGCCAAAAAGTGTATTTCTTTGCTGTGTTATTTTGTGCAGTATTACTTTACTGACTTGTTGCATACAAGATGCATGTTTTGGAATATGTTTTGTCCGTAATCTTTTCACTCTGTCATTTAGGTCATTATTGTGGAGTCACTACAAAATTGTTGATCCATCCTCAGTTTTCTCCCATCACGGCCATTGAACTCTAGCTGTTTTAAAATCACCAATGGCCTCATGGTTTCATTCCTGTCCTACAGCTCAATTCAGATTTCTTTGATGTGTCTATGGGTTTAATACATAATCCACAGCGTTATGATTAACTTGACCATGCTTAAAGAGATATTCAATGTCTGATTTGTTATTGTTACCCATCTAACAATCACTACCCTTCTTCACAAGGCTTTCAAAAAAGCTCTCTGGTCTTTGTAGTTGAAACTGTGTTTGAAATTCAATATTACCTTACAGATGTATATATGGGGGACAAAGGAAGTGTTTGTCATTCAAAAATCATGTCAACCCCTATTATTTCACACAGAGTCCATGTAACTTATTATGTGATTTGTTAAGCCAAATTTGACTCCTGAAATAATTTAAGCTTGCCTAAATGACTATTTTAGTTACAAATGTTTTATTCATCCTAAAGGGGAAATTTCGAAATGTTTGTACTTCATATTCATCATCTCCAGCACCACCCCAACATCAACATATGTGAAAATTATGCGTTTCTATGTGTTGTAGTAAAAAATATGGAGGATGATGAGGGTTTCCAATGACGTCATCGGAGTGCATCATGTGATTCTAACCTATTATGAGTAGGCATTGCCTACTAATTGGTTGATGTCATTGGAAACACTTATCTTTCTCTATCTTTTTTACTACAAAATATAGAAACACACCTTTTCACATATGTTGGTCTTGGGGTGGTGTTGGAGATGATGAATATGAAGTAGAACATTTTTGAAATGTCCCTTTAAAATAAATTGATTTATTCTTCCATTTTGACAGAGTATTTTGTGTAGATTGTTGACAAAAAAAGTACAATTAAATCAATTTTAATCCCACTTTGTAATGCAATAAAATGTGAAGAAATCTAAGGTGTCTGAATACTTTTGCAAGGCACTGTAATACTATGTTGACATTTATGTAAATGAGCAACAGTTGAGGGCCTTATTTGCCCTTTTATACTCAGAAATACATAGATAAACTGTAGCATTGATAGCACGTTAATTTCTAATGCTACTACTGCCCAAATGCATTACTTTTCTTCATTGTAATCCTATTCGATCTTAAAGTGTAAAACATTAACAGCTGTTTATTCTTGTCTTTGCAGTGTTAAGTTTCTAGCATTGGCCTTTTCTCTGAAGAAGACATACTGAGTCAGTTAATCAGAAATTATCGGAGGGAGCCACTTTACCAAGACGTGTGACATGGATGGACAGTTAAAAGCGGATCTTTGGTGTGACGAGCAATACCGGAGGGCAATCAAGATAAACATTAGGTTGGATCTTTATGTTGTTACCAAAGCAGGCTCTTGGCAACTCCGGCCACTCTTTTGAAGACTGTCCGACAGATCACTATGACAACTGACTGAGCATTGCAGAGAAAAGGACTCCTACTGCAACATTCCAGAAGACATTATATTGTGACGCTCAACAATCTCATACAGTACAGTGACCAATAACCGACTGCAGTGCTGATCTACTGAGTAACTTAGAGAATCAATGAATTATCACTCACCTATACATGAGGGACCAGGTCTAACTAACTATGTAGCATCTCTGCTAACACTGTAGCATTTGTTGGCTTGGAAAATAACGTCATGACCTTATCCATCAACAGTTTTCAACAGAGTGATGCTAAAATACGCACTGAATGAGAACTTTACATGCCACTTTTCTCTTGTGTTACTTACCTTTACAATAAACTGACTTGTGGAAGTTAGAGATTGGTTATCAATCAAGCCTTTACGTATTCCATTCATTTCCATTCAGTTTGGAAAATGATCCCAGGACCCCAACATAGTGTAATAAGTACATACTGTACATAGATGACCATACCAAATGGACGTAGCATCAACAGAGTACCTATTAGTACTACATACACTATATATACAAAAGTATGTGGACACCCCTTCAAATTAGTGGATTTTGCTATTTCAGCCACACCCGTTGCTGACAGGTGTATAAAATCAAGCACACAGCCATGCAATATCCATAGACAAACATTGGCAGTAGAATGGCATTACTGAAGAGCTCAGTGATTTTCAACGTGGCACTGTCATAGGATGCCACCTTTCCAACAAGTCAGTTCGTCAAATTTTTGCCCTGCTAGAGCTGCCCCGGTCACCTGGAAGTGCTGTTATTGTGAAGTGGAAACGTCTAGGAGCAACAACGGCTCAGTGGAGGTAGGCCACACAAGCTCACAGAACGGGACTGCCAAGTGCTGAAGTGCGTAGCGCGTAAAAGTCCTCTGTCCTCAGTTGCAACACTCACTACCGAGTTCCAAACTGCCTCTGGAAGCAATGTCAGCACAATAACTGTTCGTCGGGAGCTTCATGAAATGGGTTTCCATGGCTGAGCGGCCGCACACAAGCCTAAGATCACCATGCGCAATGCCAAGCGTCAGCTGGAGGGGTGTAAAGCTCGCCGCCATTGGACTCTGGAGCAGTGGAAACACGTTTTCTGGAGGGATGAATCACGCTTCACCATCTGGCAGTCTGACGGACTGGGTTTGGCGGATGCCAGGAGAACGCTACCTGCCCCAATGCATAGTGCCAACTGTAAAGTTTTGTAAATGAGTAATAATGGTCTGGGGCTGTCTTTCCTGGTTCGGGCTAGGCCCCTTAGTTCCAGTGAAGGGAAATCTTAACGCTCCAGCATACAATTACATTCTAGATGATTCTGTGCTTCCAACTTTGTGGCAACAGTTTGGGGAAGCCCCTTTCCTGTTTCAGCAGGACAATGCCCCCATGCACAAAGCGAGGACCATACAGAAATGGTTTGACGAGATCGTTGTGGAAGAACTTGACTGGCCTGCACAGAGCCCTGACCTCAAACCCATCGAACACTTTTGGGATGAATTGGAACGCCGACTGCGAGCCAGGCCTAATCGCCCAACATCAGTGCCCGACCTCACTAATGCTCTTGTGGCTGAATGGAAGCAAATCCCCACAGAAATGTTCCAACATCTAGTGGAAAGCCTTCCCAGAAGAGTGGAGGCTGTTATAGCAGCAAATGGGGGACCAACTCCATATTAATGCCCATGATTTGGAAGGAGATGTTCGACGAGTAAATGTCCACATACTTTTGGTCATACTTAGTGTATTTCCCCCTACAAATAATGATTGATGAACAAGACTCTGTCTCTCACGTACTTACGTTGAAATTCACCTGGCATACTGTACCAAAGGTCCGGTGCATGCACTTGCTGTATGACCTGCCTATAAGTAACAACAGTATAAGCTGCTATGGGATGAACATTCCATATATCTAGAGCAAAGCTTTGAACTGCCCTTGATACCTTCGCTATCGCCTTGCTTTTGTACAAAAGTACAACTAGGAAATGCCATTCATGTATATAACAGAGGTAATTCCTGAGTATATTTAAAAACGGATTGAATTTACTTATATTTACTACAATTACATTCCTCTTGAACAAAAACCCTTAATGCACATACATGTATGACTAACTACAGCTCAAGTCAATCACGAGTAGAGCACAGACTGACTGAGGTCAAGTCCCATGCAGAGACCTGCCAACAGGAGGAATACGGTTCTAACTTAACTACAGCACAGAGGATGCCTCCACAATAAGGACACCTTGAAGTCCCATCAAAGTGTGTCCGGTGGGGGAATAAATCCTCTGCTGTGGTTTTTGCAAGGAGCCAAACACGCACATTATTATTATTATTATTATTATTATTATTATTATTATTATTATTATTCCAGATGCATATATACTGCCAAAAAGGAAAATATGACCTCTTATGCTTATACTGCCCCCCAGACGCATAAACTGCCCCCATCTCTCTTGTTTCTGTTGCTGCCAATCAATGACCAATGACTGCGTCAGGGTTAAGTCAAGCCTCTAACAAGATAGGGATGGTCCTCCAAATGAGACCTAATAAAGGAAAACCGAGGACAAATGGACCAAGGAAAGTAAAAAGGGGGGACGTGTACAAAGAGAACAAATCTATATTTGGATAAACAAACTATCCATGGCTTCAGATGGAGAAGGAGCATCGATAGAAAACGGGGCCAAAATGCTATTGGGAAAATCAGTTGCAAACGTCTGTTAATATCATAAAGAACTATATCGGAACTGGTTTTGCAAGAAATAAAGAGGAAAAGTAGAGGAATAATATATGAAAATTGCGTTTTTGGAAGGGTGATGTGCTGGGTGGACATTAGCAGCTGTGTTCCAACAGGAAAGAGAATAATGGACTGAGTCACATGAGTGAGAGAAGATGTGGGGATGGCCGAGTGAGTGGACACTGCGATTTAAACAAATGAAGGGGGAAAAAAATTCATTTTTGAAACTGTTTACCAGCATGACTACTCTGCATGCCTGTCTTTTCTGCAAGCCCTTAGTTGAAGACAAGGGTGCTAGAGATACAAAAAAAAAATATTTAAAATAAATTAGAAAAAAATGTTATATGCAATTCATATAAAAAAAAGATTAAAATGAAAGAGAAGAGCTATATTTTGTTTTGAAAGAGTAAAATGTGAATATTGAAACATGTATGTTTGGAAAATATACACAGAACTATGTTTTGTTAGATTAAATCTCTCTGCTACTACTGCCCCACATTCTGCACTCATTCATTCCACTTTATTGACCTCTGCTGTACTGTCCGCTTTAATTAAGCTGTACTTAAGCGTTTGTTGCTTATTGTTTATTATTGTTTATTTTTTAATCATTCTATCAAAATGGAGCATTTCCGAGTTAATTTGACTCTTCATATTTGTGAAGTGATCTTACCACTCTTCATTGATTCAAAAACTAAGTTTCCCTGCCTTGAATCATTTTCAACACCACTGTAGCAGTAATTTTTAAATGATAGCTTTCCATACTATATGTTTGAAGGGTGCATACATTACAACTATTCAATGTTTTCTGTTTTGTTTGGCAATAATACATAAGTTGTCATATGATTGTAGCAGGGCAAAGTGATACCATGGATGGCTACCTTCTATGCCTATTTGTTTGGAGACGTTTGTAACAGGTTGTTATTGGAAGTGGCTGGGTGGGTATGTTCTGAGGAAGGCAGTCTTCTTCCATTAGTCCTCAAGGGAGAGAAGGTGAAACAGGAGTTAGGCCGGAATTTAATCCGATCAGCTGTAGATCCACGTTATATCACGGCTGACATTTAAAGGTAAATTCTGATTGAGCCGACATATACAGAGTTTACCATGAATGCGGTCTCTGCGAATGCGGGAACAATGCCTAAAAGGTGTATAGCTGACAAAGTGTGATCGGATTGAATCCGAACGGATTGAACACAGATAAATGTCCTGTGCACTGCGATTTACGTTTAAAGGTGATTTTAAACTGCTTGAGTCGACATCTGCAACGTTTACAGTGAACGTTATCTATGCCTTTAAAAGTCACTCGCTGTGTGCAGGTCGTTAATCTGTGTTGATTTAATCTAGGACCTTAGTTAGTTATCCAATAAAGTGCTATATCTGTTCATGAGAGAGTTAGGTTGGTCAAAGAGAGATTTCAGGTTTTCATGGAACAAACTGCCATTCCAAAGTCATGTCTGTTTTAAAAGAGACTCAGGTGTATTTAGGGTGGTGGTGGTGGGGGGGGGGGTTTGCTAGTTTTAGTAGATAATAAATTCTAGTATATAGATACAATAATGTGAACACCTCACAGTGACGTGAAACGCATGCATTATTACTGGATTGTCGATCTCCTGAGGGAACACGGTCTCGACACATCTTAAGCTCCTTTTGTTGTTCGTCATGAAACCAGTCCTGTTGTTATGAACACTGTGCCGTGTCGTAGAGTAGCAACGTCTTCCTTGGAGAGACAACTGAACACTACACACACTCGCAGAGTCAGCATGGGTAGAGGTAGCTTGTCCTTGTTGTTAGGTGGTCAGGTCTTGCATTCCTTCATCATCCATCGAGAACCATCCAGCTTATAGTCGTCGCGGCGGCAGCTTATGGTAGCACACGTCATGTTATAACACGCTTCATACATGTTATATCACACTTCATAAAAAGACCCAGAGCTTCCAAACTGATGTCATTTAAGTACTTTAAAATGGAGGGGTGAGAGTGAAAGAACCAGTTGCTACGACTGTGCAGGTTGGGTAGATGTAGAAATGCGTATTTCACCAGAGTTCCCCACTGTTGAACAGGTTGGGTGAATGTTGGTTTTCCAGACACTCTGAGGGTGTAGGCCCTGGCAGGTCCAGGATCAGCCCAGGCAGCTGTAAAAATTACCTCTGGCCATCCCTAGTCATGCATTCTAATTGGACTATCACCACTTGACTAGACTCAATGGATTTAACTACGGAGGCTACTCACTTATTTAGTTGGGTCTATGTTGGTTTGTACAGGGTCTACAGCATTGTCCACTTTCCACAAAAATGGGTCCATTATATTATTGTTCACTTTTTCCTTTCAAACTATGCGTTCAGTCATTTTTTTAAAGACATTAAGCCACTTAGGCTTTGGGGGTGGTGAAGTGAAATGTTGATAAATATTTCAGAAGTTAAATTACAGCAACCGTGATTCATTAACACACTTGCAAAAGCTCTGTGCTACACCCAAGAATTCACACAATATTTTTTTATGTTATAATATAGCCCGGTATTGTTAATACTTTCTCTGTTACTAACTGATGAGTTTGCCATTCCTTTTTATTATTATCATACATTTATTTTTGAGATGTGACTGCCCACGTCAGGCTAAAAACCAGATGTATTTCCTTTTCTATTGTACAATACTGCCATATGATTTAGCCATGTTGAACAGAATGGGTTACAATGTTAAGAGTGCTAAGTCTGTTTTATGTTCCATTTACAAAATACCTTCTATAACCAAGGGATACACTGTAAATATGGACTATATAACACTTTCTTAACCAATGCTCAAGAACAGCTACTGTAGATGACCCATAGTGTCACCCACACCTGCATTGGGTTAAGTGACTGTGACATATCCACTCATGATGTCATGGTGTTATGTAGTCCTATGTATCCTCAATGACAGTGAGATACATGAATACGCCTGATGATCTTTCTATAGTCAAATCATTCCATTAGTTCAATTTGACTTGAGGATATGAATTCTGCACCAAAAATTCCACTAGTACTATTCATGTACAGTGCATTCAGAAAATATTCAGACCCCTTGACTTTTTCCACATTTTATTACGCTACAGCCTTATTCTTAAATGGATTAAAGAAAAAAAAATCCTCATCAATCTTCACACAATACCCCATAATGACAAAGCTAAAACAGAAATGTGTGCAAAAAGAACTGAAAAACCTTATTTACATAAGTATTCAGACCCTTTGCTATGAGACTCGAAATTGAGCTCAGGTGCATCCTGTTTCCATTGGTCATCCTTGAGATGTTTTTACAACTTGATTGGAGTCCACCTGTGGAAAATTCAATTGATTGGACATGATTTGGAAAGGCACACACCTGTCTATATAAGGTCCCACAGTTGACAATGCATGTCAGAGCAAAAACCAAGTCATGAGGTCGAAGGAATTCTCCGCAGAGCTCCGAGACAGGATTGTGTCGAGGCACAGATCTGGGGAAGGGTACCAAAAAAATATCTGCAGCATTGAAGGTCCCCAAGAACACAGTTGCCTCCATCATTCTTAATTGGAAAACTTTGGAACCACCAAGACTCTTCCTAGAGCTGGCCGCCCGGCCAAACTGAACAATCGGGGGAGAAGGGCTTTGGTCAGGGAGGTGACCAGGAACCCGATAGTCACTCTGACAGAGCTCTAGAGTTCCTCTGTGGAGATGGGAGCTCCTTCCAGAAGGACAACCATCTCTGCAGCACACCACCAATCAGGCCTTTATGATAGAGTGGCCAGATGGAAGCCACTCCTCAGTAAAAGGCACATGACAGCCCACATGGAGTTTGCCAAATGGCACCTAAAGGACTCAGACCATCAGAAACGATTCTCTGTTCTGATGAAACCAAGATTGAACTCTTTGTCCTGAATGCCAAGCGTCACGTCTGGAGGAAACTTGCCACCATCCCCACAGTGCAGCATGGTGGTGGCAGCATCATGCTGTGGGGATGTTTTTCAATGGCAGGGACTAGGAGACTAGTCAGGATTGAAGGAAAGATGAACGGAGCAAAGTGCAGAGAGATCCTTGATGAAAACCTGCTCCAGAGTACTCAGGACCTCAGACTGGGGCGAAGTTTCACCTTCCAACAGGACAATGACCCTAAGCACACAGCCAAGACAACGCAGGAGTGGCTTCTGGACAAGTCTCTGAATGTCCTTGGGTGGCCCAGCCAGAGCCCGGACTTGAACCCGATCAAACATATCTGGAGAGACCTGAAAATAGCTGTGCAGCGATGCTCCCCCTCCAACCTGACAGAGCTTGAGAGGATAAGCAGAGAAGAATGGGAGAAACTCCCAAAATACTGGTGTGCCAAGCTTGTAGCGTCATACCCAAGAAGATTCGAGGCTGTAATTGCTGCCAAAGGTGCTTCAACAAAGTACTGAGTGAAGTGTCTGAATACTTATGTAAATGTAATATTTCATTTTTTTTTTTTTTTTTTTACATTTGCAAACATTTATAAAAACCTGTTTTTGCTTTGTCATTTTAGGGTATTGTGTGTAGATTGATGAGGTGAATAAAATAAAATAAAAATCTGAATAAGGCAAATGTGGAAAAAGTCCAGGGGTCTGAATACTTTCCGAATGCACTGTATCTCATAGGTTCACATAACAAGTTTAATGATAGCAACCAGAGACGACTGTGGTTTAACTACTTTTATGGGTATAGAGTACCACAGTATGAGTCCTATACCCATAAAACCTAGCGGTCAAACAGGGAAATGGTTCCAATAGTTTTTCCACCATTCATTTTTCCCATAGGAGGTTTTAGTGACACTTAAAATAAGGGCTGTGTTTTGTGTAGGCTTACCCTGGCATGACGTTTTGATAACCATGTAAATCTGTCTAGGACAAGGTGACTTTTATCAATATATTCGCCTGTATTTTCCCACCAAAAATGAAACGCTAATTAGCTGCTAATGTGGCTATCATAAAGAACTACAAATGCCATGATGATCTGGACAAGACTGCCGAATTGAGGCAAAGGTAAGAATTTCTGGATGATCTATAATGTTAAATGTAGTAATTAATAAATTGGCTAAATTTCATTAAATGAACAATTCTGTGAACTGTCTTGTGCAAGATTTAAATTGTCACAATACCTGTTAGCAAAGGTGTCAGCTAGAGATGACGTGCAGGAGCTTGCAGGGATTTGTAGTTTTGCATGATGTCTACTTTGACGCTAATTAGCATTTTCCATATCTGAGAGTAAATAGAGCCGAATATATTGATAAGTTACTTTGTCCGAGAGAGATTTACATACAGTGCCTTGCAAAAGTATTCAGCCCCCTTGGCGTTTTTCCTATTTTGTTGCATTACAAACTGTAACTTAAAAATATCAGACAATTTGAATATTCCACGGAGCACCACTAAATCCATTATTAAACAATTGAAAGAATATGGCACCACAACAAACCTGCCAAAACTCACGGACCAGGCAAGGAGGGCATTAATCAGAGAGGCAACAAAGAGACCAAAGATAACCCTGAAGGAGCTGCAAAGCTCCACAGCGGAGATTGGAGTATCTGTCCATAGGACCACTTTAAGTCGTACACTCCACAGAGATGGGCTTTGCGGAAGAGTGGCCTGAAAAATGCCATTGCTTAAAGAAAAAAATAAGCAAACACGTTTGGTGTTCGCCAAAAGGCATGTGGGTGACTCCCCAAACATATGGAAGAAGGTACTCTGGTCAGATGAGACTAAAATTGAACTTTTTGTCCATCAAGGGAAACACTATGTCTGGCGCAAATCCAACACCTCTCATCACCCCGAGAACACCATCCACACAGTGAAGCATGGTGGTGGCAGTATCATGCTGTGGGGAGGTTTTTCATCGGCAGGGACTGGGAAACTGGTCAGAATTGAAGGAATGATAGATGGATGGTGCTAAATACAGGGAAATTCTTGAGGGAAACCTGTTTCAGTCTTCCAGAGATTTGAGACTGGGACAGAGGTTCACTTTCCAGTAGGACAATGACCCTAAGCATACTGCTAAAGCAACACTTGAGTGGTTTAAGGGGAAACATTTAAATGTCTTGGAATGACCTAGTCAAAGCCCAGACCTCAATCCATTTGAGAATCTGTGGTATGACTTAAAGATTGCGGTACACCAGCGGAACCCATCCAACTTGAAGGAGCTGGAGCAGTTTTGCCTTGAATAATGGGCATAAATCCCAGTGGCTAGATGTGCCAAGCTTATAGAGACATACCCCAAGAGACTTGCAGCAAAAGGTGGCTCTACAAAGTATTGAGGTGAATAGTTATCCACGCTCAAGTTCTGTTTTTTTTGTCTTATTTCTTGTTTGTTTCACAATAAAAAATATTTTACATCTTCAAAGTAGTAGCCATGTTGTGTAAATCAAATGATACAAACCCCCCAAAAATTAATTTTAATTCCAGGTTGTAAGGCAACAAAATAGGACAAATGCCAAGGAGGGTGAATACTTTCGCAAGCCACTGTACTTATCAAAATGTCACGCCAGGGTAAGCCTACACGAAACACAGCCCTTTAAGTGTTTCTAAACTCCCCTACGGGAAAAATGAATTGTGGAAAAACGATTGGAACAATTTCCCTGTTTGACCGCTAGGTTTAATTGGTATTATTACACCTCCACTGTGGGGCTCTATACTATGGGTATGGAGAAAAGTACTGCCAAGTTAGTTTAGAGCTGTAAGAAAACATACCTTCCCTAAGAAAACAAAAGAACCTTATCCTAAAGTAGTTGTATTACCTCCATACATATAATGACCGACAGAAAAACATACAGTAGATATACCTATTGAACTTATACCCCTACGGATAGCTACAGACACACCTCAAAGACCAACACGGTAACACTTTATAATAACTCATGAACAATCCAATATAAATGCTTATACATGTTACTAAAATGCTTGCAAATAATAAAATGCTAGTTTATTAATAGAATGTATACTATTTATATAGTTTATAATGCTTATACTTAAAAGTTATTACAAAGTGTTACCCATACTCATCAAAGACAATGTTACATAATCTAATGGACCATATTACTTGTAGACATTCCAGAGGTCATATGGAAATACAGACCCCCAGTTGATGCATGGCCTTGAGTTTAATTATAGAAAGACATATGTAAATCTAGTCGTCAGCATTCCAAAGACAAACAAACATAATGTATACTCATCTCACTTTTCACAACAATTTGTAAAACAGACTTAGGTATTATTGTTTGCTGCTATGGAGAATCAAAAGGAGAAAAAGAGGTGGTCACTGGAATACATGGTTGAGACTAAAGCTGGATTTTAATTTTTAAATATTGGAATCTCAAAGAATAATTCATTAAAAAACTGTATAAAGTGTATTTATTTCAATGGAATGTTTATGATCTATCTTTTTATATTTTGAAGTAAAAAATAGAAACATATCAATAATGTGTCATAATTTAACATAATTTTGACTATTGAGACTTAATGTATGAATGTCAATGCGATCTAATGTGAACAGAAATCTCCATAGCAGCTTGAATGAATAAATGATTAAAGTCATGAAATGCTTTTTCAAAGACATTAAAATGCTTCAAATCATTTAAATGAACTTCAAATAAATGAAAAATATTTAAAATCAATAAAGTACAAGACCTTGTTGGATTTCTAACAAATGACCCTGTGTGTTTGTATTGTGTCAACATTATTTTAATATTGTATCGATCATCATAACTATGATCAGTGTCGGTTTCATGTAAACTTGTGTTGCCCTTTTCAGAAGAAATGGAGAGGTATCAAAACATAAAGGCGTTTCATGTTGATGTTGAAGTAGTGCTGAGTGATTTAGTGCTTTTTGAGGTCGGTTTGGTTTCAGTGAAATTATTAAAGAATAATCACAGTTTTCAGTTTCGATAATAAAAACAAAACAATAAATGCACTTTGAATTATGTGGGTTGAATGCTGTAACAACACAGAATAAAACAATTAAAAGTCTCATGATGGTAGTGACTGCCCATTACTCCTTATCACTTATTATAAACTGGGTGGTTCGAGCCCTGAATGCTGATTGGCTGACATCCATGGTATATCAGACCGTATACCACGGGTATAACAAAACATTTATTTTTACTGCTCTAATTATGTTGGTAAACAGTTTATAATAGCAAATAGGCACCTCAGGGTTTGTGGTATATGGCCAATATACCATGACTAAGGGCTGTATCCAGGCACTCCGTGTTGCGTCGTGCTTAATAACGGACCTTAGCCGTGGTATATTGGCCATATACCACAAACCCCCTCGTGCCTTATTGTTTAATTAACCATTTATTCACATTCATTTACTTTAATAAAATATTTCAGTTGTGTATATTACATTAGGTTTTATTTGATTTCTTTATTTCATTCCAAGTCATCATCTCATCTCTATAGAGCTGCTGCCTATGCTGTCTGACAAAATCACTAGTTAAGTTGTTCTTTAAAGTAAATAAAGCATCATTTTATGACTGCTGAATACCAACTATCAATCGCTTAGATCGTGCATTTTCAGGTAGAGATACCAACTGCTCCCTATCCCTCTCGATCACCCATTCTTCTCTCTTTCCCTCTCCGTGTCTACCCTACACTAACCTAATGTACAGGCGTAAAAGAAACACACAGACAGGACAAGTAGGCACGCAATGGATTATGGTCATTTTAGTTAATGACCAGGTTTTCAGAATGAAACTATGTAGAATATTGGCCTGTTGGAAACTACAACTCACTACTACATCGCAGTTAGGGCTTGATCTGATTTATTTCTAGAGAAACTGGGCAGTGTCATAGATACAAAAAAACAAAGAATAACTGACATTTCGGTTAATAGCTCAGTACTATGTTGAAGACATGGGGCTGAAGATACATTATATATACAATAGTATGTGGACACCCGTTCAAATTAGTGGATTTGGCTATTTCAGCCACACTCGTTGCTGACAGGTGTATAAAATCGAGTACACAGCCATGCAATCTCCATAGACAAACATTGGCAGTAGTATGGCATTACTGAAGAGCTCAGTGACTTTCTACGTGGCACCGTCATAGGATGCCACCTTTCCAACAAGTCAGTTTGTCAAATGTCTGCCCTGCTAGAGCTGCCCTGGTCAACTGTAAGTGCTTTTATTGTGAAGTGGAAACGTCTCGGAGCAACAACGGCTCAGCAGCGAAGTGGTAGGCCACACGCTTACAGAACGGGACCGCCGAGTGCTGAAGCGTGTAGCACGTAAAAATCGTCTGTCCTCGGTTGCAACACTCACTACCGGGTTCCAAACTGCCTCTGGAAGCAACGTCAGCACAAGAACTGTTAGTCCGGAGCTTCATGAAATGGGTTTCCATGGCCGAGCAGCCACACACAAGCCTGAGTGGAACAAAATCCCTCCTGAGATGTGTGCAAACCTGGTGGCCAACTACAAGAAATGTCTGACCTCTGTGATTGCCAACAAGGGTTTTGCCACCAAGTACTAAGTCATGTTTTGCAGAGGGGTCAAATACTTATTTCCCTCATTAAAATGCAAATCAATTTATAACATTTTTGAGGTATTTTTCTGGATTTTTGTTGTTGTTATTCTGTCTCTCACTGTTCAAATAAACCTACCATTAAAATTATAGACTGATCATGTCTTTGTCAGTGGGCAAACGTACAAAATCAGCAGGGGATCAAATACTTTTTTCCCTCACTGTAAGTATTCAGACCTGTTGCTCTGAGACTAGCAATTGAGGTCAGGTGCATCCTGTTTCCATTGATCATCCTTGATATGTTTCTACAACTTGATTGGAGTCCACCTGTGGTAAATTCAATTGATTGGACATGATTTGGAAAGGCAAAGAGCTGTCTATATAAGGTCCCACATTTGTCAGCGCATGTCAGAGCAAAAACCAAGCAATGAGGTCGAAGGAATTGTCCGTAGAGCTCCGAGACAGGATTGTGTCGAGGCACAGATCTGGGAAAGTGTACCAAAACATTTCTGCAGCATTGAAGGTCCCCAAGAACACAGTGGCCTCCATCATTCTTAAATGGATGAAGTTTGGAACCACCAAGACTCTTCCTAGAGCTGGCCGCCCGGCCAAACTGAGCAATCGGGGGAGAAGGGCCTTGGTCAGGCAGGTGACCAAGAACCCGATGGTCACTGAAAGAGCTTCAGAGTTCCTCTGTGGAGATGTGAGAACCTTCCAGAAGGACAACCTTCTCTACAGCACTCCACCAATAAGCCCTTTATGGTAGAGTGGCCAGACTGAAGCCCCTCCTCAGTAAAAGGCACATGACAGACCACTTGGAGTTTGCCAAAAGGCACCTAAAGACTCTCAGACAATGAGAAACAAGATTCTCTGGTCTGATGAAACCAAGATTGAACTATTTGGCCTGAATACCAAGCGTCACATCTGGAGGAATCCTGGCACTATCCCTACGGTGAAGCATGGTGGTGGCAGCATGATAATTTTTTTTCAGCGGCAGTTAATTAATTAGCTAGCTAGATATCTTAAAGTGCAACTGAAGCGATTTATGAAGTAAGGGTCTTTTTAACCTAAAATGATCACCAAGCATGTCCCAACATTCATATGTAAATAAAACCTCTGTAAACTTTGTCACTGACCTTCGGTGATGTCATCTGAATGGTCACTTCTCACTGACAGCTTGCAGTGGCAGTGTGTGGCACTGACAGCTTCTCTAGATAGCAGCTAGCTCAAAATGGCTTCTACAGAACCAGCTCAAAAGAGGCGTAAAGGGGGGTCTTACTGTATAGCCGCAGGCTGTAGGAATGAATTTTACAGAACAGAAGGAGTCCACTACCATGCCCTACCACTCAAGCAACAATCAGTGTTGCAACAATGGCTTGTGGCTATGAAGCGCCAAAGACCACCTGTTTCCCCCAGATTCAGGGTTTGCAGTGCCCACTTCAAAGATTCAGTTTGTGTATAAAAAAACCCAGTTAAATGCCTCTGGGATGCTAATCGAGGTGAAGACCCATAACCTGAAGCCAGATGCAGTACCCTCCATATTCTACTTTTCAGGGTACGGTGTTGGAAACACAGACCGGCAGCCAATACAACAATGATCAACTCTGTTCGACGCGGGGAGTGAGCGTGAAGCCGCGCTAGCCAGCTAGTGGAAAGAGAGGTAAGGTCCACAGCCCAACTAGCTAGATGTAAGAAAGAGTATAGCTAATTAAGTGATGTTGAATGATGATGTTTTCATGCTCACATTAGTTCCAAATCAGGTTATCAAACAGACAGAGCTAGATTTGCTTTGCTTTCTTATAGCTCTAGCTACCGGCAGTATTATTAGCTAGGTCAATGCTAGTTACTGCAATTCTATAGCCCAGCTGTCCATATAGCACACATTATTCAATAAAAATGACTGCCACAGTGTAGGATGAATTGCACTACCAACATACAGTGTATTGTTTACACTGAAAACATCTGCTGCAATGTAGTAATATGGCACCGACAGACATGGGAGCTCTGCTTCTAGCTCCCAAGCATCTTTGCAGTACATATATTTATTTTCTGTTATTTCTTACATTATTAGCCCAGAACGTTTTCTGTGTTATTACATACAGCCGGAAATAACTTTTGGATATCAGAGCGGCGGTAACTCACCAGCATTCCGAACAGGAATGTTCTCTAGTATGTCATGTTTCATGTGTAGCCCAGGAAGAGTAGCTGCTGCTTTTGCAACAGCTAATCGGGATCCTAATAAAATACCAAATACAAAACTTATCCCAGAGGCTGCTCCAAGACACCGCTGGTGGAGAAGAGGTATTCGGAATGGACTTCTAGTCCGACTCAGGAGGCGTGCACAACATCCACTGCTTCCGAGTACATTACTCGCTAATGTTCAGTCCCTGGACAATAAAATAGACAAGCTCAGGGCAAGGATCTCCTTCCAGAGAGACATCAGGGACTGTGGCATACTCTGTTTCACTGAATCATGGCTCTCTCCGGATATACTGTCCCCATCCATACAGCCAGTTGGGTTCTCAGTACATCGCGCAGACAGGAATAAAGAACTCTCCAGGAACCCAAGACATCAAAGGTAACTGAACTAAATGACTATCACCCAGTAGCACTCACTTCTGTCATCATGAAGTGCTTTGAGAGGCTAGTTAAGGATCATATCACCTCCACCTTACCTGACACCCTAGACCCACTTCAATGTGCATACCGCCCCAATAGATCCACAGACAATGCAATTGCCATTGCACTGCACACTTCCCTATCCCATCTGGACAAGAGGAATAACTATATAAGAATGCTGTTCATTGACTACAGCTCAGCCTTCAACAGCATAGTCATCATTAAGCTCGGAGGCCCTGGGTCTGAACCCCGCCCTGTGCAAATGGGTCCTGGACTTCCTGACAGGCCACCTCCAGGTAATACCTCCACTACGCTGATCATCCACACAGTGGGCCCACAAGGGTGTGTGCTCACCCACTTCCTGTTCACCCATGACTACGTGGCCATGCATGCCTCTGACTCAATCATCAAGTTTGCAGACGACACAACAGCAGGCCTGATTACCAACAATGACGAGGAAGGAGGTGAGGGCCCTGGCGGAGTTGTGCCAGGAAGATAACCTCTCTTCTGGAGACAGCAGAGGGAGCACGCCCCCATTCACATCGACAGGACCGCAGTGGAGAAGGTGTACACATCACTGACAATCTGAAATGTTCCAGTCACAAAGACAGTGTGATGAAGAAAGCGCAACATCGCCTCTTCAACTTCAGGAGGCTGAAGAAATTTTGCTTGGCACCTAAGACCCTTACAAACTTTTAGATGCACCATTGATGAATCCTGTCGGGCTGTATCACCACCTGGTTTGGCAACTGCACCACCCCCAACCGCAGGGCTTTCCAGATGGTGGTGTGGTCTGCCCAACGCATCACCAGGGGCACACTGCCTGCCTTCCAGGACACCTACACACCGAAGTCACAGGAAGACCAAAAAGATCATCAAGGACATCAACCACCCGAGCCACCGCCTGTTCACCCCGCTATCATCCAGAAGGCGAGGTCAGTACAGGTGCATCAAAACCTGGGACCGAGAGACTGAAAAACAGTTTCTATATCAAGACCATCAGACTTTTAAATAGCCATCACTAGCCAGCCTCCTACCCAGGACCCTGCCCTGAACTTAGTCACTGTCTCTAGCCGACTACCACCCGGTTACTCAACCCAGCACCTTAGAGGCTGCTGCACTATGTACAATGGCTTGCGAAAGTATTCACCCCCCTTGGTAGTTTTCCTATTTTGTTGCCTTACAACCTGGAATTAAAATAGATTTTTTGGGGGGTTTGTATCATTTGATTTACACAACATGCCTACCACTATGAAGATGCAAAATATTTTGTATTGTGAAACAAACAAGAAAGAAGACAAAAAAACAGAAAACTTGAGCGTGCATAACTATTCTCCCCCCCCAAAGTCAATACTTGGTAGAGCCACCTTTTGCAGCAATTACAGCTGCAGGTCTCTTGGGGTATGTCTCTATAAGCTTGGCACATATAGCCACTGGGATTTTTTCCCATTCTTCAAGGTAAAACTGCTCCAGCTCCATCACGTTGGATGGGTTCCACTGGTGTACAGCAATCATTAAGTCTCAATTGGATTGAAGTCTGGGCTTTGGCTAGGCCATTCCAAGACATTTAAATGTTTCCCCTTAAACCACTCCAGTGTTGCTTTAGCAGTATGCTTAGGGTCATTGTCCTGCTGGAAGGTGAACCTCCTTCCCAGTCTCAAATCTCTGGAAGACTGAAACAGGTTTCCCTCAAGTATTTCCCTGTATTTAGCGCCATCCATCATTCCTTCAATTCTGACCAGTTTCCCAATCCTTGCCGATGAAAAACATCCCCACAGCATGATGAGTCAAAGATGGCGTAGTAGTGTGGTCGTGTATTGTGTTGTGTCCTCGTGTAAATAGCCTGTTATTTTTTTTTTTTTTTATCTTTTATTCGTATATATTTCTCTATCTCACTTTCCATCCTCTAACTAAATATACTTTCCTGCAACCCGCCTCACCCAATGTGGAACGGATTCCATTATTTCTTTATTTTTATCAAGAACCTACGGCTGAAACTAGCCAGCTAGCCAGCTAACTAGCTACTTGCTATTAGCCACCGTTAGCGGTCTTCACCACTGTCCGTGGCCTGCACTACCTACCAGCCTGCTCTAGCCTGGACAATTATCGGCCAGTCTGCACAGCGTGCTATCGACCCAGAGCATATTGGATTTACTGCTGGAATCACTGGACCTTAACACCGGACCATCGCAACTAGCTAGTTGCAACCGAATGGCTGTTGTTGGCTAATATCCACTTCCCGACGTACCAGTTAGCCTTGAGCTAGCCTCGAGTTGCAATCTACTGTAGAGATAGCCTGCAGAGCTCTATCATACTATCCAGGTCTGTGCCAAACAGTTTGAGCTTCTACTTCTAAAAATCCACCTTTCCAGAAATAAGTCTCTCACTGTTGCCGCTTGCTACAGACCACCCTCAGCCCCCAGTTGTGCCCTGGACACCGTATGTGAATTGCTTGCCCCCCATCTATCCTCAGAGTTCGTACTGCTTGGTGACCTAAACTGGGATATGCTTAACACCTCGGCCATCCTACAATCTAAACTAGATGCCCTCAATCTCACACAAATGATCAAGGAACCTACCAGGTACAACCCTAAATCTGTAAACATGGGCACCCTCATAGATATCATCCTGACTAATTTACCCTCTAAATACACCTCCGCTTTCTTCAACCAGGATCTCAGCGATCACTGCATCATTGCCTGCGTCCGTATTGGGTCCGCGGTCAAACGTCCACCCCTCATCACTGTCAAACTCTCCCTAAAACACTTCAGAGAGCAGGCCTTTCTAATTGACCTGGCCCGGGTATCCTGGATGGATATTGACTTCATTCCATCAGTAGAGGATGCCTGGATGTTCTTCAAAAGTGCTTTCCTCTCAATCTTAAATAAGCATGCCCCATTCAAAAAATTCAGAACTAATAACAGATATAGCCCCTGGTTCACCCCAGACTTGACTGCCCTTGACCAGCACAAAAACATCCTGTGGCGTACTGCATTAGCATCAAACAGCAACTTTTCAGGGAAGTCAGGAACCAATATACACAATCAGTTAGGAAAGCAAAGGCAAACAGAAAGTTGCATCCTGTAGCACTAACGCCAAAAAGTTTTGGGACACTGTAAAGTCCATGGAGAATAAGAGCACCTCCTCCCAGCTACCCACTGCACTGAGGCTAGGAAACATTGTCACCACCGATAAATCTACAATAATCGAGAATTTCAATAAGCATTTTGTTACGGCTGGCCATGCTTTCCACCTGGCTACCCGTTCCCCGGGCCACCAGCTCAGCACCCTCCGCTGCAACCTGCCCATGCCCCCCCCCCCGCTTCTCCTTCACCCAAATTCTGCTAAATCTGGACCCCTACAAATCATCTGGGCTAGACAATCTGGACCCTTTCTTTCTAAAATTAGCCGCTGAAATTGTCGCAACCCCTATTACTAGCCTGTTCAACCTCTCTTCCGTATCGCCTGAGATCCCCAGTGATTGGAAAGCTGCCGCGGTCATCCTTCTCTTCAAAAGGGGGTGACACTCTAGATCCAAACTGTTACAGACCTATATCCATCCTGCCCTGCCTTTCGAAAGTATTTGAAAGCCTAGTTAACAAACAGATCACCGACCATTTTGAATCCCACCGTACCTTCTCCGCTATGCAATCTGGTTTCCGAGCTGGTCATGGGTGCACCTCAGCCACGCTCAAGGTCCTAAATGATATAATAACCGTGATCGATAAAAGACAGTACTGTGCAGCCGTCTTCATTGACCTGGCCAAATCTTTTGACTCTGTCAATCACCACATTCTTATTGGCAGACTAAATAGCATGGTTTTTCAAATGACTGCCTCACCTGGTTCACCAACTACTTCTCAGATAGAGTTCAATGTGTAAAATCGGAGGGCCTGTTGTATGGACCTCGGGCAGTCTCTATGGGGGTGCCACAGGGTTCAATTCTCAGGCCGACTCTATTCTCTGTGTATATCAATGATGTCACTCTTGCTGCTGGTGACTCTCAGATCCACCTCTATTCAGACAACACCATTTTGTATACATCTGGCCCTTCATTGGACAGTGTGTTAACAAACCTCCAAACGAGCTTCAATGCCATACAACACTCCTTCCGTGGCCTACAACTGCTCTTAAATGCTAGTAAAACTAAATGCATGCTCTTCAATCGAACGCTGCTTGCACCCGCCCGCCCGACTAGAATCACTACTCTCGACGGGTCTGACTTAGAATATGTGGACAACTACAAATACCTAGGTGTCTGGTTAGACCGTAAACTATCCTTCCAGACTCACTTTAAGCATCTCCAATCCAAAGTTAAATCTAGAATCGGCTTCCTATTTCGCAACAAAGCCTCCTTCACTCATGCTGCTAAACATGCCCTCGTAAAACTGACTATCCTACCGATCCTTGACTTTGGCGATGTCATTTACAAAATAGCTTCCAACACTCTACTCAGCAAATTGGATGTAGTCTATCACAGTGCCATCCGTTTTGTCACCAAAGCCCCATATACTACCCACCATTATGACCTGTACGCTCTCGTTGGCTGGCCCTCACTACATATTCGTCGCCAAACCCACTGGCTCCAGGTCATCTATAAATCACTTCTAGGCAAATCCCCACCTTATCTTAGATCATTGGTCACCATAGCAACACCCACCCGTCGTATGCGTTCCAGCAGGTATATCTCACTGGTCATCCCCAAAGCCAACACCTCCTTTGGCCGCCATTCCTTCCAGTTCTCTGCTACAAATGACTGGAACGAACTGCAAAAATCTCTGAAGCTGGAGACACTTATCTCCCTCAATAACTTCAAGCATCAGTTGTCAGAGCACCTTACCGATCACTGCACCTGTACACAGCCCATCTGTAATTAGCCCACCCAACTACCTCATCCCATTTTGTTATTTACATTGTTATTTATTCTGCTCAATTGCACCCCAGTATCTCTATTTGCACATCATCTTCTGCACATCTATCACTCCAGTGTTAATACTAAATTGTAATTATTTTGCACTATGGCCTATTTATTGCCTTACCTCCATAACTTACTACATTTGCACACACTGTATATATATTTTCTATTGTGTTATTGACTGTATGTTTTGTTCATCCCATATGTAATTATGTGTTGTTGTTGTTGTTTTTATCGCACTGCTTTGCTTTATCATGGCCAGGTCGCAGTTGTAAATGAGAACTTGTTCTCAACTGGCTTACTTGGTTAAATAAAGGTGAAATAAAATAAATAGATAAAATACAATTCAGGACACACCCCAGGGACACCCCCCTGGGAATTTCCTCACAACCTTTCTCAAAACAAGATGATCACATGCAGTTCACAGACCGAGACCTTTTATCCGTAGGATTTTAGTTCAGTTGAGGCAATGTTTGACTTTTACTATTATGTACTTATTTGAATGAATATAAATAATATTTACCAAATATATATTGGAAAATATCAACATTTCTTATGTTGTAAAATATTTAGTCTTTCTACATGATTTTGTCAAGAGCTGTCCAAGGGTCACCCCCAAAATTCTGTATTATGTGTGATATTGAAAATACCTAAAGGTACAACTATTGTGAAGTGGACAGTTCTGTTTTATTCTGCATAACTGCAAAGTTTATGGACAGAACATTCATTTTCTGAAACGTTTAGGTCTATCTATTGTTGACACTGTTGTTTCAGACATTCTTTCATTTTCATCATTATTTCGTTTCCTCTCATAATTGTGCTGATGAGGAGTTTACAAAAAACAACCATAATCTAGCTAGCTTTTTATTTGGCAGGAATTGAACGTCTCTGCAATAAAAATGTCTGTGAGCTGCATGCTTGTTCAATAGCCTGCTACCCTTTAGCAACCTAGCCTGCTAACCTGCTAGATTTTGAATATTCAGATTATCATAACTTGAGACTATGATGAACATCATATTCGCCTAGGCAGCACGTCAGTGATCATTTAGATTTGTGGAATGACATTATGTTTATCACTTGTATTAACCTTAACGTTATACAGTCCATCACTGAAGTCAATCATGTCACTCAAAGGGCATTCAATCCAACAAATAACAGTCAGCCACCTCAGTTGTCCGCCTTATAGAGTGAGCCCCATTTAAGTTAGGGATGGTACAGTAACACACCAAGTACCAGTGCAGAGGGGCAGAGGGGGTGACATTTGAGAGGGCTTGAGAGGGCGAAGGTTGTTCCTGGCCCAAAAGGGAGGGAAAGAACGGGAGTGGCCGTGGGCAGATTGAATTTCAACAGGACAGTTTTCCCAAAAGAATTAAGATGGACACCATCTGAGAGAGAAGAGGAAAGGGATACCTAGTCAGTTGCACAACTGAATGCATTCAACTGAAAAGTGTCTTCCACATTTAACCCAACCCTCTGAATCAGAGAGGTGCAGGGGGCTGCCTTAATTGAAATCATTGGCGCCCAGGGAGCAGTTGTTGTTGGGGGTTAAATGCCTTGCTCAATGGCAGAACGGCTGATTTTTCCACCTTGCTGGCTCAGGGATTCAAATCAGAGGCCTTTCGGTTACTGGCCCAACGCTCTTAACCGCTAAGCTACCAGCCCCCAAGGACTGAATTGTGAGTATTCAACCGCAAACAGGTGCAAACGTAATTCATGAACAGGTCAGGGAGGTGAGAGACAGGAGTGGACAAGTACTGGAGGAGTGTCCATCAAGGAGTGTCTCGGAGTTGGGGACAACCATAGAAGACCACGTGACGAACAGACGGACATGGTGACAGACCAAAAGAGAGATATTCTTAAGAGTCTTGGGAGACAAACAATGTGACTTTCCGTCATGCAATTAGTCTCTGTCAGTGGCTGCTATTCACTAAGTGAGTGACTCTCTACATCTGGCTAACTGTGTACTAACAAGGGCTTGTTAGTCGTTATAATTCATGTTTACAGTGCATTGTCGTTACTGTTCTATCGCCACCAATTACAGTGCATTCGGAAAGTATTCAGACCCCTTGAAATGTTCCACATTTTGTTACGTTACAGCCTTATTCTAAAATTGATATATTTTTTTTATGTCCCTTATCAATCTGCACACAATACCCCATAATGACAAATCAAAAACAGGTTTTTATAAATTTTAGCTAATTTATTAAAAATAAAAAAACGAAATATGACATTTACATAAGTATTCCGACCCTTTACTCAGTACTTTGTTGAAGCACCTTTGGCAGCGATTACAGCCTCGAGTCTTCTTTGGTATTACGCTACAAGCTTGGCATACCTGTTTTTGGGGAGTTTCTCCCATTCCTCTCTGCAGATCCTCTCAAGCTCTGTCAGGTTAGATGGGGAGCGTCGCTGCACAGCTATTTTCAGGTCTCTCCAGAGATGTTTGATCGGGTTCAAGTCTGGGCTCTGGCTGGGCCACTCAAGGACATTCAGAGACTTGAACCAAAGCCACTCCTGCGTTGTCTTGGCTCTGTGCTTAGGGTCGTTGTCCTGTTGGAAGGTGAACCTTCGCCCCAGTCTGAGGTCCTGAGCGCTTTGGAGCAGGTTTTCATCAAGGATCTCTTTGTACTTTGCTCCGTTCATCTTTCCGTCGATCCTGACTAGTCTCCCAGTCCCTTCCATTGAAAAACATCCCCACAGCATGATGCTGCCACCACCATGCTTCACCATAGGGATGGTGCCAGGTTTCCTCCAGACGTGACACTTGGCATTCAGGACAAAGAGTTCAATCTTGGTTTCATTAGACCAGAGAATCTTGTTTCTCATTGTCTGAGAGTCTTTAGATGTCTTTTGGCAAACTCCAAGAGGGCTTTCATGTGCCTTTTACTGAGGAGTGGCTTCTGTCTGGCCACTCTACCATAAAGGCCTGATTGGGGGAATGCTGCAGAGGGGGGCCAGTATGAAAATGTATGCACTCACTAACTGTAAGTCGCTCTGGATAAGAGTGTCTGCTAAATGACTAAAAATGTAAATGGTTGTCCTTCTGGAAGGTTCTCCCATCTTCACAGAGGAACTCTGGAGCATTGTCAGAGTGACCATCGGGTTCTTGGTCACCTCCCTGACCAAGGCCCTTCTCCCCAATTGCTCAATTTGGCCGAGCGGCCAGCTCTAGGAAGAGTCTTGGGGGTTCCAAACTTCTTCTATTTAAGAATGATGGAGGCCACTGTGTTCTTGGGGACCTTCAATGCTGCAGAAATATTTTGGTCCCCTTCCCCAGATCTGTGCCTCGACACAATCCTGTCTCGGAACTCTACGGACAATTCCTTCGACCTCATGGCTTGGTTTTTGCTCTGACATGCAATGTCAACTGTGGGACCTTATATAGACAGGTGTGTGCCTCTCCAAATCATGTCCAATCAATTGAATTTACCACAGGTGGACTCCAATCAAGTTGTAGATGATCAATGGAAACAGGATGCACCTGAGCTGAATTTCTTGTCACATAGCAAAGGGTCTGAATACTTATGTAAATAAGGTATTCCTGTTCTAGTTTTTTAAATACATTTCCTAAATTTCTAAAAACCTGTTTTCACTATGGGGTATTGTGTGTAGATATATGAGGACATTTTTTTTATTTAATCCATTTTAGGATAAGGCTGTAACGTAACAAAATGTGGAAAAAGCCAAGGGGTCTGAATACTTTCCGAATACACTGTATTTAATAGATGAAATGTGTTACATAATAAAATGTGTGAAATGAGTGAAGAGTACCGTAACAAATATATTTTGATTATTTGGACATACTTATTTGGACATTATGTATAGTTTATGAGTATGGATATGATTTTGTAATAGTACAGGCCTATGTACATTTGCATGTCTGACAGAGAACTGAACAGTAACAAAGATTTTTGACATGACTGCCACCTTTTGCATATTTACAGCTTAAACCCTGCAACTAATAATGATTATGTCATATGTGTAGTGATGCATCTGTTCCCAAACTGATTCAATTCCCACTCTGGTTTAAGACCCACATCCAACCTGTTCTTACTACAGGGATGGAAAAGAACGACCCAGAAAGAGGTGTAGGAGGAGGAAAGAGAGACATTGAAGAAGGAACGAAAGACAAACAGCTAAAGAACCATCTCAACAGCGAGGAGAAGGGCGAGAAGGAGAAGAAAGTGGGTGAGAAGGACGCGAGAGAGCCGGCAGTCCAGGTCCCTGTTGAGGAGCAGCTGGGCGCTGAGCGAACGTCTCACCATCAACGTCTCAGGGATGCACTACGAGACCCAACTCCACACTTTGGCCCAGTTCCCGGACTCCATGCTGGGCGACCCCAGATGCCGGCTTCGCTACTTCGACCTGTTGCACAATGAGCTCTTCTTGGACTGCAATCGGGCCTGCTTTGACGCCATGCTCTGCTTTTCCCAGCCGGGCGGGCGGCTTCCGGCGGCCCGCCAATGTTCCCCTGGATGTTTTCATTGACGAGCTGCATTTCTATGAGCTGGTCGAGCAGATCATGGCGTGCTTCGAGGAGGACGAGGACTTCCCCAAGGAGTCTGTGGATGCTGTTTGAGCATCCAGAGTCATTGTCGGGCGAGAGCATCATCGCCATCACCAGCGTCATGGTGATCGTGGTGCCCATCCTCATCTTCTGCCTGGAGATGTTGCCCGACTTCAGGAGCGAGAATGAGTTTTGTGAGGTAAGGCGGCAAGGGAGTAGTGAGATGGGATCAGAGTTTGTGAGCGGAGTTGAGCGATCGGAAATCCCACTCATCGCTCATGGAGCGATGCTTGCGCAAAAGAAACTCCTGCTCCAAATTCGCTCCATTCATTAAAATCACAATTTAACCAACACCCATCTATTTTTGGGACTACCTGGACCTACCATTTGCTTTTGAAGTATTGAAAGTAAACCATATGATTTGAATGAAAAGTATTTTAATAAACGTGAAAAGGTGAATGTAAGAAGCGTTCATCATTTAAAATAGGCTACACGTCGTATTAAACAACATATAAACACTTTAAATTGGTCAGGAGCCAGACAGGGAGCCTAAGAAGGAACACAAATTAATTATTTAGGCTATATTATTTCAAATATTTCAAGGCTATAACCTACAAAGAAATACATTGTGAAGCATTTGCGAGTGCGACACAATAGGCTGGTAGGGACATAAAGGGCTCAGCATTTAAACAACATTTCGTTGTATTAAATCATTATAGTCTATAAATTGCGCATATAGGCTGACTTACTAAGAATTAAATACAACTTCAATCATTTTTAGAAACACGAGATTGACCAGGCTCAAGCGATGGTACCTGGAGAGCAGGCCAGCAATGGAGAATATCCTCTCTGCGTTTGCAGGGCCACTGGGCTAAACACCCTCCAGGCCACTCTTGCCAGGTTGGGCAGAGATGAAGAGTTTTTATTTTGTTATTTGTCTATAGGTAGGCTTAAATGTTTTTTAGGCAAAATAACGCAATCAAAACGGAAAGCTCCTTGAAAGTTGGAATATGCCAGGCCTATTGGGCCAAAATCAATTATGGCCTATTGTATAGATTATAGAACAAAAATTAACAAAACCTTTAAGAGATCTGATTTTTAGTTTAAAAATACATTGCTACAATGACACACTTAGTTAGCTACCCACCTTGTTCCTTTCTTTTAGCATGTGCAAGTAGTAAGTACACCATCATGCTTTCGGGATATGTGTCATTTCAGATTCCACAATGATTCTTTAGTTGTGGACAATACATCACTGCACTCCCTCTCTTGGTCTTTGTCCTCATCTTTGTAAGTTGTAAATCACCTTGATTTTGCACCTGTGTGTTTTATCAGCTTCTTTATGAAAATATTTAGCGAACTCCATAACAGTAGCTAAAGCAATGGGCTATTGCAGCACACAAGTAGACTACAAATGCATACCGTGCCAGGCATGCCCTGAGCTCGTGAAGTGAGCACTACTGGAGCGAAATTGGAGTGGGCGAGAAGGCCCATGTTCCAGCCTTTGGGAATCTCGCTCTGTTCTCCAGTCAAATTGGGCACGCTCCGCTCCTCGCTCCAGCTCCGCTCCGCTCACATACTCTGGATGGGATAAAGAAGAGACAAGGAAAATTTAAAACGTTTGGGTCAATAGTCCAAAGTGGCCAAATATCCACTTGTTTCCTCCTCCATCTAAAATAGGAGAGATTGAGTGAACATTCGGTAGATGGAAAGTGTTACATAACATTACAGTCAGAGCAGGTTAGGGATAGTTACTGGACATGTGATGGTAAGGGAGAGGGGAAATATGATATTTTGTGAAAGAGGGTTAACAAGTGTTTAAGCAATGATGTCATTAAAACAATGATGTCTTTGAAACAATCGAATGAAATACTACATTTTGGTCTAACTCCCACTTATCTGCTTTTGAATATTTAATCGAATTTTGAAAAGCGTCAAGAGAGCAAGATGGATGGAGGGAAAGATAGAGGAGAGCCATGTATCATTTTCAAAATGACACATTTCTTCCTCTTAAGTTTTATTAATAATTTCAACTGTTCAAACCGGTTATTGGATATTTACTTCAGATACGTAACAAATTAGTATTGCGACACATTTTTGTGTCATACAGTCAACTCATCTGGTAAAGTCTAAGTCTACCTCACATGGTCTATCTGGTGTGTCTTGAATGGGATGTGTGCAGGACCGAATTAAGAAATCATAGCCTTTTGAAAATGCATTTCATGCAATTCTACCTCATCTACATGACAGAAGACATTAACTGAATATTTCTTAATACCACACAAATGACCGAAATGAGTGGCTACTCTGACACTGACAAACTGAGATTAATCTGGTCTTGAATTCAAACAAACAATAGCCCAGGCCAGTGAAGCGACACACAGATAGTACAATATTAGGAAGAAATACAGTACCAGTCAGATGTTTGGACACACCTGGGTTTTTCTTTATTTTTACTATTTTTTACATTGTAGAATGATAGTGAAGACATCAAAACTATGAAATAACACATATAGAATCATGTAGTAACCAAAAAAGTGTTAAACAAATCAAAATATATTGTATATTTGAAATACTTCAAAATAGCCGCCCTTTGCCTTGATGACAACTTTGCACACTCTTCGCATTCTCTCAACCAGCTTCATGAGGTAGTCACCTGGAATGCATTTCAATGCGTTTGAGCCAATCAGTTGTGTTGTGACAAGGTAGGGGGGGTATACAGAAGATAGCCTTATTTGGTAAAAGACCAAGTCCACATTATGGCAAGAACAGCTCCTATAAGCAAAGAGAAATGACAGTCCATCCTTACTTTAAGACATGAAGGTCAGTCAATACGGAACATTTCAAGAACTTTGAAAGTTTCTTCAAGTGCAGTCGCAAAAACCATCAAGCGCTATGATGAAACTGGCTCTCATGAGGACCACCACAGGAATGGAAGACCCAGAGTTACCTCTGCTGCAGAGGATAAGTTCATTAGAGTTACCAGCCTCAGAAATTGCAGCCCAAATAAATGCTTCACAGAGTTCATGTCACAGACAAATCTCAACATTAACTGTTCAGAGGGGACTGTGTGAATCAGGCCTTCATGGTCGAATTGCTGCAAAGAAACCACTACTAAAGGACACCAATAAGAAGAAGAGACTTGCTTGGGCCAAGAAACATGAGCAATGGACAATAGACCGGTGGAAATTTGTCCTTTGGTCTGGAGTCCAAATTTGAGATTTTTGGTTCCAACCGCTGTGTCTTTGTGAGACGCGGTGTGAGTGAACGGATGATCTCCGCATGTGTATTTCCCACCGTAAAACATGGAGGAGGAGGTGTTATGGTGTGGGGGTGCTTTGCTGGTGACACTGTCTGTGATTTATTTAGAATTCAAGGCACACTTGACCAGCATGGCTACCACAGCATGCAGCGATACGCCATCCCATCTGGTTTGGGCTTGTTTTTCAACAGGCCTCCAGGCTGTGTAAGGGCTATTTTACCAAGAAGGAGAGTGATGGAGTGCTGCATCAGATGAGCTGGCCTCCACAATCCCCCAACCTCAACCAAATTGAGATGGTTTGGGTGGCTTTTTGAAGAATCTCAAATAGAAAATATATTTTGATTTGTTTAACACTTTTTTGGTTACTACATGATTCCATATGTGATATTTCATAGTTTTCATATCTTCACTATTATTCTACAATGTAACAAATAGTAAAAATAAAGAAAAACCCTTGAATGAGTAGATGTGTCCAAACTTTTGACTGGTACTATATATATATATATATATATATATATATGTATATATATATATATATATATATATATATTATAGGCTACAGTAAGCTACTAAATATAATTTCCAGTTGCACACTGACTCACTTAATGATGAAGATTAAGCCATAGGCTACTCACGGGGATGGCTGATGCGCTCCTCATGGCAATAGCCTATCCTCAAGATGAGTTACTTTGGAAAACAGTGCTGCTGTTTTGGGAGTTGTTGAGAAATAATTATTTCTATTGGTTCTACAGACAGATTAGTCTTCTCGTTTCAGCAATAGGCATTTGTTTTCCAAACTGTACGTTTTTCGGCGATTGTATTTTGAATTCTGCAAAGCACAAACCTACAGGCGCAACCAACCATAGAAATATAATCCATAGATGGCAGTTCCATCCAAGTCAGACTGGCAGCCATTGTTAGTGTACCCAAGAGTTTAACGGTCAAATTGCCAGGGTAAGAGTTTCCAAAAGCTTCTATGGACATAAGTCTATGGCCACAACACAAGCAAAAAACTGCGGCCTTTCCGACTGTAGGCATGTCAGTAACTGCCAAAATAAAGGAAACACTTCAGTAAATGAGGGATACAAAGTATACAGTGCCTTTGGAAAGAATTCAGACCCCTTTACTTTTTCTTACGCTAAGGCCTTATTCTAAAACATTTTTTTTTTATCTCAGCAATCTACACACAATACCCCATAATAAAAAAGCGACAACAGGTTTTTTAGAAATTTTGGCAAATGTATAAAATAAACAAAACAGAAGTACCTTATTTACATAAGTATTCAGACCCTTTCCTATGAGACTCGAAATTGAGCTCAGGTGCATCCTGTTTCCATTGATTATCCTTGAGATGTTTCTACAACTTGATTGGAGTCCACCTGTGGTAAATTCAATTGATTGGACATGATTTGGAAAGGCACACACCTGTCCCACAGTTGACAGTGCATGTCAGAGCAAAAACCAAGCCATGAGGTCGAAGGAATTGTCCGTAGAGCTCTGAGCCAAGATTGTGTCGAGGCACAGATCTGGGGAAGGGTACCAAAAAATGTCTACAGCAGTGAAGGTCCCCAAGAACTCAGTGGCCTCCATCAGTCTTAAATGGAAGAAGTTTGGAACCAGGGAAAGTGGGAGACTAGTCAGGATCGAGGCAAAGATGAACGGAGCAAAGTACAGAGAGCTCCTTGATGAAAACCTGCCCCAGAGCGCTCAGGACCTCAGACTGGGGCGAAGGTTCACCTTCCAACAGGACAACGACCCTAAGCACACAACCAAGACAACGCAGGAGTGGCTTCGGGACAAGTCTCTGAATGTCCTTGAGTGGCCCAGCCAGAGCCCGGACTTGAACCCGATCTAACATCTCTGGAGAGACCTGAAAATAGCTGTGCAGCAATGCTCCCCATCCAACCTGACAGAGCTTGAGAGGATCTGCAGAGAAGAATGGGAGAAACTGACCTAATACATGTGTGCCAAGCTTGTAGCATCATACCCAAGAAGACTTGATGCTGTAATCGCTGCCAAAGGTGCTTCAACAAAGTACTGAGTAAATGGTCTGAATACTTATGTAAACTGTTTTTGCTTTGTCAGTATGGGGTGTTGTGTGTAGATTGATGAAGGGGGATTTTTTTTTTAGAATAAGGCTGTAACGTAACAAAAAGTGGAAAATGTTAATGGGGTATGAATACTTTCCTAAGGCACTGTATGTTATGTTGTGGGGTGCATTTTCCTGGCATGGTTTAGGTCCACTTATAGAATCTATGCCAATGCACATTGAAGCGGTTCTGCCAGCTCGTGGTGGCCTGACACCTTTTCAAGACAGTTTATGTTGGTGTTTCCTTTATTTTGGCAGTTACCTGTATGTGCTTGTGATAAAACTTAATCCACAGTTATTTTTTTAAACTATTGATCCTCTGTGGCAAAATTATTCTCTCTGGTGTATGTTGAACATTGAGAGCGGGCTCCTGTGTTTGGATGAAAAAAAATATATATAATACAAATAAATAATGTAATGTTTATTTGTGTTTTTTGGTCTCTTTGGTCCCTTACTGGCACAGCCCCTGACTGACACAATTGACCAGTCACATTTACTTATTATGCAGTTTTTTATTTTATCAATTGGTTACCCTGTCAAGGCAGGGCATCCCAGTTACCCACGTGGGCCCCCTACCTCCTCTCCTACCCACATCTGATGATCAGCAGAGCGGCACAGGCAGCAGCAGGCAGTCTAAACTTATTGAGAGCGGGCTCCTGAGTCCTCCTGTGGTTATATAATATATACTGTATATATAATATATACTGTATATATTTCCTTCATTTCTTAAAATACATTTTTGTATTTTTTTGTTGCCTTTTGGGCCCCCCACGGCCCTGGGCCCAGGGGCTTCATTAATCCGGCCCTGGATGTGTGTAGTTCTGGTGTGTCTTGAATGGGAGGTGTGTAGCTATGGGATGTGTCTTGTAGATACCCATTGACTACCAGTCACTCTGTTAACGCTAGTTAGCATTGGCTCGCAAAACTACCTCTAACTTCCTTCATATCCACGAGTTCATCTGACTCTGGGGATGTAGATAAAGGGCCCCATTGCCAAAATCCCGAAGTATCCCTTTAAAAGGTTTGGGATAGAGTTAAAATAAAACATTTGTATCTACCACTGAGATTGAACATGCAACCTTTGGATCCGGAGTCATGGTAATAGCGCTCACTGTTGCCCCTAGTGGCCGGTTTTGATGGCATTTCCCGACATTCTCAGCACATAGACAGACGTCCAATTTCAAAGTCAATCTTGAGCAATCTGCCTGGTAATGTTATCACATTCCTTCAGGAGAGCTATACTAGGCTGACGGTGGCTGCCTTTTGCACGAGGGGTGACTGCCAGGAAGCGCTTGTAACAGTGCAATCTTGTCTCCCCAGTGAGGAGTGGCAGGCCGACTGAAGAGTGTTGGCTATGCGGCTGGGCCGCAGAGGAGGGAGATGGGATAGCGACAGTGGAGATGGATGGGGAGCATGGGGAGTGGCGTGAACACTCATGTTTCTCCTTGGAGATCTCGGTGGGGGGGGGGCAGCGTCTTCCAGGACACCTTCTTCCTGGTGGAGACCATGTGTGTCTGCTGGCTCTCTTTTGAGCTGCTCATGCGTTTTGCCTGCTTGCCCAGCCAGATGCACTTTTTCAAGGATGTGATGAACATCATCGACTTCACAACCATCCTGCCCTACTAAGGACACTGAGAAGGCCCCGGGAATGTCACTGTCCATCATCCGGGTGATCAGGTTAGTCAGGGGGTATTTATCAATATGCATACTACCGTACTCCAAACTGTCATGCTTCGAGTGCATTCTCCGAGGACGTTCTCTTGAGTCCGTTCTTGTGAGGACGAGAGTGTGGAGTACGCATAAAACATTACATTTGAGAAGCACTCGCACTCCCCCTACTGTATTACCTCACACACGCTGCACCTCCCCATTCACTGAACCTTCTTCCAGCCAGGACAATGGCAATAGAGACGAAACAAGATACACACAAAGCAAACGTTTTACTTCACAATTATCAGCTAGCTATATGTGAATCGTAATAATCTAGCTAGCCAGCTAGTTAAACAGCCAAATGACTTTAAACTAATGTTCTGCAAGGTAGATGTCAATTCTTCGTGGGTAACAAGCTACCAATTCTTACTGGCTAGCTAGCTAGCCAGTTAGCCCTATTGACTTACTATGGATTTACCCATTCACTGAACCTTCTTCCAACCAGGACAATGGCAATAGAGACGAAACAAGATATACACAAAGCAAACGTTTTACCTCATAACCATCAACTACAGTTGAAGTCAGAAGTTTACATACACCTTAACCAAATACATTTAAACTCTGTTTTTCACAATTCCTGAAAAAATTCCCTGTCTTAGGTCAGTTATTTTAAGAATGTGAAATGTCAGAATAATAGTAGAGAGAATGATTTATTTCAGTTTTTATTTCTTTCATCACATTCCCAGTGTGTCAGAAGTTTACATACACTCAATTAGTATTTGTTAGCATTGCCTTTAAATTGTTTAACTTGGGTCAAATGTTTCGGGTAGCCTTCTATAAGCTTCCCACAATAAGTTGGGTGAATTTTGGCCCATTCCTCCTGACAGAGCTGGTGTAACTGAGTCAGGTTTGTAGGCCTCCTTGCTCGCACACACTTTTTTCAGTTCTGCCCACACATTTTCTATAGGATTGAGTTCAAGGCTTTGTGATGGCCACTCCAATACCTTGACTTTGTTGTCCTTAAGCCATTTTGCCAACTTTGATTTAACTTCCTGACTGATGTCTTGAAATGTTGCTTCAATATATCCAAATAATTTTACTTCCTCATGATGCCAACTATTTTGTGAAGTGCACCAGTCCCTCCTGCAGCAAAGCAACCCCACAGCATGATGCTGCCACCCCCGTGCTTCACGGTTGAGATGGTGTTCTTTGGCTTGCAAGCAACCCCCTTTTTCCTCCAAACTTAACGATGGTCATTATGGCCAAACAGTTATATTTTTGTTTCATCAGACCAGAGGACATTTCTCCAAAAAGTACGATCTTTGTCCCCATGTGCAGTTGCAAACCGTAGTCTGGCTTTTTTTATGGTGGTTTTGGAGCAGTGGCTTCTTCCTTGCTGAGCGGCCTTTCAGGTTATGTCGATATAGGACTCGTTTTACCTTGGATATAGACTTGTACCTGTTTCCTCCAGCATCTTCACAAGGTCCTTTGCTGTTGTTCTGGAATTGATTTGCACTTTTCGCACCAAAGTACGTTCATCTCTAGGAGACAGAATGCGTCTCCTTCCTGAGCGGTATGACGGCTGCGTGGTCCCATGGTGTTTATACTTGCATACTATTGTTTGTACAGATGAACGTGGTACATTCAGGCATTTGGAAATTGCTCCCAAGGATTAACTAGACTTGTGGAGGTCTACAAATAAAATTCTGAGGTCTTGGCTGGTTTCTTTTGTCAAGCAAAGAGGCACTGAGTTTGAAGGTAGGCCTTGAAATACATCCACAGGTATACCTCCAATTGACTCAAATGATGTCAATTAGCCTATCAGAATCTTCTAAAGCCATGACATAATTTTCTGGAATTTTAAAGGCACAGTCTTAGTGTATGTAAACTTCTGACCCACTGGAATTGTGATACAGTGAATTATAAGTGAAATAATCTGTCTGTAAACAATTGTTGGAAAAATTACTTGTGTCATGCACAAAGTAGATGTCCTAACCGACTTGCCAAAAATATAGTTTGTTAACAAGAAATGTGTGGAGTGGTTGAAAAACAAGTTTTAATGACTCCAACCTAAGTGTATGTAAACTTCCGACTTCAACTGTATATGTGAATCGTAATAATCTTGCTAACCAGATAGTTTAACAGGCAAGAATTACCTAAAATTAATGTTATGCAAGGTAGTAGTCAATTCTTCATGGTTAGCTAGCTACCAATTCTTCGTGGCTAGCTAGCTAGCTAACGGTAGTAGTTAGCCAGTTCGCCCTATTCACTTACCATGGGCATGCAATCTATGCAAACTACAGTGGCTATTGAAGGCAGGTAAACATGCCAAAATGAACGCAATGTATTTTTTAACTATTTCAAGATACAATATTGTAGTCAGTCAATATATGAGATGTGAATGGGCAACGTTTCATTCCGAAGTCAGAGTTTATTTTCTCTCGCTTCAACTCAAATAATAGCTTTTACTATCATTGATTTCAAGAAATGTTGCATCGTTTTATACGTGGTTGCGTCATATTTCTGTCCATACTTTTCGTTGAAGATTGCATCGATGCAACCACAAGGACACAGCGTTCGTCAGCATCGCCGACGCCTTCTGGTGGTCTGTGGTCACCATGACAACCATGGGCTACAGCGACATGTACCCCGAGACGGTGTGGTTGGCCATTGCCGACATGCTTACCATCTCGCTGCCTGTGCCTGTCATTGTGTCCAACTTCAGATACTTCTACCACTGCGAGATGAAGTGTGAGGACGACACCGAGTACACGCACAACAAGACCTCGCTGTGGCAGGACGAGGAGCATGAGGGTGTGGAGGAAGGTGAGCTAGACAGAGCAGGAAGTTGAGCGGGGCCAAAATGTACCTCAGGGAACACCAGTTGACTCAGGTGTGATCCTTCAGCTGTGACCCTGTCACAAAAAAGAGATTAGAAAATGAACCATTGAAAAGCTTTAAACCAGTGCAATGGCAAACTGACACTGGCATATAGTGTGAAAGCAGCAATATGTGTAGCAGAAAAACATGAATGTCTGTTCTAGTTTTTATGGTGCAGATAAAACTATCATCATCAGGGGGAGACAAACAATTGACTGGTGTAGGAACATTCAACTACACTACTGTAGGTTGCTTGCCAGAAAGATAAAGGAGAATGAGTGACATGCTTGTTGTTTTCATTCATCATGCTATTCATTTTTAAGCTATGAGTTGTAAATTATTAATTGTAATATTAGCTTGTATGTTCTTTAAAGAGTTGAATCTTCATTGTAATTTTAGTGCTGTCAATATGAAACACGGTGTCTTCTCATCTTCTTTAATCTTATCTTATGCAGTTTATAAAATGTATTTTGTTATAATGTATTCAAATGTATTATGAAGGAGCACTTCTCAAACTGAAAAAGCAAATGTTGGTCGACAGAAACAAGGAGCAACTACACATTAAAAACAAATGGTTGTATATAGTGCCAAATTAGGGTTTGTTGGTTTATAAACATAGTGGGTTAGCCACTAAAAAACGTAACACAAAAAACAATAGTCCTTCCTTCCGGTCTGTTGCGTGTAGAATATTGAAGGTTACGTATGTAACCACGGTTATGTGAGCTATATGGATCACTTCAATATATTGGTATCATTCCGCGGCGGGGGGATACATCCGAGGTGAGGATTTACAGATTTACTGCCGTGTACACCTGTGTCACGGCTGGGGTTCGCCCCTATATATAGACCCCATGGCTGCAACACACGTTCTCTACATCATTTTTGAGGCGCCTCTAGCACCGTAGAGGATTGGAGTGATCCATATAGCTCACATAACCGTGGTTACATACGTAACCTTTGTTATGTTTCACTATATTGGATCACTCCAATATATTGGTATACCCGTACCAGATTTAGTCGGTGCTAGAGGGACCTGGCCAGCCAGCGGCAAAGTCCCAGCGTGGAACCGAGATACAGGGGCCGTCAATGTGGAAGGCGGGTCCCGGCACAGTCCCCGGAAGGGGAGGCAACACCCAGGACCGCTGAACCAACCGCTGAGGGAGGGAGGTGCCACATTTACCCGATAGTACCTAGAAAAGGTGCAAGAGGAAGCCCAGCTGGCCGCAGCACAAATATCAGCGAGGGGCACTCCTCTCAGTATAGCCCAGGACGCAGCCAAACCTTGTGTTGAATGTGCCACCACAGATCCCAGCACTGGCCTGCCAGCCAGGCGGTATGCTCCCTGACTCACTTCGGGGCTGTCATTACTTACTGTGCAAAGTTATGAAAAACAATTATCTCTTATAACTTCTCAAATCACATCCCTTTCTTAACAAAAACACTTTCATAATTTTTGATATTACATGCACAACCCATAGTATGGAAACTTCATCTAAGTAGTGGGTATACTTTCCAAGTTACAGTATTTCCTTTTTAACATTTTTAATGACATCACAAAATAACAAACAAAATGACATTAGTGTTCTATAGATCGCCTCTGACCATTCCCCACATTCTACGTTAGAAATATTGTTCCAGTATTCGATTTTGAACGTGTTAGATTTTCAGCGGGAAATGGGTCTGTTGAAACAAAGCACGTTCCTTTGGCGAATTTGGAGAGCACAGGCCTGGATCTTCTCCCTTGATGTACAACAGGATGTGAGTTGTTAATCCCCACTAGTTATTTCCTTCCCCCAGAGGGGGTCTGATTGAAGTTATTAATTGCAAACCTGATCTGACCTATTTGGATTCTCGTGGTCAGTCATGACACTAGTGAGGTTCTCATCACTAGTGTCCAACAGGGGCAGGTAAGGCCAGCTGCTCTCTGTGGCTGGATGGAGGACCTTCGGTGGGTCATTCCTCCGTCACACTCCTGGTTAGACAATTTTACAATTGATCAAGCTCAAGCTCTTTTGCAGGTGCAGCATCCAGAAGTAGGAGGCCTCCTCATGGTGGGCGGCATCGCCATGCTGTCAGCAGTACCAACATTGGCCCAGGGGTTTGTCCAGATAGTCAATCACAGGCTAACCACTGGGTCACGGTAAGTAACCTTCGCTGCCAGGAAGGTACTGTTAAGGTGTATGACTCCAGTGGTCATGACACCACTCCAGAGTTTCTCTCACATCTCACCTCTCTCTTATCTTTTCCAGGGACCTCTGTGACTGTGGAGTGGCCGGCAGTCCAGCAGCAGAAAGGGGGCACAGATTGTGGGCTGTTTGCTATTGCAAACAGTCTTACTCTCTGCAGAGATGAGGAACCCTCCATGGCACTATACCATCAGAAATCCATGAGAAAAAACATATTTTCTCTTGTTTTCAGGCTGGGTGCCTGGCACCATTTCCCAGTCCCGATTCCAGTCCCCGTCCTGGGTCCAGGCCTCCCAAGGTATCCACACCCTACACAACAGAGGTCAGCATCCACTGCTTCTGCTGGAAATACGTGAGAGAAGGTAAGGAGGTGGCCCGTTGCAGATGTGGCAAGCATTTTCATGTGTCTTGTTTGTCTCATGTCGTCAATGTGCATGAGATTTGTCTGTCCATCGTGTCCGTTGTCCGTCGTCTGTTTTGTCTGATGTTTTCCCCACCCTTGTTGTCACTGCTTGGCCGGCTCCCCACCTCAAGACGGTAGGTATTTTACTACATTACATCTTGTTGTAAATTGTATGTTATTGTAAATAACCTTAATCATGTTGTAATATTGTTTTACATTTGTATAAAGATGTGTTATCTTGCAGACATTGGCTGTGAAGTTGGTAATTTGGTTGGTAAGTATATAGCACATGTATCTGTCTTGTATTGCAAGTAACGTTTACAAACAGGTAAATATTCATATATTTTTCCATTTGTTTGCTGGTAAATATTTGAAACTTGCTCGAATTGGCTGTAAATGTATACATTTGATACAAAATGTATTCATTGCAAGTAACATTTTCAATTGACTAAAATGTAGTGTTCAGTCGCCCAGTTCCTAACTGGTCCTTAACCCCTTCTCTCTAGCCATGAATCTTTTGTGCCCAATTCCAAATCAAACTTTAGGCCAGGGACATTGGTTTCTAGTTAGGGTTTGCATATCCGGAGGTTCTAGATTTATGTACGTAATATGGCAGAAGTGTCCTGGAGCCCATTACACAGCAGGGTGGAGTCATCACCATATTGCTACATCTATCCAAGCCCCATCAGGCAAACACTAAAAAGATAGAGTAGGGGTTTAAAGGCCTTAATTAAACTGGGTGTCACGATCGTTAGACGGAGTAGACCAATGCGCAGCGTTAGTTGCAAACATACTTAAACTTTATTATCTTTAGTGATAATATAAACAACAAAACAACAAACGATACGTGCAGTCCTACGGTTAACACAACCAACACGGAACAAACCAAACGGAAACAAGATCCCACAACTATTGTGGGAAAACTGCCTCTATAAATATGGCTCCCAATCAGAGACAACCAGCAACAGCTGACACTCGTTGCCTCTGATTGGGAACCACTCTGGCCAACACAGAAATACAACACATAGAATATACACACCCTGGCTCAACATATAGAGTCCCCAGAGCCAGGGTGTGACAGTACCCCCCCCCCTAAAGGCGCGGACTGCGACCGCGCCTAAACATAAACAAACCAGGGGAGGGCTGGGTGGGCATTCCTCCTCGGAGGCGGTTCCGGCTCCGGGCTCGCCCACCACCCTCCAATAATCCCCCCGTAGCGCCCCTGGTCCGGTCTGGCCCCGCTGGCTGGAGCTGGACTGGACATCGTAGGAGCGGATTGCTTAAGCTCCGGTGTGGAGCAGCTGACCGGTACCTGACCAGGCACCGGTGACCCAGGCACGGGTTGTGCCGGACTGACGACGCGCACCCCTGGCTTGGTACGTGGAGCAGGAACGGGCCGGACCGGGCTGACGATGTGCACCCCTGGCTTGGTGCATGGAGCAGCAACGGGCCGGACCGGGCTGACGATGCGCACCCCTGGCTTGGTGCGTGGAGCAGGAACGGACCGGACCGGGCTGACGATGCGCACTCCTGGCTTGGTGCGTGGAGCAGGAACGGGCCGGACCGGGCTGACGATGCGCACCCCTGGCTTGGTGCGTGGAGCAGGAACGGGCCGGACCGGGCTGACGACTCGCACCCCTGGATTGGTGCGTGGAGCAGGAACGGGCCGGACCGGGCTGACGATACGCACCCCTGGCTTGGTGCGTGGAGCAGGAACGGGCCGGACCGGGCTGACGACGCGCACCGTAGGCTTGGTGCGAGGGGCAGGAACAGGCCAGGCCGGGCTGGCGACGCGCACCGTAGGCTTGGTGCGAGGGGCAGGAACAGGCCGGGCCGGGCTGGCGACGCGCACCGTAGGCTTGGTGCGAGGAGTAGGAACAGGCCGGGCCGGGCTGGCGACGCGAACCGTAGGCTTGGTGCGAGGAACAGGAAGGACCGTACTGGGAACACACACCACTGGCCTTAAACGGGGATCAGGAACGGGCCGGACCGGACTGGCAATACACCTCAGTACCTCTCGCCGTGCCTCTACAACTTCCTTCCCTCCTCTCACCAATGGCTCCCGTAACCCAGTGGCCTTCTCTCCTCGTCTCCCATTACGCCCTGTGGCAGCCTCCTGCTGCCCAGTCGCCCATGCCGTGTGCCCCCCCCTAAAAATGTCCTGGGGTTGCCTCTCGTCCGTCCGACGACGACACTGTTGACGCCGTTGCTCCTCTCTCGCCAGGGCCTTAATCTTAGCCCATGGCCCTTTGCCCCCGAGCATGTCCTCCCAGGACCACGATTTGCCCACCTGGGCCATCGCCAACCTCTCCACTCCTTTCCCGGCGCTTCCTCCCATGTCCAGGCCGCCTGCTCCTGGACACGCTGCTTGGTCCTGGTATGGTGGGATCTTCTGTCACGATCGTTAGAGAGAGTGGACCAAGGCGCAGCGTTGCAGGCAAACATATTTATTTAAAGAGAGTAAACACTCGAACAAAACAACAAACGATACGTGCAGTCCTACGGTACAGACCAAAAGGAACAAACCAACTGGAACAAGATCCCACAACTATTGTGGGAAAACAGCCTCTATAAATATGGCTCCCAATCAGAGACAACCAGCAACAGCTGACACTCGTTGCCTCTGATTGGGAACCACTCTGGCCAACACAGAAATACAAAACTAGAATCCCGACATAGAAACACAACACATAGAATATACACACCCTGGCTCAACATATAGAGTCCCAGAGCCAGGGTGTGACACTGGGTAAAAAATATATTTTAAAAAACCTTCTCTCGGCCTGTACCTTGACGTGGTGAGAGGGCTTCCAACTAAACCAGGCCCATGTTATTGAAAATGAATATCCTTAATGTTTGCTTTTCCATCCCACCACCCCTGACTGAGACTGGCTGCCTGTCGAGGACAAGTGACAGGAAGAACTAGCCGCAGCACCTGTCTCTTGATTCTGCCTCTTCCCTCTCTCCTCATCCTTTAACTCTTCCTCTCCTCTCCCTCCAGACGAAATTCTGCATCTAATGACGTCTGATTGCCCAAAACTCTGCCCGCTCATCCCATCCCCTCCTCCCTTCTCCATCTCTGGAAACCTCCTCCCATCAGACAGGCATCCTTTCTTTCTTTTCTATGTCTGCCATTAACATTATTGCATGTTTAATCGAACATTGAATTGAAATTAAATCAATCAATAACTGTATTTGTACATACCTGATCTACCTGTAGCCTGTGTCTTTGCTTGTTTGCGTTTGTCTCCTCCCCTGTTCACTTTAACTCTGTTCCTGTTCTCCAGGAACTAAGGGTTTCTGCCTAACACGCAGTTGTGGATCCACTTGATGTCTTCCATTACCAACCACCCTCCAACGTTTCATTACATCATCTAAAGCTACAGTTATTGTAATTATCTGCTAATAAAGTTTGCTAGCCGTATCATACTGGGCACATAATATGTGAGATACACAGATTAACTAAAAACACTAGTACTGCAAACACTCAGAACAAAGAGAGCAGCAGTGCCTGGACTTTACAGTCTCCCTCTTCAAGTCCCTCTTCCAGGACTGGCTGCCTGTTGAGAACAAGTGACAGGCAGAACCTCCCAACCACACAGCACCCACCACCTCTATATTCCACACACCAGAATTAAGTATTTCAGTCTGATTGCCATTTGAGTGTTCAAAAAAAATCTGTGAAAATAAATGAATGACATGCCTGTACCACAAAAATATACAAGTTTATATATTTAAATCGTAAATATTGCCAGCTTGGTTTTCACAGCTGTTTCACAAGGTGTTCATTGCTGTAAATTGTAACGAATCCCTTGATGGTATTTGTTAGTTCAACATTATTCATTATGGAATCCTAGGACCTATAATATGTACATATATATTCAACCACAAGGGTGTACTAATGAGGTAAGTGAGATAAAAAAAAAAAAAAGAATCATAATAGGGTACTGAAATTAAATTTGAAAAAACAAGATAAGGGCAGCTCAAAATAAAAACATGCCAGCCAGACAAGCCAGTGTGTGAATCAAACTGATTTGCATATGAATGGAGTGGAAATTAGCTGACTTTAAGATTACACATTTTCTTTGCTATTTCTGGAACGTAGCAACGTTTAAGACATTGATTTCATGTTGTTGAAATGTTAACAAGGTACACAAAAGTAGTTCGAAGTGATGTTTTCATCTTATTAGCTAAACAAAACTCATTTAAACAGCAAGCTTATCGTGGACATCAGCTTTGTTTAACATAGCGGGGATGAACATAATGTAATTTAGGTTGTAATGATCATCCAAAATTCGACGTATTAGGTCATCACACCGTTGCTATAGCAACTGACACTAATAGTTTTTCGAATCCCATTATGACCCAGGGGGGGGGGGGACACTTTTTGGCTGGGGGACATTATTTGGCATGACAGGCTCCCTGGAGGTCAGGGCCCCTGGGCAAGTGCCCTGCGTGCCCGGTCGGTATTCGGCCATGATTACCACAAGTTTAGATATCTGGCTAGACTAACTACCAATCTAAAAATTGTTAGCTGACAGGGCTAATTGAGTGACTGTCAGAGACTGGCATACCAAGAGAAAAACTGCTGATACACATCCACATTTTGAAATTGCACCTGGTGTATTCTACTATTCTTCCTCTCAATAGTAAGCTGAGACCCCGACTGAGTTCCTAAAACTGCTTAGCCTGGAACCGGCCCGGTCTGGGTTGAATTCAAACAGTAGAGGTTGATTACTTTACAAATGCTATATGGGCCTTAATAGTATCATTGACGATATGACTTTTAAAGTGTGGGCACATTTCAGTTGCTCTGTTAAACCTACCCTTTGGAATGACTTCAATAGCAACAGTGAATCTATTTAGTTATCAAGAGATCTCTCAATAATTATTCTCACAATAGCACATTGCTATTAGTCAGTGACAAATATTAAAGCTAAGTAGGGCTTGGTTAAAACCCTGGATGGGAGACCAAATGAATAGCTGTAGATAGATCAACTCTCCAGTAGGGGGTGCTGCTCAGCCTATTGTTTTGTTTTTTCTGATAGTGGATATAATGTTGAAGATCTGACGTTGTTTCAAAAGGTACAAATTCAACATATTTTATACAAGGTTTGTCTATGTTGAAAACTGGTTACAATGATGACATAATCCTGTGATTGAAATGTCACCCTCAAAACAACAGTTTGGATGCATTGATAACTTTTTTCAAATTCAATGTATTTTCCATGTAGTTTCCGCGTCACAATACATTGATAAAATTACGTTGACACAACGTTGATTCAACCAGTTTGTGCCCAGTGGGAACCTGATACGAGGGAAGGATAAAAAAAATCAAGAACACATCAAGTAACCTCTCATTTCCTGTTGACCTTCTGTAACCTTATTTGGAAGAGGAAATATAATGCAGAACAAAAAATTACATACACTTAGTTTCCATCCATTTTACAGGTCTTTTTTAATTGCAGCTTTTACAATCATTATCATTATTGTTATATCATTTTAAATTATCAGCACTACTCTTCATTATTAATATTAATTCAAATCATAACAGTTGTTTTCAAAATGTACACATACAAGTAGAATATCTTAAATGTCCATAATTTAAAACGCATTTACTTTTCTAACAAAAATTACAGTCATTCTTAACTAAGTATGAAATGAACATACAGTTCAGACACACACACATGCACACACACACACACACACACACACACACCATAAAAATTGATAGAATAAAATACATACATTTTACAAATTACCCTTACCCAAGCTTTCACGTCATTAGAGGATTGATATCATTGCTCTCACTCTAAAATGGTTTTGTTTTGGCATGCATATTAACACAAACTTTTTGTTGTTGTTGTTGTTCGAACAGGATTTTGTCATAATGCACTTCACACATTGTCCATTGTCCTTCTCATTGTGCATCTCATGGTGTCTGTTATGGCTTAAGAACATGCTTATGACCCTTATAACTTATTTCGCAACCTCCCTCTCCCTCTATCCTAATACAGTGTTTCTCAACCTCTGGTCCGTGGACCGACCAGTTCCTTGGATGATGCTGACTGGTCCCTCAGATGGTTAGCTGTACCTGATTTAGTCAGTTCTCAAGTGCTAGTTTTAATGTAAGTGGTCCCCCAAGAGAGAAGGACCATAGCTTGTGGGTCCTTAGTAAAGGCAAAACCTTCGCTTGCCTGTCCATGTTACAAAAGGTTTGAGAAACACGATCCCAATACCAGTTAATGAGATTTTAACAAATAGGGTATGCATGTTCTCTCGATAGTCCAAATAAAAAAATGTCTATCTGGGTCATCATTCTGTTGATCAGAATGGGAATGCAGTTTTATGTCCCAATGAAAAAAAGAAGGGTCATTGTGTCATTGTCATTTCACACTCACAACTGAAGATGAACTTCACAATGGGCGATGGAGTCACTTTCTACAGCATCAAACAGCTTCATGCCACAACTGTGGACTAAGACGGAGAGGAGAGAGAGAGAGACAGACGGACAATCACTCTATTTTAGCGTCTTTTCATTCTCTCACATTGTCCTTGTTTCTTCAAGGATTCCAATTGAATTGTTGTTGTTTGTGTTCTATTCTCCATTTTGTTGATGATCTTCATCTTATTTTTCTTAAAAAACAGGGTTGATTTTTTCCGGACTCTAAAACAAAGACAGGGTTGATAAATAATGAAGCAACCATAAAATAACTAAATTTCAGTATTAGTCGACTCTTGTCTGAAATGTGTTTGGATGACTGAGATTACTGAAATGACAAATGTGTTTTGATGACAGTACTGAAAGGACTGAAATATTTTTGGATGATGGGTTACTGAAATGAGTGGAATATTTTTGGATGACTGAGAATACTGAAATGTGTTTGGATGTCTGAGATGACTGAAATTACTGAAATGTGTTTGGATAACTGATATTAATTACTGAAATGTGTTTGGATGCATGGAATTACTGAAATTGTTGAAATGAATAGGATAACATGTTTGGGTGACTGAAATTCAGACACTCTTACAGAAGGTGACAAAAGCAACATTCTAAATGTTAAAAAGTTTATGTTTTGTTGAGCCAGGACTACTTTACAACCTTGTACACGTTTATGATATTATTTGGCAATTAAGTATTTTTCTCACCTGGTGTCCTTATCTCTAGCAGGAATATGTTCTCACTGACCCCGACTCACCCCTGGGCCCGGAGTTCACTGAAACAGATAGCACTACGATTTTAAACACCTGTCAATGACACTAGATTTCCAGTCATAAACACTGAAATGGGTGGTCAGCATGGAACCAATGACCCAAATAGCAGGTCCCCAGTGGGAAGGAGATGAAAGCGACGACCACCTCACCTTCACTTTGGACTTTCCTCAGGGTGACGGAGGGCGTGGAGATGGCGGAGGCACGGAAGTTGGCGGGTAACGTTTCCGAGGAATCAGAGGTCACGCCCCGGAGGTCCTTCTCTCTGAACATCTTCCTCCACGAGGGTGAGCGTGTGAACGTCTTAGTGCCATCCTGTCAACGAGACGCAGACAATATTGTATGATGATATTCATTAGATTTCCCAAGTGCTAGTTAGGTATACTATAGAACAGCATGTGGGAAAAATACATGCACATGGTTCCCACAGTTAATGTTGGTTGAAACAAACTGCCTATCTTCATGAGCAATAACCTTAGGCAGGCAACTATCCACCTACCATTTCATAAAGATTGTAACGCTTGCTTGTATGAGTCATTATCATTGAGGATTAACTTTATTGATGTTGTTTTCATTGGCATTCTTTGATTATTATTATTTTTACCTCATCTGGCCTTCTCTCCGTTCCAATGGAGATGAGAGCATTGTACTCCTTCTCCAGCATCTGCCTCGCCTGGGAGAGAAATAATGAGTGTATTAAGATTACAATTAAGATTATCAAGGGGATTTCTTGATTAAATTGAGTTACCAAACAGTTGTAAGTAAGGTAAATGAAGTAGGTTGGTGATTGTGGTGAATGAGGGTTGTTCTGATGAGACTACGATAGTAGAATGAGGAGTGCCTGTGCTCTGATTGGATAGTGGTCGGCCCGTCGGCATGGCTGGATTTTAGAGAACATTTTAGAGGACCCCATCTTGGCGGTGTAGAGACATTTTTGAATATTTAAGCAAATTTTCTGCAATTCTACAAATTTCTCCATGGAGTTGAGAGAAACTGTTTCAGTTTTAAAGGTGCGATATGGAAAAATCCCACCACCATTTCCTGGTTGAAAAATTCTAATAGTTTGCCTAATTTCAATTTATGTGACAAAATAAGCAACAAAACAAGTATAGTGTAGAGAATCATTGTACCATCTAACATATTTTCAAAGATATTGTATTTTCAGCTTGTTTGAAGCTGGTGTACAAAAGTACCAAAGTAAAAAATGCAAAAACTAAATGTAAGAATGGTAAGCATAGAAAAGGCGCACATAGAACAGATCTACCGCTTCTTAGACTTTGGGTTATTGAGATAGACTGTAGGCATGGCTTAGTAGGGGCGTGGCTTTCAGATAGTTGTTTTTGGCCACACGTGAGAGTAAATGTCATTCCGGTTAATCTGTTCTGTTGTATTGTTATCACATGTGCAGGTTGAACACTAACGCTTGTGTAGCTTTAATGAGGGATAGTTACCACGTTGTTACAATATTAACCTATTCACATGTCAAAATGCACTCACTGTTCCAAAATGTGATTGTTACGCAACAGGACAGTTAACACGCGCTGCCTGCTAATTATCTATAGGCTATGTTTCAACTTGTCAATTTCAAATTATTTTCTAACAAGTTTTATTTTCTAACAACAGTTTGAATTGAGGTGTGTTCCGCCTCCCAATTTCAGCGTAGCAGACAATTTATGTGTGAGTCTTTACTGAGCCGGACAAACTTCTCTCTTCGAGGAGAGCCCAAGCACGTCTTCACCAATGTTTCTGCAGATCAAATATGCACAAATTGGAACATTTTCTGGCTGGTGCTCGCATTGCCTGCCTTGTTGTTTTCCTTACAAATAATAACTTTGGACATGTGTGCGTTCCTATCAAAGTAAGTGCCTTATTTTCTGTATATCGTGTTGTCGTTTCTACTGTAGCATACAGTTTGCATGTATGTATGTTTTGTATGTATGGAGCATAATGTATTTACAGTTTTATTCACGTTTTCAAGTACTGGTGACAAATAATGCATTCCGATTTTTGCATGTATCGTAATAGACACCTATGACGTGTGTAAAATACTTTTTTGAAGGTTCTACTGATTATAATGAGCTAATGCTAAGTTATTTGCCAGCTATGTGTGGCGCCATGTTTGTTGACATTATACCATGCATTCTGGTTGTCACGTAAACATCTGTCAGACCAAAGATGTTATAATGAGGTGAAGGAATGGTTCACTCATTTTTCAAGTAAACTTTCGGAAGTGAATGATGGGAACTGAATGATCGTAGATGACACTCCCCCTTCAACATGCATACTGCAAACAGACCAAACTCTTCTTGTCTCCTCTTATTATCTTTGGTTGAGGCAAAAAAACAAACATGGTGGCGCGCACAAACTACCCATCGTCGGATTACTTTCGATTTCTGCAAAGTGTTTTACTCAATTATTTCGATCAATGGTGAGCTCACCCGGGATGTGATGAATTATAAATAGTAATTGCTATTAGCTAATTCATATTGTGGTTTCTGACAGCCAAGAGTTATCTAAATATGACCGCTTGTGTTACGTCAATCTTTCCTTAGTTAGCACTAGGACTAATGTAGCCTACATTTTCAGATTTGAATGATTGTGTATGCTGTCACTACTTCTGTGAATGTCTGAACAGTGCATCCAAAAAATTAACTGGTCATATTCAGGACATAACTCTGAATATAGGTCCCCTGTAGCTCAGTTGGTAGAGCATGGCGCTTGCAACGCCAGGGTTGTGGGTTCGTTTCATAAGGGGGGCCAGTATGAAAATGTATGCACTCACTAACTGTAAGTCACTCTAGATAAGAGCGTCTGCTAAATGACTAAAATGTAAAATGTAAATAACTTTGTAAGGACTGTGTTTGTGCAAAATGTTTCTGTGAAAAAACAGTGTGGCTAGCTCAAATGCTGACTGTTGCGTCAATCGAAACTGGACGTTCTAAATAAGTGTTCTAATCACACCAGTTTGAGCGTACGCTGCAGGGACCACTGTAGAATGATCACACCCGTTTGTTGGTACGTGTGACAAGGTTTAGAAATAATATTGTTATTCAGTTTATATTAGAATTTGTAAAGATCAAAAATATTCAAGGAAAATTGAAATTTGCAGTGTACAAACGTAACATGATGAACAGGAATGACATTTACTCTCACGGGTGGCCAAAAATAACTATCTGAAAGCCACGCCTGCAAATGACCTATGGATTAGAATAAAAAAGGGTTAGTGCTATTCTTGGGACGTCCCTACCCTAAACCCTAACCTAACCATAACCCCTAACCTTAACTCTTTTACATTTCAACTTCAATTGGGTGACGTCAGCGTTGGGACATCCTGGGCTTTTCACGCACAACAGTGTCTAGGGTTTACAGAGAATGGTGTGACAAAAAAACAGCAACATCCAGTCAGCGGCAGTCCTGTGGGCGAAAACAGCTGATGAGAGAGGTCGAAAGAGAATGGCAAGAATGGTGCAAGCTAACAGGTGGGCCACAAACAGGCAAATAAAGGTGCAGTACAACAGTGGTTTGCAGAACGGAATCTCGGAACGCCCAACTGGTCGATCCTTGCTATGGATCGTCTATTGCAGCAGGCATCCACACCGGGTTCCACTCCTATCAGCTAAAAACAAGAAGAAGTGGCTCCAGTGGGCACACGATCACCAACACAGGAAAAACATTGCCTGTGGAAAAACATTGCCTGGTCTAATTAATTCTGGTTCCTGTTGCGTCATGCTGATGGCAGAGTCAGGATTTGGCGTAAGCAGCATGAGTCCATGGTGTCCTGGTGTGGGGAATGTTTTCCTGGCAGACATTAGGTCCCTTGATATCAATTGAGCAACTAATGTTTTCGACACCTTGTAGAATCCATGACCTGAAGATTTCAGGCTGTTCTGGAGGCAAAGGGTGGTCCGACACGGTACTAGACGGGTGAACCTAATACACTTTCCGGTGAGTGTACATTGTTTGTATTAGAAGCTATTATTGGTACCATGATTGTGTTACATTTTTATTTTATTTACACTAACATTTACCACAAAGATTGCAATTGTTCCATTCACTATAATAGGGGATCCTGTTTTCTGCTAACAATTCCTGCAGTACTGCGGTTGGCCTTGAACTGTCATGGCTTCAATGAGAGGGTGCAGTCAGTCATTCACCCCTGGGTCAACCCAGAATGAAAGTGAATAAAAACGGATGGTTAAATTAGCCAATGTTTGTGTAATCCAAACAACCCAACATCTTGGGTTATTCACGCAACCCAACTGGCTGAGTCAAAATAACCCAGTGTGTGTTCTGTCCAATATTTACCCGAATATTCAATCGTTATTATTCGATTACTTGCGAGAGTATACATTTTTGAAAGAACCAATATATATATACTTTTAATTTTTATTAAAAGGCTTTGCCTAAATTTTTACTATCTACGTGACATTGCTACATGCAAAGATAGACCATGACATTCAAAATGTTAATAAAACAGTTTTATTACAGTTTTTATGAGTGCGGCCATAAAAAAATACTTACCGGTAGCCTAGACACTTTTCACGTGTGTAGCTTGTTATTGTCAGTCAATCAAAGCAGCTTTACAGTCAGAGGCTCCATGTGTAGCAAGTGAAGTGGGAGATTTCTAATCAATGGTAAATTGAATTATTGGCTAAATGAGAAGGAGTAGGCTACAATGATCATCCAATAGGTAGGCTGTTGTTTAATATGAATGGAGTTGTTGGATGGGGAGCGAAGCAAAATAGCCTCAATTAGCCTTGCTAGATAGCTATCTGGCTAACTTAGTTGGATAGTGTAGCTAGCTAGCTTCTTTACATCAATTTGATGCAGTCAAGACAGACACTGCCAGATGAGATGATAGATAATCTATTGCGGCAACAAGTTTGTCTAACTTGCGCAAGTTGGTTTGGCTACTTTCTCTCACTCTCCCTCGATGTCAGACACTCTGCCCCTCCCACACCCTTCTGTGCTGAAACAACAAGCAGAGTGCACCTCCTGAGTCGCACGAGCAAGTCCCCATTGAAGTTTAAAATGTATTTAGACTATCCGGATATCCGAAAAAAAATCATGATATTATTCGAATAGTGAAACTATTTCAAAAGCCCATCCCTAGCTTTGGGTTAGCAAATATCCCAAACTGGGTCGTTTTCAAGCCAGCATTTTTTTGAGTGTAGCAGGAAGGGAAGGTACCTGTGTGTTCTGATTGGGTATCTGGATGAGCAGGGCTAGGTCGGTGTAATCGAACGTGTCGTCCAGGGCTAGGAGGGCCCCATGGACCCCACTCTCTGTGAGATTATCTGCAAACTCCTTTAGCCCAATGGCCTTGACCCAACACATCACTCGCTCATTGGACCATACCATCACATCTAGGGAGGGGGCAGAAAGAGGCAGCTACTGTAGTACAATAACAATCGAGTGGGGTTAAAAAAAACTGTGAAGATTAGCATTTGAGAGACAAAGAATATGGGTGACGTTATAGCCCAAGTTACCTCTGTTTTATTTGCAAGACAACAATCATTGGCAATATCAGACGAGCCCCCAAATATGTTACGACTCAAGTTACCTGTGTAGAGTATTCTCACCTTGGTTCAGATGTTGGCTCTCATCCCTCCTCCTTTCTAGCTCCTTCCTGTCATAGTTCAAACGCTTCAAGCACATGATGCCATAATGAAGACTGACCCTGAGAGAGAAAGAGAAAGAAAGAAAGAGAGGGAGAAAGAGATAGAGCGATACTGTTGATGTCCTCAGAACCAAACACACAACCACATTAAAAACCCTGATGCAGAGAAACTGGAGAAAAGAAAAAAAGAATACTGAGTAGAGGAGACCGGGGTTGGTTGTCTTACGGGTTGGTTGTCACAGTGCTAATTACTCCCAATCTAAATGGCACTGTGTAATATTTTAAAGGTTAAAATATGTGAATTATTTGAAAGAACTCATGCACCTGGTCAATTCATGTCAACATGGCATGCATCCGGGGGGGGGAGAGCGTCTATTCCACCTCAGACAGGGGAAGAGGAGCGCACAGGAGTTCGCACTGGAGTTCCGGACACTAGCGGCGGATGCGGGGTGGAATGAGAGGGCCCTCATCGACCAGTACCGGTGTAGTCTACGAGAGGACGTTCGTCGGGAGCTGGCCTGCAGGGACACCAACCTGTCGTTTGACCAGTTGGTGGACATTTCCATCCGTCTGGACACCCTGCTGGCTACCCGCGGACTTCCCGAGTGGGGGTCGTCCAGTCCACCCTCCAGCACCCCCGAGCCGATTCCCATGGAGCTCGGGGGTGCTGGCGCTAGAGAGAGGAGGAGAGGGAACCCGAGAGGGGCCATCCCCTGCACCACCTGCGGTCGTGGAGGACACACTGCGGCCAGGTGCTGGGGAGGGTCTCCTGGGAGAGGTGACAACAGGCCACGCACTGGGGAGTCATTTCAGGTGAGTAGGCGCCCCACTTACCCAGAGCTCTCTTTTGGTCACATGAGTATTCCTGTGAGGTTTCCACAGGTGGCACCTCATTCCCAGCATAAGGCGCTAGTAGATTCAGGCGCAGCTGGGAACTTTATTGATCGGGCATTTTGTAGTAGGTTAGGAATTCCCCTTCGGCCGGTAGAAGCTCCATTTCCTGTCCACGCCTTAGACAGCCGGCCGTTGGGGTCGGGCCTGATCAGGGAGGTCACAGCGCCACTGACGATGACGACGCAGGGGGGTCATGAGGAGATCATTCAGTTTTATCTGATTGACTCTCCTGCGTACCCCGTGGTGTTGGGCCTTCCCTGGTTAAGCACCCATGATCCTACCATAGCGTGGCAACAGAGGGCTCTTATGGAGTGGTCTGCCCAGTGTGTAGGGAGATGTCTAGGTGTTTCCGTAGGGGCGACCTCGGTAGAGAGTCCGAACCAAGTGCCCGCACTGCGCATTCCCCCCGAGTATGAGGATTTAGCACTCGTGTTTAGCAAATCGAGGGCAACACGGCTACCTCCTCATAGACAGGGGGACTGTGCGATAAATCTCCAAACAGGAGCGGCTCTTCCACGGAGTCATGTGTATCCCCTGTCTCAAGAGGAAACAGCGGCTATGGAGACATACATAGCCGAGTCCTTGGCACAGGGATACATACGGTCCTCTACTTCCCCAGTCTCCTCGAGTTTCTTCTTTGTGAAGAAGAAGGACGGGGGATTGCGCCCGTGTATTGATTATCGTAGTCTCAATCAGATCACAGTTAAATACAGCTACCCACTTCCACTGATTGCGACGATGACGGAATCATTACGCAGAGCGCGGTTCTTCACAAAGTTGGATCTCAGGAGCGCGTACAATCTGGTGCGCATTAGGGAGGGGGATGAATGGAAGACAGCATTTAGCACCACCTCGGGTCATTACGAGTATCTCGTCATGCCATACGGGTTAATGAATGCTCCTTCAGTCTTCCAATCCTTTGTTGACGAGATTTTCCGGGACATGCATGGGCAGGGGGTAGTAGTTTACATCGACGACATCCTAGTGTACTCTGCTACTCGAGCCGAGCATGTAGCCCAGGTGCGCCGAGTGTTGAGAAGACTGTTGGAGCATGACTTGTATGTCAAGGCAGAGAAATGCCTGTTCTTCCAGGAGTCCGTCTCCTTTTTGGGTTATCGGTTGTCCGCGTCTGGTGTGGAGATAGAGGTAGACCGGGTATCGGCCGTGCGTAATTGGCAAACTCCAACCACTGTAAAAGAGGTGCAGCAGTTCTTGGGTTTTGCTAATTACTACCGGAGGTTTATTTGGGGTTTTGGACAGGTTGCAGCTCCCATTACGTCCCTGCTAAAGGGGGGTCCGGTTCGTTTGCAGTGGTCGGCTGAGGCGGACAGGGCATTTGTCAAACTGAAGAACCTGTTCACCTCGGCTCCGGTGCTGGCGCATCCGGATCCCTCTTTACCATTCCAGGTTGAGGTAGACACGTCCGAGACCGGTATTGGGGCAGTCCTGTCACAACGGTCCGGCGCGCCACCTAAACTCCGCCCCTGTGCTTTCTACTCTAAGAAGCTCAGCTCGGCGGAGCGCAACTATGATGTTGGGGACAGGGAGCTGTTAGCCGTAGTCCAAGCCCTAAAGGTGTGGAGGCATTGGCTTGAGGGGGCTCAACACCCTTTCCTCATTCTGACTGATCACCGTAACCTGGAGTACATCCGGGCAGCTAGGAGATTGAACCCTCGTCAGGCTAGGTGGAATATGTTCCTAACCCGGTTTGTTTTTAAGATCACATACATCCCAGGGTCCCAGAATGGTAAGGCAGACGCCCTGTCCTGGCGGTATGACACGGAGGAGAGGTCCAACGAGCCTACTTCCATATTGCCGGAATCTTGTTTGGTGGCTCCGGTGGTATGGGAGGTCGATGCGGAAATCGAGCGGGCACTGCGTACCGACCCTACTCCCCCCGAGTGTCCTGTGGGGCGGACGTACGTTCAGCTCGAGGTCCGTGATCGTCTTATTTATTGGGCTCATACATCACCCTCCTCTGGACATCCAGGTATTGGCCGGACCGTGCACTGTCTTAGCATGAAATACTGGTGGCCAACGTTAGCTAGGGATGTGAGGGTTTATGTCTCCTCCTGCTCGGTGTGTGCCCAGTGTAAGGCGCCTAGACATTTGCCCAGGGGTAAGCTACATCCCCTGCCCGTTCCACAACGACCATGGTCCCACCTATCGGTGGATTTCGTAACAGACCTACCCCCCTCCCAGGGGAATACCACCATATTGGTCGTTGTGGATCGGTTTTCCAAGGCCTGTCGTCTCCTTCCCATGCCGGGTCTCCCTACTGCCCTACAAACCGCTGAGGCCCTATTTACCCATGTGTTCCGGCACTATGGGGTCCCCGAGGATATTGTGTCTGACCGAGGTCCCCAGTTCACTTCCAGAGTTTGGGGAGCGTTCATGGAACGGTTGGGGGTCTCGGTAAGCCTTACCTCGGGGTACCACCCAGAGAGTAATGGGCAGGTGGAACGTGTCAACCAGGATGTGGGTAGGTTTTTGAGGTCCTATTGCCGGGACCGGCCGGAGGAGTGGTCGAGGTTCATCCCCTGGGCAGAGATGGCCCAGAACTCTCTCCGCCACTCCTCCACCAACTTAACACCTTTCCAGTGTGTTTTAGGTTATCAGCCGGTCCTGGCACCGTGGCACGAGAGCCAGATCGAGGCCCCTGCGGTGGACGAGTGGATTCGGCGCTCGGAGGAGACGTGGGACGCTGCCCATGTCCATCTGCAGCGTGCCATCCGTCAACAAAAGGCGAGCGCCGATCGCCACCGCAGTGAGGGACCGGTGTACGCACCGGGAGATCGAGTCTGGCTCTCGACTCGAAACCTGCCCCTCCGCCTGCCCTGCCGGAAGCTGGGTCGACGGTTTGTGGGGCCCTTCAAAGTCCTGAGAAGATTGAACGAGGTGTGTTACAGGTTACAACTGCCAATTGAGTATAAAAATATTAACCCCTCATTCCATGTGTCTCTTCTCAGGCCGGTGGTAGCTGGCCCACTCCAAGAAGATGAGATAGGAGAGACCCCTCCGCCCCCTTTGGACATCGAGGGGGCCCCGGCGTACAGGGTCCGGACCATCTTGGACTCGAGGCGCCGGAGGAGTGGTCTCCAGTATCTCGTGGAGTGGGAGGGGTACGGTCCGGAGGAACGGTGCTGGGTGCCCAGGAGGGACATACTCGATCCATCCCTCCTGACTGAGTTTCACCGTGGGCATCCCACGCGCCCGGGTCCGCGTCCTCCTGGCCGTCCCCGAGGCCGGGGTCGGCGCGCGGCTCCGGGGGTACTGTCACGGTTTCGGCCGAGGCTGCTCCTCCTCCTGGTTCGGGCAGGCTTCGGCGCTCGCCGTCCCCGGAGTACTAGCTGCCACCGCTCTATGTTTCTGTAGTTGATTGCTTTTGTCTGTCTGTCACACCTGTGTCTGTTTGGGTGTTGATTACGTGTCTTATAAGTTCCTTGTTTTGCTCTAGGGTAATTGTGTGTTGTTATTTTGTTGGCACTTTGTCTATGCTACGTGCTTGTTTTCCGTTGTGTTTCATGTTTAGTGTTTTACGCGTGTGCGTAATTTTCCCTCGCCACTTCGTGTATTTTTCGAGGTCGGGGTTTTCTACTCGTGTTATTTAGACTATTAAAGTCTTGTTGGACTAACCTCTGTTTCCTGCGCTTGACTCCTCCACCACATCCACATCGGTAAAGTGACAGATAGTTGTCACGTGGAATATGGGGTTGGTTGTCACTATCAACTCCATTATAATAAATCCCAAGCTCTTTTGTGCATGTGCTATAAAGAGCTCCCTTTGTTTCCTGTATTTGTTTCTGTCACACACCCACACATGCACACCCACATGTGCAAACATTCACAAATTTACTAAAAAGGTAATTTGTTATTCTTACGGCCTAAAATTCTGAATTTTGATAGGAATATCGTTCGATCAAAGAAAGGCTATTTGTAAGATTCTGTATGCTATATTGCTTCATTTCCTGTTACAAAAGGAATACGCTACTAGCAAACAACCAAACCCATACTGTATGACATCCATGGTTGTCACAAGTGGACAAAGTGTGTTTGATGGCTTATGGAATAAGATATGAGGATAAAAATGGTCCACATTTCAAGTCTTTCTCCTAATATTGAAAAAGCATTGTAAGATACACTACATAACCAAAAGTATGTGGACACCTGCTCATCGAACATCTCATTTCAAAATCATGGTCATTAATATGGAGTTGGTCCCCCCATTGCTGGTATAACACCCTCCACTCTTCTGGGAAGGCTTTCCATTAGATGTTGGAACATTGCTGCGGGGACTTGCTTCCATTCAGCCACAAGAGCATTAGTGAGGTCGGGCACTGATGTTGGGTGATTAGGCCTGGCTCACAGTCGGCGTTCCAATTCATCCCAAAGGTGTTCGATGCGGTTGAGGTCAGGGCTCTGTGCAGGCCAGTCATGTTCTTCCACACCGATCTCGACAAACCATTTCTGTTTGGACCTCGCTTTGTGCACGGGGGCATTGTCATGCTAAAACAGGAAAGGGCCTTCCCCAAACTGTTGCCACAAAGTTCGAAGCACAGAATCGTCTAGAATGTCATTGTATACTGTAGAGTTAAGATTTCCCTTCACTGGAACTAAGGGGCCTAGCCCAAAACATGAAAAACAGCTGCTCCAGAGTCCAATGGCGGTGAGCTTTACACAACTCCAGCAGACGCATGGCATTGTGCATGGTGAGGCTTGGCCATGGAAACCCATTTCATGAAGCCCTTGACAAACAGTTATTGTGCTGACGTTGCTTCCAGATGCAGTTTGGAACTCGGTAGTGAGTGTTGCAACCGAGGACAGACGATTTTTACGCGTTGCGCGCTTCAGCACTCGGCGGTCCCGTTCTGTGAGCTTGTGTGGCCTATCACTTCACGGCTAAGCCTTTGTTGCTCCTAGACATTTCAACTTCACAAATAACAGCACTTACAGTTGACCGGGGTAGCTCTAGCAGTGCAGAAATTTGACGAACATCCTATGACGGTGCCACGTTGAAAGTCACTGAGCTCTTCAGTAAGGCCATTCTACTGACAATGTTTGTCTATGGAGATTGCATGGCTGTGTGCTCGATTTTAGAAACCTGTGGCTGAAATAGCTGAATCCACTAACTTGAGAGGTGTCCACATACTTTTGTATATATAGAGTCTACTGGTGCTGAGAAATACACACAACAGTAAAATGTGTGACAACCAACCCCTTATACTCTAGAGAAGAGGAATAAAAGAGATGATGATAAGAAATATTCATTGGACAGTGAACATTTTATTTATTTATTTTGGTTCTGTACACTAGCACTTTGAGTTTGAAAGGATACAATGACAATGAGGGTGAAGTGCAGACTGTCAGCTTTAATTTGAGGGTATTTTCATACATATCGGATGAACCGTTTAGAAATGACAGCACCTTTTGTACATGGTCCTCCCATTTTAAGGTACTACAAGTATTTGTTAAATTGGCTTCACAGATGTGTCGTTAGCCAGGTATATTCATTTATTTCGTTAGTGAATGCAGGAGAGCTGTTGATGAATAGTATTGATTCTAGACTTTGCTATTGCCTTTGGAGGACATCTTCGGCAGGCTAAGTTAGAAGAGTGTACGTGCGGGAGGCCTATGGACAAGTCGACGAGCAACAAGCCTGGGGTGTGACAACATGAGGAAGACAGCAGTGTCGATGCAAATGAAGCTGGCCGTCATAAGGCTCAGAAATGAAAATCAATCAATCAGGAACATTGCAAAAACCCTGGCCATGCCCAAGTCAACAGTTTGGTTCATCATTAACAAGAAAAAAACAACCGGTGAACTCAATTATGTCAAAAGACCCGGTAGACCGAGGAAGACCACTGTAGTGGATGACCGGAGAATACTTTCTATGGTGAAGAAAACCCCCCTGACAACAGCCCAACAGATCAAAAACACTCTCCTGGATGCAGGTGTAGATGTGTCAAAGTCTACCATACGTAGAAGACTACACCAGCAGGACTACAGAGGGTACACTACAAGATGCAAACCACTGATAAGCCTGAATAACAGAAAGGCGAGATTATAGTTTGCTAAAAAGCACCTATAAGAGCACCAAGAGTTCTGGAAAAAAGTATTGTGGACAGATGAAACAAAGATGAACATGTACCAGAGTGATTGAAAGAGGAAAGTGTGGAGAAAAATAAATAAATGCCCATGATCCAAAGCATACCACCTCATCCGTGAAACATGGTGGAGGGGGTGTTATGTCTTGGGCCTGTATGGTTGCCAGTGGAACAGGCTCACTTGTCTTCATCGATGATGTGACTGCAGACAGAAGTAGAACAATGAATGCTGAAGTCTACAGAAATATTTTATCTGCTCAGATAAAACCAAACGCCTCCAAACTCATTGGACGGCACTTCATCATGCAACAAGACAATGATCCTAAACATACTGCTAGAGCAACAAAGGGGTTTTTGATGGCCAAAAAGTGGAAAATCCTTGACTGGCTGAGTCAATCACCGGATCTGAATCCAATTGAACATGCATTTTACATGCTTAAGAGGAGACTGAAGGCAATAAGTCCCAGAAACAAGCAGGAACTGAAGATGGCTGCAGTACAGGCCTGGCAGAGCATCACCAGGGAAGATACCCAGCGTCTGGTGATGTCGATGCATCGCAGACTTCAAGCAGTCATTGCATGCAAAGGATATGCGACCAAATATTAACAATGATTACTTTATTCTACATTATGTTAAACTGTCCAATGTTTTTTGATGCCCGAAAATGGGGGGGACCATGTACAAAAGCTTGTAGAATTTCTAAACGGTTCATCCGATATGTATGAAAATACCCTCAAATTAAAGCTGACAGTCTGCACTTCACCCTCATTGTCATTGTATCCTTTCAAACTCAAAGTGCTAGAGTACAGAACCAAAATAACAAAAAAATGGTCACTGTCCAATGAATTATGGTGCTTACTGTATATGTAAAAACCACTGATATATGTAACTAAGCAGAGGACACTAGACAAGATGCCCTTTGGTATTGTACATTTAATATTCCCATCCCACTACTCATCTTTGCTGTTTATGATCAGTATTTTCCTTTATGTTTTCATGCAGCACACAAATTAAGGAAGCAGATTTGTACCAAATCAACACCAAGATTTTGGCATAAATATGCTTCCATACACAGATTGCCCTTCGATGACAGTAAAGATTGATTGAAACTATTTGAATCCAACCTGTGGAAGCTGTCCACCATTTTGAGCTGTCCTCTAAGCTCCTTCTTGGTGAGGTGGTCCAGCATGCGAGCGTCCACCAGGGACTCCATGAAGTAGGAACGGTACTGGGGCAGACCCAGGCTGGGCAGCCACTCGTTCCCTACCCACTCATGATTCATGTCCCCGTAGGCCAGGATCTAGATGGGGGGAAGAGGGAGGGAGAGAGAAGTAGAGAGAGAAGGCGTGTTGGGATACAAAACATAGGGGGGAAGGAGGGAGGGAGGTGGGATATAGAAACGAGAGAAAAAGTGGGTAAGAGAGAGCATGAGACAGTGAATGTCCTCTGAGAGACAATTTATTTAAATGTCCTATATTTCCTTCCAACATCTTCTCTGAGATAGATCGACAGATAGAGTTGACCTCAATCCCGGTCCTGAGTAAAGAGGAAAGTTAATTTGAAGCGGACAAAAAGTCTGTAAAATAATTGAAAGGAACATTTCCAGGTTTGGGATGGGATTTATGATCTGTTTGCAATGTGATATCATTGATATCATTTTGCTGATGATGACAGTAATATTAATGACAAAAACAACAACTCACCTGGTCCCAGCTGAACTCCTTCACTTCCTTCAGTGGAGGCAAAGGAAAGGGAAAGAGAGAAAACAGGATAGATATGGAGGGAGAGGGAGAAGGAACGATTGCCAGAACGGTAAATGGCAGGATGCATTATAGAGAGGAGAGGATGTAAGGAAGGAGGGGCAGAAGGAGGAATAGTTTGTTAGTGAAGGAAAATTAGTTGGAGAAGCACTACATTCAAAGACAAATTGGGGGAGTAGTGGGGGAAAGGTGCAGCAAATATATGCCTAATCAGAGAGAAAGACAAAGAAAACAAATCATAAATGGCATTTCATTCAGCATAGTCTCAAGTTGCTTGATGATTTTAAGCAAGTTAGATGTGTACCATCAATTCTTATACAGTTTGGAATTAATACACTACCGTTAGATAATTGAGTTGCACAAAATGTCAAACATAGATTTAATCACTTTTGAAATAAGATACTTTGTAGGAGAACTTCAAGCAAATACAAAATAGAGAGATCAGCAAAACAGCTTACTGGTTTTATGGCAGAGGTCAGTGACTCCATTTCTGCATGAGTCATCCAGATATTACTGGTCAACTGTGATGTCATCGAGGACAATTTCAGATTGAGATGGGAAAATAATAAAGGATTACAGTTTGAATACATTTTCACTCAGACATTTTTAAACTTCTGGATGTGTTACTGAACATATGCTAATGTTTGTGTGCAGGTTATTACGTGTATATGCTGTATCACTTACAGAGCGTGTGCTGGCCGGTGCCGAGGGGCTGGTGAGGGACACCATCTCCTGGATGGCCAGGCGCAGTTTAAGGCGGTGCAGGGGGTTACTGATGCCAATCTCCCGCTGGATCTCTGTGTCCGACAGGTTGGCCATGATGGCACCGCTCTTCACATTGGCACGACACGCTGCCACATACCAGGCGGGCATGCCCACCCACAACTAAGAGGAATTGGAGGGAGACAGAGAGAAGATGCTTTGGGAATATTTACACACATATTACGTGCCAATAAGGCTGAATTGAATTGAAGAATATGTTCATCATGTACGTTATTCAGATTCATTCATAGTTGGATGGAGCACCTTCAGGTAAAATATTGCACATCATTAATGATTTCCTCCCAGATAGTTAACCAATGAGACAACGTACCTCAAGCCATGTGACCACGGTGGGGCCATCCCATGAGGCAAAGGGAAGACCCTGACGACAGGCTTCTTCTAGCAGGTCATGCTTCTTCTTGCTGCGCCGATCTTTCTCCACGGTGCCAGTTCCCATCTTGGCCAGGCCCAGGGGGTCGGCTGATCCCAGGTCATCAGAGGGTGTGGAGGCTGGGGTCAAAGGTCATGTGAGACACTGCTTAAACCACAGGTGGCAAACTCATTCCACGGAGGGCAGAGTGTCTGCGGGTTTTCACTCCTCCCTCGTACTTGATTGATGAATTAAGGTTACTAATTAGTAAGGAACTCCCCACACCTGGTTGTCTAGGGCTTAATTGAAAGGAAAAACCGAAAACCTGCAGACACTAGGCCCTCCATGGAATGAATGAGTTTGACACTGGCTTAAACCCCCTCTGTCTAGGACAGGGCTCACCATCCCTGTTCCTGGAGTGCTACCCTATATACGGTAGCTCTCCAGGAACAAGGTTGGAGAGCCCTTGTCTAGGAATACTCCACATGATTACTGGAAAATCAGTTTTGCCATCAGTTTTTCTTATTAAAACTGTGAAAGTAGCTGCCCTTTTTGTATATATGTTCTTTAGGGTCAATTATATTACTGTTATATTGCGTATAATCGTGTATATTAGTGTATACTGTATAAGTTTGCAGGCAACCTTACATTGTTTCAAACCCTCATACCACACACATTGTTAACCCTCTATATTGACTTACCTAGAGAGGCAGACTGACTTCCAGGTCCTCCGATCCTCCCTTTCTCCTTCTTTCCAAACAGGCGTCCAATGGAGGACTTGATGCTCTTCTTCTTGCTGGCTTTTTGGAGAGAGTCCTGACTACTGGTGGTTGCACCATCAGCAGACAGACTGACAAATTCATCTCAGAACATCACTGGTGACACATCATTACATGAGGGTCACTGAACTAGTTGGTAATCTAGTCTATTTTAAATCCATTCTATTGGCTAGCTATTATTTAATTTATATTATTTTGTCTTTATTTCAACAGGGAGTCAATTATATTACCTAGCTTCCCAGAAAACACACAAACACCACACAATGTAGACTAAAGTAATTTCTGTACCTGCGGAATTCGCGGTGATCATCCAGCCCCGCCCCTGGGTGTGTGTGAGTCATTCTGTCCAATCGCAGAGCGCGAGGAACTGGAGGAGGGGTAGAGTCAATCAGGGCTAGCGCCCGGCAGTCGTCGCTCTCTTTGCTGTTCTGTATTGACAGAGAATCAGTTCAATTGAGTCACTGTAGACAACTAATCCATTTTAATTGCTGTAGGAAGATGTGTTCATTCAAGTAACTTCGCTAGTTTAATTCATTTGGAACCCTATAAACTGTTCCATCCATTTAAATCACAATAGAACATTCTATGTATTTGTTGTACTGTAAACAATTCAGCTCGTTTAAGTCACAGTACACTTGAGACCTGCAGCAACAATAATACCACACTGTGTTTTTCTCATGCTGCCGCATGAGAATATATTTAGAAGACCAATCACACAAACAAACACAATCAAACACAGTGTAGACATTAAGAAGAAGCTCCTTTACCCAGCGGGCAAAATTAGTTGAAATGATGTTACAACTAGGTTACAACCAGTTCTGATTGTAAACTGACATTATGATGTCATTTCAACTAGCCTTACCCGTTGGGGAGCAACAACCAAGAAGCGCACATTGAAATGCTAGATGTGTCCAAACACAGATAGCCACCAGCAGTACGGTACTATACCTGTCTATCTGACTCTCGGGCAGGGGAATGTGAGTGTCGGGGGGTGGAATGTCCAGAGCTGGGGGGAGACGGGGAGGCCAGGGTGGAGGAAGTGAGGGAGGGGGTCATGTAGCCCCTCCCCACACTGTCCCTGCCCCCGCCCAGCGAGGAGGGGGGGAGAGGGTTGGAGTCCATGGCCACGCTGCTCACCCGGCTCGCGATCTCCTCCGCCCTCAGCTCAGTGCTCTCCTTCTCCTCCTGGATTAGCCTGAGAGGAGAGGAGAGTGGCAAAGAGGGAGGAGAGGAGAAAGGGGGGAGAGGAAGAGTGATGAGACAGAGGGGGGCAAGTGGAGGGCATTGGAGAGGTGAGGAAAGGAGCAAAGAGGAGAAGAAAAAGAGGGAGAGAAGGAGAGGGGAGAAAATTAGGAAAATTACTCCTGATTTTACTACTAAGCTGAGGATAGCCGCAATGAGATGAGGAATACATGTTTGTGGTATCACTCCTTTATAATATGCAAACCTCTGGATTGCGTAAAGAGTGTGAGTTTTTCTATCTGTATCACACCTGCTTTGGACAAAGCAGAGTAGAAAAGCAAAGAGATGTCGATTTTAGATATTGTGGGGGTTTTGTGTGCGCAATTGACCTCTGGATCACCCACTGAATTGGACAGAGGATATAGTAAGAGTGTTTTATTGAGGTATTGAGGTATTTCTTAGGCAATTTTAGGTCCGTTAGGAATTCAGTCAAACCCAGCATTCCTGTTTGCGGTGTATCGGAAGACTTACTTTATCTCCTTGTTGATGGCCTCCAGTTGCTCCTGCAGCATGATGGCGAGGGTCTGCACGTCCGTCTGTCCGCTGGGCGAGAGCAGCTCCGACCCAAACAGGGTCTCCCTGTCCTCCTCGTCGTCCGAACAGCCCCCCTCAGCTCCCCCCTCAAACCTGGGACCCAGCATGGTGCCACTGTTCCACTCTCCATACTGCAGAGAGACAGAGGAGGAAAGAAAGAAAGAAAGAAAGAAAGAAAGAAAGAAAGAAAGAAAGAAAGAAAGAAAGAAAGAAAGAAAGAAAGAAAGAAAGAAAGAAAGAAAGAAAGAAAGAAAGAAGAGAAAAGTAGAGACATGACTTGGAATGCTGTTAGCTACACTGTAAAACATTTCCTGTAAAATGTACAGTAAGACAGGGTTTCCCAAACTCGGTCCTGGGGCCCCCCTTGGGCGCACATTTTGGTTTTTGCCCATTGAATAACACAGCTGATTCAAATAATCAAAGCTTGATGATGAGTTGGTTATTTGAATCCGCTGTGTAGTGCTAGGGCAAAAACTAAAATGTGCACCCAAAGGGGGGCCCGAGGACCGAGTTTAGGAAACCCTGCAGTAATATACTGGTAGCAATTGGCCAGTAAGCTCCTGTACTTTATTTTGAAGTACAGCTACTGTAATCCATTTGACATATTCACAAATATTACTGTAATCTAATTTACAGTACCAAGTCAGTTATTGTAATCTAATTTACAGTACCAATTACAATTAAAGCATATTACTGTAATTACCCAGTGACATATTAACCAGTGTTCTTTGCAGGTTTTCATTTTTACATTTACCTTTACATTTTGGTCATTTAGCGGACACTCTTGTCCTTAGAAACGTACAGTCAGTGTTTTCAACCAAGGTTGATAAAAAATAAACACAGTCATAGCAAGTAAAACGTTTCTGTAACTGTTACTGAAAATGTAGTTAAGGATTCACTGATCTTCAGAATAATTGTTATTAAAACAAAATATCTTATGATATACTGTATCTCTGACTATCTCTGGATAGTGACAATACATTACTGAGATATTCACTGTAATTTGATGCCAGCTTCCTGTAAATTACTATAATGTCCAAAGCAATGAAAAACTGTACAATACTGTAAAACTGACTAATAGACTGTAACAAAGTTATTTTTACAGTATTTTACTGCAATTACAAGGGATTGGATCAAGCAGGTTGGCTGCTAGGCATTTGTATATTACAGGATATTAATGAATACTAGGTGTTTTATATAGTGATGTTACGTTTGATACCGGAGCTCTGAGGCATGTGTCAAAATCGCTAAGCAGTTTGCTTTGAAACAGTGTGCCGATGCTTGTATCACTTTATCAGAAGCATGTGATCAATGACGTCCGAAGCGTCGTTTTGTCGAACAACCACCTGATTAGTTTGGTATTGGTTTCGGTAGAAGACAAAAGGCTACCATGCACACGCGCCACAGCGTGTGCGAAGTCATCTATAATAATTAGGCTGCTCTAAATTATTTTGACCAGCAGGTGCCACTAGTGTACACTGTGTTGATCAAAGCCTTGAGTAATGAACCTATTTTTGACACAATTTGCTGAAAATGCACGATGCTTCAGGAAGCTTTGGTTCCCCATTACTAGTTTTACATCACTTGCAATTCTAGAGGGAACAAAGGCTTCATAACTGGAATGATTACAGGGCAAAATAGATCAAATGGACATAGTTAAATATTCAACCATTAAAGGTTTAAAACCCACTGCCACTCTGATCTGTCCCCTATATACATTTAATTGTTAGGGAACTACTACCACATATCATTTAAATTGGTACGTGACTCTCACTAACGGGTGCAACAAATACAGCCTCTTACAAGACACACCTCAAAATATGTTAATGAGTCAGAAACAACAAACCATGCACCCACTAGTGTTCAAAAGGTTTTTGGAGCTCCAAAAATACAGTATGATACTGTATTCTGAATTACAGTAAATTACTGGTAGCAATTAGCCAGTAAGTTACTGCAGAGGAAAAGGTTTGTAGAAACTCTTCTAATACAGTATATTACTGTATTTTGTGGGGGTACAGCGTTCTCACTCATGGGTGCCTCTTACAAGGCACGCCTTAAAATATGTTAATGAACCAAAAACTCTTTCCTCGCCCACAACATTTTCCCATAATTAATTCTGTAAAACACATGGTATTTTACTGTACATTCAACAGTTTTTTACTGTTGAAATTACAGAAATGTCTTACAGTCTACTTTTATCCTTGCATGTCAAATTAAGACTCAAACAAAATAGGTAGTGGGTTCGATCCCCGGGACCACCCATACATAAAAATTTATGCACGCATGACTGTAAGTCGCTTTGGATAAAAGCGTCTGCTAAATGGCATATTATTATTATTATTATTAAAATGGCCCCCATGTGTAGGAGTGACAGGTCACTCAGTCAATCATAAATCATTAAAACACAAAATTAGGCACCACCGAGGGAGCAAGCCTGGTCCTAGACTGTATGTTGTGGGACAGGAGTTGAAACCCTGACTAAGACAGCAAAGCTGTTGAAATGTTGGTATTTATTGCATCAGAGCCATTTAAATGTGCAGCCTTTCTTTTCTAGGAGTTGGCTATAGCCAATATGTTATGGGACCAGGCTACCAGGGAGCTCCAGTACTATAGGTAGTCCATGAGATCCTCACCTTGTTGCTTTCATCCCTGGGGGGAGCCCATCGGCCGCGGTGTGCCCTCCGGACCACCACGCCACTGGAGGAGCTGCCATAGCCGGCTGGGAGGGAGCCACCACCCTGGGGGTACCGGAGCTCCGAGGCACTCCCTGAAAGAGATCTTCAAAAAAAGGTTGGAGGGAAGTGAGCTCACGTTGCTCGCCCTACAGCAGTGGTCACAAACAGTCGATGGCAATAGAATGGTCGATCTCCAAGGCATTCCTGGTTGATCGAGAAACATTTCTATAATAAAGCCTTGCATTCCTACTTTTATCTGTCTTGCACTGTTGGCAGTAGGTGCACTTGTTTCAGCTGCCCTGAACACCGGGTAGGCGAAGTATTCCCATTTTTAACCATTTCATGTGTCTGAAGGAACAAACACTGCTTACTCTGCGTGCCCGGAGAGCAAATCAAGTGCACCTTATAGCTTTCTCATTTATATTGTGATTTCAAAACGTCTAAAACCATGACTAGAGAGAGACTGTCAACGAATACAGCAGTTCTGTTTTTATGAGTGAGTTCATGTTAAAGTTTCATTCAGCACTGTCAACATTTTTCATTCAAAACTTTATAAGTAATGAAAGGCGCGGCTCCACTTGCGCTGCAACCAGCACTGCTGCTTCAATGAATGAGTAGCAAAGTGTATCGATAGGCTTGCTGTGTTATTATTAGCGGCTGTGTTTTTTAATATCGTGGAATATATCACTTTCTCTGGTCATACGAGTAACAACAAGAATTTGTGTATAATGTGGTGTGACTCGAGTTTCACCACCAGCTCAAAGATGGTTTCCCCTTTTTGGTCAGTCTTAGCGGAGGGGGGAGAGCTGAGTGACGGTCCAATGATGAGAGGCAGAACCTCTGATGTTCTCCCTCCGCTGAGACTGACCATCAGATGCAGACATCATCAGTCCAGTAAAATATAGAAAGCAAATTATTTCAATGTATGCTCACTTGGCTGTGCCTCACAAGTAATACAACAAATAATGATCTATTACCAGTGTGATCATATACATCAAGTTTTTAAACATAATTTGAAAATGGTTTGAGAAGAACAACATTGGTAGGGCAATTCAATAATAGCCAATATGCAGTGATAATGTGTTGGGCCTATAGCCTACTGCACAAACCTCATTGCTACAAAACTGTTTTTAATAGATGAGTGTTGCGTAGGCTTACGTTTTTTAAGTCATGTAAAAAATAAAAATACATCTGTGCTGTAGATCTTATCCTGCATTTTAACTCAGAAAGTGATCTCAGCTCAAAAAAAGTTTGGTGACCACTGAGTTTGTTAGATGAGAAAATAAAAGGCTTTATTCGTTATAGCACATCTTTCAGAATGTATTTACCTCATTTCCTGAATAAAATCCACGTTTTTAATGAAAAACTTTAACATTTGTAAATTGAGTGAAATTGTGACATTTTACCCTCAATCACAATACATGCTTTATTTGTTACACTACATTAGAACAAAATCTAATGCTACCTCAACTAACAGAAAGTGAGAAAAACAATGTAAACTTAAAGGTCTGGAACAGTCATTCTAATTCCCATGTAAATTATCCTTTTGAGTGACTAAAACATCACCCATAATATTTTTTATGTATAGAAAAATGCTACAAAATTTTTATATCTATTTTTTCTCTCATGTCACACTACCAGAAAGTCTGAAATACAGACTGAGAGGGGGGGGGGGGGGGGGGGGGGGGGCTAGTAGGATGAGTGTGTGGGGGGGAGCTCACCTTGACTGGCGATTCTTTGAAAACACCTTTGTCAAGTGAGATTATCTCAAGCAAATTTGCTGATACACAAAGCAACTCAAACAACATTGAAATTGCATTCAACATCCAATCCTTTCATACATCACATCACGGTTTCACAAATGATTTGTTTATCCTGTTTGGTTACTGTAACAGCATCAATATAGTCAAACTGTTGACTGTTTCATTTAGCTAGCTAGCCCAAATGGAATTGTCAGGGCTGTTTATCAAGCTAGCTAGCTAGTTCATCTGGGACAATTTCAGCTGAAACCATACAGGGTGCCACCTGGGGTAATTTTGATTTAAAGACTGTCAGACAATATTCATATATCATGACTATCAATAATGTCAAGAAGTTTGTATGAATTTTCTATTTGGCATATCTCTTGATTTAATGACATGACAACTGCATCTGAGTTTTGGGCAATCCTTCCCCTACTTTTGTTCCATGCTGGCTGAAGACCTAGCTAGCCAGTTACTAACTAACACCAGACACAGATGAAAGCGGAAACCTATAAGTGTCTTTGCCTTAGATGAATAGGGGATACTTCTAATTATATTTGCTGTCACACTGCAGTCAAACTTTGCCACCAGTAGACTAGCTACCTAGCTACAGTGCATTCGGAAAGTATTCAGACAATCAACGTTTTCCCCATATTGTTAAGTTACAGCCTTATTCTAAAATGGATTAAATAGTGTTTTTTCTCATCAATCTACACACAATACCCCATAATGACAAAGCAAAAACAGGTTTTTATAAATATTTAGAAATGTATTACAAATAAAAAATGGAAATATCACATTTACATAAGTATTCAGACCCTTTACTCAGTACTTTGTTGAAGCACCTTTAACAGCGATTACTGCCTTGAGTGTTCTTGGGTATGACTCTACAAGCTTGGCACAGCTGTATTTGGGGAGTTTCTCCCATTGTTCTCTGCAGATCCTCTCCAGCTCTGTCAGGTTGGATGTGGAGCGTCGCTGCACAGCTATTTTCAGGTCTCTCCAGAAGAGATGTTCAATCGGGTTCAAGTCCGGGCTCTGGCTGGGCCACTCAAGGACATTCAGAGACTTGTCCCGAAGCCACTCCTGCATTGTCTTGGCTGTGTGCTTAGGGTCGTTGTCCTGTTGGAAGGTGAACCTTCATCCCAGTATGAGGTCCTGAGTGCTCTGGAGTAGGTTTTCATCAAGGATCTCTCTGTTCTTTGCTCTGTTCAGCTTTCCTTTGATCCTGACTAGTCTCCCAGTCCCTGCCGCTGAATAACATCCCCACTTCATGATGCCACCACCATGCTTCACCGTAGGGATGGTGCCAGGTTTCCTCCAGACGTGACGCTTGGCATCAGGTCAAAGAGTTCAATCAAGGATTCATCAGACCAGACAATCTTGTTTACTGAGGAGTGGCTTCCGTCTGGCCACTCTACCATAAAGGCCTGATTGGTGAAGTGCTGCAGAGATGATTGGCCTTCTGGAAGTTTCTCCCATCTCCACAGAGGAACTCTGGAGCTCTGTCAGAGTGACCATCGGGTTCTTGATCACCTCCATGATCAAGGCCATTCTCTCCCGATTGCTCAGTTTGGCCAGGAGGCCAGCTCTTGTAATAGTCTTGGTAGCTCCAAACTTCTTCTATTTAAGAATGATGGAGGCCACTGTGTTCTTGGGGACCCTCAATGCTGCAGAAGGTTTTTTATACCCTTCCCCAAATCTGTGCCTCGACACAATCCTGTCTCAGAGTTCTACAGACAATTCCTTCCACCTCATGGCTTTTTTTTTGCTCTGACATGCACTGTCAACTGTGGGACCTTATTTAGACAGGTGTGTGCCTTTCCAAATCATGTCCAATCAACTGAATTTACCACAGGTGGACTCCAATCAAGTTGTAGAAACATCTCAAGGATGATCAATGGGAACAGGATGCACCTGAGCTCAATTTTAAGTCTCATAGCAAAGGGTCTGAATACTTATGTAAATAAGGTGTTTCTGTAGTTTTTTCTATAAATGTGCAAACATTTTTAAAAACCTGCTTTCACTTTGTCATTATGGGGTATTGTGTGTATATTGATGAGGAAAAGTATTAATTTAATCAATTTTAGAATAAGGCCGTACCATAACAAAATGTGGAAAAAGTCAAGGGGTCTGAATACTTTCCAAATGCACTGTATGTAAACCACGCCCCTCTGCGAACATGCCTTCTGCGATGTTGCTTACAAGGCTCTACTTATTTAAATTTGGTAAGGGAATAAGACTTTCCCATTGGTGTATTCAAATTAGTATTTTTGTGATGTCACAAACAGCCCTTAATAATCCAGCCACCTGAATCCAAGTGTTTGACATAGGGGAGGGGACTAGTAACTTTATGATACAATTTTATCAATGTACAGTGAAAACATCAAAACTATGAAATAACACATATGGAATCATGTAGTAACCAAAAAAGTGTTAAACAAATCAAAACATATTTTATATTTGAGATTCTTCAAATATCCACCCTTTGCCTTGATGACAGCTTTGCACACTTTTGACATTCTCTCAACCAGCTTCACCTGGAATGCTTTTCCAACATATGTGCAGTTCCCACATATGCTGAGCACTTGTTGGCTGCCTTTCCTTCACTCTGCCGTCCGACTCATCCCAAACCATCTCAATTGGGTTGAGGTCGGGGGATTGTGGAGCCCAGGTCATCTGATGAAGCACTCCATCACTCTCCTTCTTGGTAAAATAGCCCTTAAACAGCCTGGAGGTGTGTTGGGTCATTGTCCTGTTGAAAAACAAATGATAGTCCAACTTAGCCCAAACCAGATGGGATGGCGTATCGCTGCAGAATTCTATGGTAGCCATGCTGGTTAAGTGTGCCTTGAATTCTAAATAAATCACAGACAGTGTCACCAGCAAAGCCCCCCCACACCATAACACCTTGTCCTCCATGCTTTACGGTGGAAAATACACTTGCGGAGATCATCCATTCACCCTCACCGCGTCTCACAAATACACGGCGGTTTGAACCAAAAATCTCCAATTTGGACTCCAGACCAAAGGACACATTTCCACCGGTCTAATGTCCATTGCTCGTGTTTCTTGGCCCAAGCAGGTCTCTTCTTATTATTGGTGTCCTTTAGTAGTGGTTTCTTTGCAGCAATTCAACCATGAAGGCCTGATTCACACAGTCCCCTCTGAAGAGTTGATGTTGAGATGTGTCTGTAACTTGAACTCTGTGAAGCTTTTATTTGGGCTGCAACTTCTGAGGCTGGTAACTCTAATGAACTTATCCTCTGCAGCAGAGGTAACTCTGGGTCTTCCATTCCTGTGGCGGTCCTCATGAGAGCCAGTTTCATCATAGCGCTTGATGGTTTTTGCAACTGCACTTGAAATGTTCTGTATTGACTGACCTTCATGTCTTAAAGTAATGATGGACTGTCATTTCTCTTTGCTTATTTGAGCTGTTCTTGCCATAATATGGACTTGGTCTGTTACGAAATAGGGCTATCTTCTGTATACCCCCCCCCCACCTTGTCACAACACAACTGATTGGCTCAAACACATTAAGAAGGAAAGAAATTCACACAGAAGGCCCACCTGTTAATTGAAATGAATTCCAGGTGACTACCTCATGAAGCTGGTTGAGAGATTGTGCCAATAGTGTGCAAAGCTGTCATCAAGGCAAAGGGTGGCTATTTGAAGAATCTCAAATGTAACATATATTTTGATTGGTTTAACACTTTTTTGGTTACTACATGATTCCATATGTGTTATTTCATAGTTTTGATGTCTTCACTTTTATTTTACAATGTAAAATGTTTTACAAATAAAGAAAAACCCTTGAATGAGTTGTTGTGTCCAAACTTTTGACTGGTAGTGTAGAAGCAATAGTAATTTTTCATACTTGGGTCGTCCTACTTTTATCTGGTTTCATCCAAATATCATCCAATTTAATGAAAAACATGATTTTGACTGTTCGGGGACCTGTCATCAACCATTATTTTTGTTGGTTTTGAGGGCATTAGGGCAAAACATATTGATAATATCTCTGCTCTAAACTCGTTGCCTTGGTCGTCTTAGCAAAATATAAAACAAACATTTAGAAAGTCTATCATTTAGGAGGGGTAAAGTGTTCATAACATCATCCTCTGACAAGTGGTGGATTAGTGTTCCCTCGAGAGAACAAATTTGTTTATTTAATGCTTTTATCAAATGTATTTATAAATACCCTTGAAGCTCCATTGTGGCTAACCTGGAATAGGAAGAGCCAGGCCTCCCCCTCAGTTGATCCACCTCCAGCTGAATCCTCTCCAGCTCGGCTATGAGCTGGTCCTGGGAGAGAGAGATGGGAGCACAGTACAGGATGACATTATATTCCAGCAAAGAAAACGTCCTACTTGTTTACATGCATCTATTTCCCTATTAAAATATCTAAACAAAGAACGGATACAGAAGCAGGTAAGAATAACTAAAGTACAGACAGAACTGACAGAACTACAAGATCACAGAAGTATTTTTCTGTTAGCAAAATCAAAATATTGTTATCAGTGCAGAGCAGTGTGACTGGTCTCCAGTTCTTGCAGCAAAACAGATAAACCCTTGCGATGATAGATTAAATTACATATTGAGACCGGGGAGGGTAAACTATCCACCCTAGTATCCCAAAAAGGGTTTGCAAAAGTTAGTGTATAGCCCTAAAGGCAACCACTGAGTAAGTCCAAAGTTTTAAATCAGTATAAAGTCCTGCTGATGTCCTCATTCCATGTATCGACAGATGTAAAGTACAGCAGCAATGTATATATTGAAATCTGATGAACTGGATACAATAAGGGGAAGATATGTACCTTGTTTGCTAGAAGATCATCTTGGATTTTCTTCATGTTTGCTAACTCCTCTGACAGTGCATTCTATAAGAGTAGAGGAGTGATTATGCCAAGTTTACTCATGTTTGCCGTTTATTGTGTTGATCAAAAATACTTACTGATTATTGATGGCAATATTAGCTTCATTTAGCATATGGTTAACAAAGCGTTATAGTACCTTCTCCTCAAGGGCAGCCATTCTCTCTTTGAGGTGAAGCTGCAGTCGCTCATTGGACTCAGACAGTAGCTTGTCCACCGTATCCGAGAGGCGTTTGTTGTGTTCGTCATTCATTTTCTCTCTCTGCCTTGCCTGAAACAGACAAAATTACACAGTGAGGGTCAAGGTAGAGAAAAGATATGAAGGAAAAAATTAAGAAGAAGCTGAAGAAACTGTGCGCTTTTGGGTAGCAATAAGAGTTCATGCAGTTCATAAAGATAGGATTGGGTTTTAATTGATTGGCCAAAATGGAGGGTAAGGAACACATTGTAACACTTTACCACTTTAGCAGGTAAAATATAGCCGGTATAATGCTTGTTATAAGCATTTATGAAACATTATAACAGACCAAGGCATTTTTAAATCAAATAATTCTAGTAAGTTGAACTCAAAGTCAAGTTAAGTTATGATAACAAATTAACTTTTTTCCTAGCTTGTTCTACTGCAGGTGGATTTTTTAAAGATTGTTTTTAATATCTGTGTTTTTGCAGGTACATTGAGTGATTGATTAATCTTATGCTACACAAAGATAAATAACATACATTTTTCTAAACAAATCCAGTCATTTAGTTAGAATTTTTGCACCCTTTACTGAAATGGATGTTCAAGTTTAAATGGCTTAGGTAATCTCCTCCCACTGTTCCTAACCCTGGCAGTCATTTTGAATTTGTGAATAAAAATGTCAACTGTTGGATATCCTAACTAGGAATGGCACATCACTTTGCAAGCCATCATAATGTGACTTGCAGGTAGTGTTGTAGTGATTGGAAACCAACGCTTTCTGAAGGCTTCGGCGCTTTAACCAAATTATGCAGAAAAACGGTTCATTACTCAGAGCTTCATTCTGTTCACAATGCACATAAGTGACATCTGCTGGTCAGCAATAAATAGCAGCTTGTGATTATCAGATAGATGTTTTTTTCTCCATTGTTTTCATCAAAACGTCTTGACGCAATTGTAAGTCGCTGGCTATAGTAGCCTATAATCAGTTGGAATAACAGGTATGCATCTTACATCACGCTTCCTCTTATTACCTACAAGTTTACTATCTTTCAAAAACAGTATCTATGACATTATTTAGGATGCTTAACACAGACTATACTAAATATAACATATTATTTTAACAACAGTGCTGAAAGTGTGGTTTCACATAAATCAATTCAACTTAATTCGACCTCATACCTCTCACGTCCCTGAATGTTCCATAGTTCACTACTCTACCTGCTAAGCTACCCGTCAAGTGACATTTTTCGTACAAAATCCTAACTACACTGAACAAAAATGTGAACGCAACAATTTCAAAGATTTTACTGAGTTACAGTTCATATAAGGAAATCAGTCAATTGATTAGGCCCTAATCTATGGATTTCACATGACTGGGAATACAGATATGCATCTGTTGGTCACAGATACACTACATGGCCAAAAGTAGGTGGACACCTGCTCGTCGAACATCTCATTCCGAAATCATGAGCATTAATATGGAGTTGGTCCCCCCCATTTGCTGCTATACCAGCCTCCACTCTTCTGGGAAGGCTTTCCACTAGATGTTGGAACATTGCTGCGGGGACTTGCTTCCACTCAGTCACAAGAGCATTAGTGAGGTCGGGCACTGATGGGCGATTAGGCCTGGCTCGCAGTCGGCGTTCCAATTCATCCCAAAGGTGTTTGGTGTGGTTGAGGTCAGGGCTCTGTGCATGCCAGTCAAGTTCTTCCACACCGATCTCAACAAACCATTTCTGTATGGACATCGCTTTGTGCACGTGGACATTGTCATGCTGAAACAGCAAAGGGCCTTCCCCAAACGGTTGCCACAAAGTGGAAGCACAGAATAGTCTAGAATGTCATTGTATGCTGAAACGTTAAGATTTCCCTTCACTGGAACTAAGAGGCCTAGCCCGAACCATGAAAAACAGCCCCAGACCATTATTCCTCCTCCACCAAACTTTAGAGTTGGCACATTGCATTCGGGCAGGTAGCATTCTATTGGCATCCACCAAACCCAGATTCGTCTGTCAGACAACCAGATGGTGAAGTGTGATTCATCACTTCAGAGAATGTGTTTCCACTGCTCCAGAGGCCAATGGTGGCGAGCTTTACAACACTCCAGCCGAGTCTTGATATTGCGCATGGTGATCTTAGGCTTATGTCTGGCTGCTCGGCCACGGAAACCCATTTCATGAAGCTCCCGATGAACAGTTATTGTGCTGACGTTGCTTTCAGAGGCAGTTTGGAACTCAGTAGTGAGTGTTGCAACCGAAGACAGATGATTTTTCCGTGTTATGTGCTTCTGCACTCGGCGGTCCCATTCTGTGAGCTTGTGTGGCCTACCACTTCTCGGCTAAGCCGTTGTTGCTCCTAGACCTTTCCACTTCACAATAACAGCACTTATAGCTCTAGCAGGGCAGAAATTTGACAAACTGACATCCTATGACGGTGCCATGTTGAAAGTCACTGAGCTCTTCAGCACGGGCTATTCTACTGCCAATGTTTGTCTATGGAGATTGTATGGCTGTGTGCTGGATTGTATACACCTGTCAGCAACGGGTGTGGCTGAAATAGCCAAATCCACTAATTTGAAGGACTTTTGGCCATGTAGTGTACCTTAAAAAAAAAAAGTAGGCGTGTGGATCAGAAAACCATTCAGTATCTGGTGTGACCACCATTTGCCTCATGCAGTTCGACACATCTCCTTCGCATAGAGTTGATCAGGCTGTTGATTGTGGAATGTTGTCCCACTCCTCTTCAATGGCTGTGCGAAGTTGCTGGATATTGGCGGAACTGGAACATGCTGTCGATCCAGAGCATCCCAAACATGCTCAGTCTGGTGAGTTTGCAGGCCATGGCAGAACGGGGACATTTTTAGCTTCCAGGAATTGTGTACAGATCCTTGCAACATGGGGCCGTGCATTATCATGCTGAAACATGAGGTGATGGCGGCAGATGAATGGCACGATGATGGGCCTCAGGATCTCATCACGGTATCTCTGTGCATTCAAATTGCCATCAATAAAATGCAATTGTGTTCGTTGTCCATAGCTTATGCCTGCCCATATCATAACCCCACCGCCACCATGGGGCACTCTGTTCACAACGTTGACATCAGCAAACCGCTCGCCCACACAACGCCATCTGACTGGTACAGTTCAAACTGGGATTCTTCCGTGAAGAGCACACATGAGATCCAGCATGCCAGTGGCCATCGAAGGTGAGCATTTGCCCACTCAAGTCAGTACCGACATCAAACTGCAGTCAGGTCAAGACCGTGGTGAGGACGACAAGCACGCAGATGAGCTTCCCTGAGATGGTTTCTGACAGTTAGTGCAGAAATTCTTCACTTGTGCAAACTCACAGTTTCATCAGCTGTCCGGGTGGCTGGTCTCAGACAATCCCGCAGGTGAAAAAGCTGGATGTGGAGGACTGGTGTCGTTACATGTGGTCTGCGGTTGTGAGGCCGGTTGGACGTACTGCCAAATTCTCTAAAACGACATTGGAGGCAAATTAATATTCAATTATCTGGCAACAGCTCTGGTGGACATTCCTGCAGTCAGCATGCCAATTGCACGCTCCCTCAAAACTTGAGACGTCTGTGGCATTGTGTTGTGTGACAAAACTGCACATTTTAGAGTTACCTTATATTGTCCTCAGCGCAAGGTGCACCTGTGTAATGATCATCCTGTTTAATCAGCTTCTTGATATGCCACACCTGTCATTTGTATGGATTATCTTGGCAAAGGATAAATGCTCACTAACAGGGATGTAAACAACATTTCTGGGATCTTTTATTTCAGCTCATGAAACATGAGACCAACACTTTACATGTTGCGCTTATATTTTTGTTCTGTGTATATATGTATGTACTGTGTCCATTAGAGGTCGGTGTTTGAAAGTAGCTTGGAATCGAAGAAAGCAGCAGAACCACGGCGAAATCAGTGGAATCTCACATTTTGCATCACATGGTTTGAAAAAGCATGTGATCAAACAAAGCTTCAGATGTCATTGAATGTACTTCTGATAAAGTTATATATGCATCGGCAAACTGCTTCGAAGTTAGCTGCTTAGCGATTTCTACGCATGCCTCTGAGCTCCGGTATCAAAATTAACATAAAACGTAACATCAACAGTACATTTCCCTGGTTTTCCAGAAATCCCAGTTGGAAGATTCTGGGAATTTTTGTATAGTTACCAGAGTTTTGCAACCCTACTTGCAGGCCTGATGTGGCCTGTAAACAATGATTTTCAGGCAACTGTATTAGGATAAAGCGAGGCCTCAAAATAAGGCCTTATGAGATATGTATTGTCATAAAGAGTTATAACATTCACCTAAGAACTCTCTTGGTAAGGCCACAGGACTGAAAATGAACGAATTCAACAACCATGTCTCTATCACTAACAAATACAGTCATGGGTGGTAATTCTGCAATTCACTTGAAAAGGCAAGCTGATACAACTCAAATCTGGACCCCCTACAGCACGTGTCAAACTCATTCCACGGAGGGCCGAGTGTCTGCAGGTTTTCGCTCCTCCCTTGATTGATGAATTAAGGTCACTAATTAGTAAGAAACTTCCCTCACCTGGTTGTCTAGGTCTTAACTGAAAGGAAAAAAATAAAAACCAGAAGACACTAGACCCTCCATGGAATGAGTTGACACCCCTGCCCTACAGGGTCACATCGACTATCGATTTGAGTAATGACTCCAAAACTGTAACTGTAACTGTACTCAGATATATTTAGTGCAACAGGTTTCCTAAAGAATTGGGAGTAATGACAGCACATTGGGGTTTACAGTGTATAAACAAGTACTGCATTATTACCCTTTGCAACTCCTGATTCCTCTCTTCAAGTTGTGCCTCCATCTGTCGTAGTCGCTCCTCAAAGTTTCCATGGCGTTCCTCTGCCTAAATAGAAAAGATAGAGAAAGTGTCTGAACATGAGATCAAATATAAACTCAGACTAACACAAGGACAGATAGATGGGTTGCCAATAGGAGGACAACTCAGGTCATACAGACGGACGGACGGTAGAAAGTGGAAAGAGACAGACAGACAACCAAACAGTTTCACAGACAGTCAGACAGATCCACATGAGTAAACAGAACAAACAGTGTGAACTTAGACATCCAGTACAGTACCTTGTTGAGGGCAGCCACTCTCTGGGCGAGCTGGGCCTCAATCTCGGGCAGTGTCTCGGCCCTCTGCAGGGTCTGCTGGAGCTTCTGCTTGGCGTCACCCAGACGCTCCTGGAGCTGCCTGTTCTTCTCCTCACTCTTACAATATACAGGACGAGAAAGAGGGAAGAGAGCGGATGAAGTCAGGGATATTTTTATACACTGCACTACAATCCAGGTCTGAGTCCGAGAGCTGGTTTTCTGGACCCGGATTAAGTCTAGCCCTGGACTAACATATAATTTTAATGGAGATACTCCATTGAGAATTACTTAAATCGAGGTACAGGAAATTGGCCCTAAGAATCTGGCCCTAAGTATTAAAAGACAATGCTAATCTGGATATAACCTACTCATTTGTACAGGGTTATTGTACATCTATGTAAGCCACCCTTGTAGTCGTTTGTTAACCATTACCTGTCTGTGCAGTGACTCCTTGCTGGCCAGCTCATTCTCCAGCTTGTCTTTGATGTCATGTAGAGAGGTTGCTTCCCTCTGAGCACTGAGGTACCTGCAAACAACATGGTAAGAAAGGTAGATAACACCAACGGTGAACATTGGTCGAGCTGATGACCGGCAGCAAGTAATGTCAACGTTAACGCTAACAAAGCTTATTTGGCACGGTAGGAGTGTAAACGTTTTTCACCAATATAAAGGTGCCTAAACAACGTTTATGTGCATTTATGCTCCACTACATCCCTGACCATTAGTTATGCACTCTTCACTGTATGTGCAGTATGCAGACACAAGCCAACTATTGCAGTGTGCTGTAACGTTTGAAAATACCCAGGCATTGAGTTAAAGACGAAAGGTGCGATGTACAGGTGTTGTGACACGTTGGTGACAGCTTTTCAGATAATGAGGGGAAAACCTGGTAGTTTGGCACCATTGCACTGTAAAAGGGGAAATGAATAGTCACACAAGCCAGTATCGTTCTGCAAATAGAGGGTTACCTGCGTTCTAATGTAGTGATCCTCTCCTCCATATCCTCCCTTTGGCACAGAGCCTGAACGACACAGAAACGTAGTGAAGCATGGTTAATCATCCAAATAAACATATGATTATACATTACACATTGTGAATATCACAAACCAAAAATGGTAACCTAAACATTTAACAGAGTATGTGCACATTCATATGAATTGACTATTCATTATCACATTTGTTCAGTCATTTAATATGTGCACAGCTCCTCTAGTCTCTCTTGTCACCTAGGGCTCGTCTTACAGCTACTCTTTCTTTCATATTCAATATTAATTTACATGCTTAATAGAGTACAAAAGGTACAACTTTAGTAGAGGAATCACAATACAGACACTCATTTGCAACATAAGTAGCTAAATAGGCCTTTATTATGCGTCATTAATCCTGAGTGGCACAGATGTCAAAAGCACTGTGACCGGGAGCCCCATAGGATGCTGCACAATTGTCCCAGCGCCGTCCGAGGTAGGAGAGGGTTTGGCCGGGGGGCTTTCCTTGGCTCATCACGCTCTAGCGACTCGTGGCAGAGTCGGGCGCCTTCAAGCTGACTTCTGTCGTCAGTCGAATGGTGTTTCCTCTGACAAATTGGTGCAGCTGACTTACGGATTAAGCGAGTAGTATGATAAGAAGTAGTGTGGCCAGGCAGGTCATGTTTCGGAGGACGCGTGACTCGACCTTCGCCTCTCCCGAGCCCATTGGGGAATTGCAGCGATGTGCCAAGTATGCTTGTGGCCATACCACCCTGAACATGTCTGATCTTAGTAGCTAAGCAGGGTCGGGCATGGTAAGTACTTGTTAAAAACTCGTTTTTCAACCAATCCACAAATGTCTTGTTAACAAACTATAGTTTTGGCAAGTCGACTTTGTGAATGACACAAGTAATTTTTCCAACAATTGTTTACAGACAGATTATTTCACTTATAATTCACTGTATCACAATTCCAGTGGGTCAGAAGTTTACATAAACTAAGTTGACTGTGTCTTTAAACAGCTTGGAAAATTCCAGAAAATGATGTCATGGCTTTAGAAGCTTCTGATAGGCTAATTGACATAATTTGACTCAATTTGAGGTGTACCTGTGGATGTATTTCAAGGCCTACCTTCAAACTCAGTGACTCTTTGCTTGACATCATGGGAAAATCCATAGAAATCAGCCAAGACCTCAGAAAGAAAATTGTAGACCTCCACAAGTCTGGTTCATCCTTGGGAGCAATTTACAAATGCCTGAAGGTACCACGTTCATCTGTACAAACAATAGTACGCAAGTATAAACACAATGGGAAACACGCAGCCTTCATACCGCTCAGGAAGGAGACACGTTCTGTCTCCTAGAGATGAACGTACTTTGATGCGAAAAGTGCAAATCAATCCCAAAACAACAGCAAAGGACCTTGTGAAGATGCTGGAGGAAACAGGTACAAAAGTATCTATATCCACAGTAAAACGAGTCCTATATCGACATAACCTGAAAGGCCGCTCAGCAAGGAAGAAGCTACTGCTCCAAAACCGCCATAAAAAAGCCAGACTACGGTTTGCAACTGCACATGGGACAAAGATCATACTTTTTGGAGAAATGTCCTCTGGTCTGATGAAACAAAAATAGAACTGTTTGGCCATAATGACCATCATTATGTTTGGAGGAAAAAGGGGGACGCTTGCAAGCCCAAGAACACCACCCCAACCGTGAAGCACGGGGGTGGCAGCATCATGCTGTGGGGGTGCTTTGCTGCAGGAGGGTCTGGTGCACTTCACAAAATAGATGGCATCATGAGGAAGGAAAATTATGTGGATATATTGAAGCAACATCTCAAGACATCAGTCAGGAAGTTAAAGCTTGGTCGCAAATGGGTCTTCCAAGTGGACAATGACCCCAAGCATACTTCCAATGTTGTGGCAAAATAGCTTAAGGACAACAAAGTCAAGGTATTGGAGTGACCATCACAAAGCCCTGACCTCAATCCTATAGAACATTTGTGGGCAGAACTGAAAAAGCGTGTGCGAGCAAGAAGGCCTACAAACCTGACTCAGTTACACCAGCTCTGTCAGGAGGAATGGGCCAAACTTATTGTGGGAAGCTTGTGGAAGGCTACACAAAACGTTTGACCCAAGTTAAACAATTTAAAGGCAATGCTACCAAATACTAATTGAGTGTATGTAAACTTCTGACCCACTGGGAATGTGATGAAATAAATAAAAGCTGAAATAAATCATTCTCTCTACTATTATTCTGACATTTCACATTCTTAAAATAAAGTGGTGATCCTAACTGACCTAAGACAGGGAATTTTTACTAGGATTAAATGTCAGGAATTGTGAAAAACTGAGTTTAAATGTATTTGGCTAAGGTGTATGTAAACGTCTGACTTCAACTGTATAGCTCCTGATCCATGATGAATATAACTCATAAATGCATATTTTCCCGAAATTCATACCAGGCATTTCAATGCTCTGTGCATTGAGATATTTGCATTGGATGCACATAGTGGGATAGAACAGTAGCTTAAACAGAGAGGCTTCGGGAACTGATATAATCTAAGGCAGGGGTGGGCAGCCGATTACAAATTATTATTTTGTGTAAAAAAGAAACGCTCCAGGCCTTACTTGAGCATCTAAAACTAGATAGAAAGTATGTAGAAATGATCAATACTGATGTGGCCCTCGAGCCAAAAAGGTTTTCCCACCCCTGACCAAAGGCCTTGGCCAGGAACAGATTGGCCCGACTGACCTCCTTCACGTCCCTCTGGAGCTTCTGATTGGCCTCCTCCGACTTCGTCACCTCCCTCCTGGCGGCTGCAAGCTGTTCCTCTATTTCCCCAACCTGACGTGACATGAGGAAGAGCAATAAGATGATAAGGGACAATAAGGGACTATAACAGGACAGAGGGCCTTTATGAGTGAAGCCGTGAAGCACTG